>NC_141779.1:22101639-22464907 GCF_054643075.1 Acanthaster planci
TTGGTGTTGACTGCTGCTGGCCTGCCCACCAACGATGTCAGCATCATCCTCTTAGTGGATTGGTTCTTGTAAGTAGCCAAAATCGGTCTGGTCACTACTGAGCAACCATCTTCCTTGCTTGAGCGGCGCATGCCGTACGCACATGTGTTTGTTTCAGAGGTGTGGGGATAACACTGGTGTTGAAATGTAGACCTTGTGGGGACCAAATCATGATGGGGGGTGCAGACTGTTTCCCCACAACCCTGTTTTGATTCTCCTAACAGATGAACTTGTCTCCTGAATGCGGTAATGGCCTGGAGGCACAAAGGTACTTGCACGCATGTGGAGCGGAGCATGCACTGGTTACTGCGCCAATCTATGGCGTAATCCACGTGGGCACTTGGCACAGGAATACCTTTCTTGCTTGAATAACCTGTGACTTAGCTTAAGACATAATTGACTTTTGATGGTCCTTGGACTTGTTAGGACTTGTGATGAACTCAATTACAACCCTAGTACCATTCAAGTCAAGACTTTTGCCTTGACATCCCAAATTCACTTGTCTTTGCAATGAGCACGAACCAATATGAGTACTCATCAGTGGGCAACAGTGCACACTAAACTGTTCCTTCATTGCTGTCTGTGACAATTTTTCCCCCTCCCAGGGACCGCCTGCGTACCTCCATCAACGTTCTTGGGGATTCCTACGGAGCAGGTATTGTCTACCATCTGTCTAGGAACGAGCTGGCCGCCCAAGACGCAGCCCTGGCAGCTCAAGAAGCCGGTGGCTCCTACCCAGATGTCAACCATCACAGCAATAAGATGATGGACACCTCCAACCGCAACTCCCTGGAGGTGGTGGATCGGGAACACAAGAGGATGGATGGGGATGCTTCACGGGAAACCAACTTCTAAAAAAAAGTTACCCCCCTCCCTCCCCCTTCCCCACCGATGGGGCTGGGTTGGTCGTTTCCATTCCACATCCCATTCTTTTCTGACATAATTGAACGCAAACGAATTCATTAGTGCTTTCTGTTAGCCAGTAGCGTAAAAGAGATCAGTTGTCCCTACGATGACCCAAATTTGAGAGTGTGTTGTCCGTGTGCCCATTGCCCATCGGCTGTGGTCACTTGCTTGACCAGTTTGTCGGTGGCCACGGCCAGTGCACCAGTGAGTAGTACGACTTACCTTGCGTGTATCAGTGCAAACTCTTGGGTGAAATGTTTCTTTTATATTTTGCCGTGAAGAACTTGGGATGCCAATTTGGTGAATTGAAGACAGTCCCACTGCTTCCATCTGCAAAACTTTGATGATGAATTTATGGCAACGTAGCCAAGACTAATCGAGCAGGAAAGAAGAACAAAATGAACAGCAAATTGTATCCCTCTCTTGGATAGGTCAGAAGAAAAAAGATGGCAGACGTGAATCTTCTCCTTGTTGTCTCCCTCAATAAAATAACACAGGGTGTGCTTAAATGTGTAGATGTTTTTGTATTCCAACCTTAAGTCCAATTTTTCTACAGAAAATACAATGCATAGCACCATTTAAAGTCTATTTCATTATTTTTTTTACCTGTTTGTTTAGGAACTTTTTTGGTCAGGGATTGTGATGAAGTAGAGTTAGACTGGATCTGTTGATTGACAAAAAAAGTGTGGGTTCTCAAGTTAGAATTGCTCATTTTAAAGAAAAATTGTATATTTAGGAATGGTTGTGAGTTGGAGAAAAACCTTATACAGTTCAAGAAATGCTTATTGTATTATTTGTTTTTAGATTTTTGATCAGTATCGTAGTTGCGAATGTTCTGTAGGTTTTTTTCTGGTAATCTTGCTAGTCTTGTAGTGTATTGCTAATCTATAAAGCTCCTTTGTACAGGGCATCTTTTGTACATCTGTTTGGTATGGATTAGTTATAACATGAACTGATTTGTGACGTGACATTTTCAGTCTGGTTCAATGACCAATGTGTAAACAAACTCATAGCAATAATGAAGTGAATATAAAGAGCGTGGTTGATTGTGTTGAACCCGATTGTGTAGATAGGTGCTGAAGTTGTGGAAATGAGAAAGTGCTCTCAAAATGTACCCTAACTCCTCAAGTATCCCTCCTCGGCCTGTGTAGGTGATACTGACTGTGTCCAATTATTCTTGACAAGTATGTATATAAATATATATAAAAATTCAGTCTACATGGGTGATTTAGAGTGCATTTATACACCAGTTAACTTGATGCACGGCATGTGTCAAAACATGGCCGCAACTGTTTTCACATGGCAACTGTGATCAGCGTTGGTGTATAAATGTGCCTGGCTTTGAACCTTTGCCGTGGAGTTGGTATGTGCCCATCTGAGCAGAGTCCAAAGTACGCTGCAGTCGTTGAAAAGTTTCATTAAGCAAAGAGACAACAACAGTGCAGTCTGTAAAGCTTCTCGTTTGCCAAGTGCAAACAAGGTCAGTGACCGAGGTGAACGTGTGAAAAGCTTGAGAGCTTTGGCATCAGGTTCTCCTGTGCAGGTGCACTTAGCTGTTGCATTGTGACACCTGTCAACGGAACACTATTGTTGTATCATGCACTTAAGGGTCCCATACATGTGAGGTAAATGTAGAGTAGATGTGTGATAAAAAAATGATGTTTTGAGGTAGGGACAGTACACGGTACTATGTACCCACATCATTAGTCTTGGAGGGGCCTTTTTCAACTTAAATTACTCAAATCCTGTGTTAAATTTGTCTCCTTCATTGCTAACCTGTGGTACTCAATTAAGCCTGACAACTGTATAGAATCAGTGTTCTTCACTTGTTTGAAATTCCATCCTGAATCGCATTCTTCAAAAAAGGGTACAACCGGCTTAGTCCTTTCTACAAAAGGATGAGAGTTCGGTGTGCTGTTAACCTCTTTCCCATGATGCACTGTAAGAATGGCCTCTCCATAATAACCTCTTGGTGGCGCTCTGTGCAGTGAATCACTTCCGTCACACGGGTAACAGTGCAGTGACTCCTGTCATTGTGTCAAGGTACATTTGCCCACACATGAACACTGTTTTAGTTTAGTGCTTGCAATGCAAACTGCTGCGAGAATGTCAAGGCAGACAATCATTCAAATCACACAGTACAACATCATTCACAAAAGCACACCTCAAGTCAGCTGAGTGAGTGACTATGTTTGGCTGTTTGTTTCTGTTGGACAATTTTGTAAATATATTAAAATCTGTATCAAGTGTTAATACTAAATGCATATATATTACTATATCATAAACTGTGTATAATGCTACTAACATAGTTGCATGTGTATCTCATGTTATATCAGGGTGTTTCAAATGAAGAAAACTTATGGAATTGTTAAAAACCCCTCCTGGAATTTTGAACTATTTTGATTTTTCAAGGAGAAATGAAAACCATTAATTACTGGTTTGATTTTACATTTTTTTCTTAATGCTTTTTTTTTTTTAGTGTGTTATGATTTATTGGTAAGCCAGTGACTATAGTTGCCTTGGTTATTTGAAATTGTAGTTGGATGCTTTAAACTTTATTCGACAATCTGTAATGATTGGTTTGTGAATTATGCAAGAATTTGAAACTAAAATGACGGATTGCAAATGTCAAGCAATACTTGGTTGTAAGGACCAGTCGTCAGCTAGCATTGTTTGAATAATCTACCTTCAGCTATTTAGGAGAGAAACCTTGAGTCACAGTTTCTGTGAAATGAATTTGCTCAAGATTGTCGTTAACGAGACTTTCTCCTTGTATCTTTGCCAGAGTTCAACTCAAGACAGGAAATCATGTTAGAATCTTTCATTCTTAAGCCATGTAACAGTATTCATTAGTTTCTAGTTCAATTCCGTTTACAGGTATTGATGAGAAGAAATCAGGGGTCAGTCGCTTGCTTAGACAAAGCATTGGCTTGTCCATTGATGGGTTTCCATCCCGCTGCATCTCACCTTGGTGACTGATAGTTGCAATCCTTCTGCAGCCTTTGTAGAAGACCTCAGAGATCACAGCTGGCGCCAATTGTCGATAGCACAATGTTTACAAAGCCCTCGCCGTCAAGAAGCCAGTGGTGATTTTTACCTTGTCGATTTAATCAGTTAACATTCAACAAAGTGCAGACAGAGTAACTTGTCCCTGACAAGATAGAACTCAAAGATAAACTGTAATGATGGTGATGCTGACAAAATACTGAAATGCACTCTCCGCTCCTCGTTCTGGTTATAGTGAAGTTGAATACGACTCCCCCGATTGAAATTGCTCATGTGTGCATTGATAACAAGTGAACAGGACTGTAATCATGTTTTTCAATCAGGCTTCTTTCAATTATTTAAGACGCACATTTGTCAAGCAGCATGTCTGTAATTTTAAGAAATCATTTTCAGAAACCACAGAAATGAAATACACACATCTAAAAGTGCAGATTCTAACTGTCGCTTGTACCCACCATCCACTCCAAGAGTGTGAAGGGAGGGCTGATTTCTTGGAGTGTGCTGACATGGAGTGCACATGAAATGTACATATCCCTGCATAGACACATGCTTCCAGTCCCATTTATTTCTCAAATACATGTATTTTGGCTTTCTAAAACTTCTTGAATAGTCCTGATTCTAGAATGCTTTTTTATGGCATAATTCACCTTTATACAGAGAGTAGTCATTAATGTGAACTTCATTTTTGTTCCTCCAAATGTTATTTTTCACATATTTATGCACAGTTTGTACCTTAAAAAAAAAAGCAGGACCTGAAATGTTTAAAGGAAAGCTCTTTACAATTTTTATAAGTGGCCCAAATAAGCACCTAAGGTTTAACGAAATTGAATCTACATTTTCATAATAATTAACCTAATTTTTTCTTGCTACACGTATGTACAATTATTACTTTTTTTTACACATGATTTTTTTACTGAATACTGAATTCCCTGTTTGAGTTGAGTGACCGGACCTGATTTTGTACGTAGCACCCAAGCAAAGATCTGCAGATTAACCACTTGCTGCCGGGTGCTTTTAAAAATGCAGTGCACACATCCGGGAGATTTTTTAGATTTTCAGTTTTGAAAATTCTTCGAAAATTCTTCATTTCATCTAATGTATCTTTACACCCACATGAATGTCTGTTTGGTGGCTACTCTAAGCTGACAGGCAACCTTCATTGACTCCTGAGTATTTCAGCCGGACCTGCCGCCCTGTCAAGAGAACCCAGAATTGTGAGGTGTTGCATAATTTCCTTTGTCCCCAGTGAATGCAAGTGGCGTCTTTTCAAACTTGACTGGATTAGCATGCAGCTGTGCTGTGTCACTCATCAATGGGGCCCTGGAGCACTTTTTGCCCGTGGTGCTCATCTGCGGGCTCGCAATGCCCAAAACAGTGATATATACTGTTAAAAACAGTGACGGTTTACCTTCGAAAAATTCAAGCCAAAAAATGATTGTAATTCCCAGCAGCAGGTCTTTTGTTCTGAGTACGCTCTTTTGTTACACAGAGCAGCTCTTTTGTCCCATTTTGGGCACTCCGATTCTGCATATAAGCACGTGGTGCTCGAAACGGGATTCCCCAGCACCAAGTAGTTAAGACTTCTGCATGCAGTGATGTTTTCAACGTGGTGCCGGTGTCATTTTTGCAAAATTGACATCGATCCATTGCACTTTTGAACAAGAATCTCTGCAACTAATGGATGGGCAGGATCCTCCCCCAAACAATCTGCAAGTCAGACACTCCCATTCTTGCAGGCTATGCCAGCTCATGCTTAGCTTATATCTGTATCGCTTAGTAATGGATGGGTAGGATCCTCCCCCAAACAATCTGCAAGTCAGACACTCCCATTCTTGCAGGCTATGCCAGCTCATGCTTAGCTTATATCTGTATCGGTTAGTAATGGATGGGTAGGATCCTCCCCCAAACAATCTGCAAGTCAGACACTCCCATTCTTACAGGCTATGCCAGCTCATGCTTAGCTTATATCTGTACCGCTTAGTAATGGATGGGTAGGATCCTCCCCCAAACAATCTGCAAGTCGGACACTCCCATTCTTGCAGGCTATGCCAGCTCATGCTTAGCTTATACCTGTACCGCTTAGTAATGGATGGGTAGGATCCTCCCCCAAACAATCTGCAAGTCGGACACTCCCATTCTTGCAGGCTATGCCAGCTCATGCTTAGCTTATATCTGTACCGCTTAGTAATGGATGGGTAGGATCCTCCCCCAAACAATCCGCAAGTCAGACACTCCCATTCTTGCAGGCTATGCCAGCTCATGCTTAGCTTATATCTGTACCACTTAGTAATGGATGGGTAGGATCCTCCCCCAAACAATCTGCAAGTCAGACACTCCCATTCTTGCAGGCTATGCCAGCTCATGCTTAGCTTATATCTGTACCGCTTAGTAATGGATGGGTAGGATCCTCCCCCAAACAATCCGCAAGTCAGACACTCCCATTCTTGCAGGCTATGCCAGCTCATGCTTAGCTTATATCTGTACCACTTAGTAATGGATGGGTAGGATCCTCCCCCAAACAATCTGCAAGTCAGACACTCCCATTCTTGCAGGCTATGCCAGCTCATGCTTAGCTTATATCTGTATCGGTTAGTAATGGATGGGTAGGATCCTCCCCCAAACAATCTGCAAGTCAGACACTCCCATTCTTGCAGGCTATGCCACATGTAAGCAATGACGCTAGACACTCGGTACCACCTCTAATGCCTGAAGACTCCGCAAAGGTGACCAGGGTCTCACAATCCCTGTGTGACCTTGAGTTATAAGTGCTTCGTCATCTCTGTCATATACAAGTTGTGTGCAGTATCAAATGCAAAAGAACTGCTAAAAACAGACATAGAATTGGAAAAACTAAATATACGACAGTGTTCAGGGTGCTAGTTTAAATTATAACTCGCGATGCCCAACCAAGACTCCCGTCTGCTGGTTTCTATTATTGGATGGGTTCTTTGAGTGCTGTATGTTGTGCATTTGTGTATCATAAATATATAATCACTGTTGATATGTTAACCTATAAATAACTATCATAACTGTTCTTGTACCATTCCTGAGAAATAAAAATGACAGAAACCTTGTAAACCATAATTATTGTTATGCTCAAGTGTGACAGTTTACAGTGCTGGACTTATATATTGGACAAATAAACCAACCAAAAAATGGGTGATAAAAGGTTTGTTTCAACCAAGAAAATCTCGGCTTTGCAATGTAATTATTTCATATGTAGATTAACCCCACCCCAATGAAACTTCACTTACAGTTTAGCTCTGAAATATTCACATTTTAATCTGGCTAAATAACCCCAGAACAAAATAAAAGTTGTCATTACCAATGCTTATACATGTAGTACTTCTGGGGCTGACATGGTAAAATTTATATTCTGACCAGGGTTCATCCATTTTTTGTCATTTTTACGAGTGTGAACCATATGTTGGAGGGGGTCAGCTGGTTAGTTTCACTAACACTCAAGTGATAGTAATAAATCACGTTTTTCTTCGTTGTGCCGAAGGAGGGGTTGGTAGAAAAAAAGCACTCTGTGTACAGCAAAAGTTTTGTTGATTTTACAAATGGAAGATTCACCGAAAGCTACTAACTACATGTGCATCTTGAGGCACTTGATCCAATAAATGCTGGAGAGACAGATCACAGAGGTTATGCATGAAGACAGAGTTGGAGAGAAACCTGCTTTGTTTCACTAGGAAAGGCTCAAGTGAACCTTTTGTGCATTCATGGTAACTAACTAAAATGAGAAAGAATAGTTTCCATGGCACCAGCAATGCATACCCTCTATTAGTACACCCTTTGACATCGGCATTTGGAGTTGTGAGCCAGAGAAATACCCATCAGCAGCCTTGCTAGGGGAATCAAATAACCAACTTGCAGGATCTTCTGTGAGAAGTTATAAGTACAGCAAATGATGTGCCAGTTCAATTTATCCTCTTTGGGCAGGATGATTTTATCCCCTTCAGACTGTCTCCCCTAAAGACCTATAACAATGATGTCACACTTTGCTTTCATGTGTGCTTTTCCTCTGGTAGTCAGGTGGGACGCAATCCATCCATTCCCTGTAGGAAAGCGCACATGTAAACAAAGCGTGACGTCATGATGTTTCGGGTTTATTGTGCTTTTTTTTGGGGGGGAACTCTGTTCAAACATCACTTCCGGTCTTTGTCCATGCAGGTTCTCTCTGTTTGGTGTGCATTCTCATCCCAGGCTTGTTCTCTGCTTGCCGGCGATACCTTGCTGGAGCGATGGGCATTGAGGGAGCGAGTCAGACTCCAGCTCTCCCGCTTTGTACGCCAGGATTCGTGCACCTGTTGTGAGGGGACATTCCAAAGGGTAAGTTCCAATTCAGAATAGTCAAAATCATACTCCCCCAAGAATGGGAAGCAGGTGTGAAGAAATGTCTGTGATATGTGCAGAGCAAAAAATCTCAACTCTCCTGCTGCAGTGGGGAGAAGACAAAACTTGTCCAAGAACTGACAATTTAGGACGTGACATACAAGAAACATTTGTGTAATTCCAGCATTGAACAGGGCAGAATATGTCAAGCATTCTCCGGGCCCATCTACTGGTCAAAATATTCCAGAATTGGAAAATTATTTGGTTTTTCTCACGAGAAACATCCCCCCCAAATAAATGAGAAAATTATGGCCATGAATTCACACTTACAGGCTGTAATACATCATATATCTCTAAATGTCGTACACGACATTTGAATGCCCACAACACTGATTCAAATTAACATATTTCTCCAGGATGTAATCCATTTTGTATTTCCACCAATGGTAATGCTTCATACATAGGTACCTTTGAGTTATGTTTTATCATGGGGGATATACATGTGTATATATATATATATCTATCTGCAATGAAGCGACTTGACCGTGTCAGTGTACTTACCTCTGAGCTCAAGGCACAGTAAGCCAAAAAGAGACAGAATCCCTGGAAGGAATTGCAGATGGCGAAGAGGTAGTGGAACACGATGGTGCTCTCCGAGATGCACAGAAAGCCAAATACCCATGTACACCCCAGAAGAGGCAAGAGCATGATGGATGCCTTGGTGGATTTCCTGGAGTTTCATGAAAGTGACCATTTCATGAATTATGTCCAAAGGTACAGTGCTTCTTTAGGGAAAAAATTCCCCTACATGAATTTCAGTAAAGTTGTTGAGACCATTACAAGACCGGTTGTACGTGACAGGATGAACAGACCATGGAATGCTTTGTTGCAGTTCGTTTGAATTGCATGTGATGTGAATTCCGACTGGAGGTCTTGTGATGGTCTGAAGAGGTCTCAACTACAACTCTGATGGTTTGTGTACGGCCTACAATTTAATTCAAGGTGAGACTAATTTTGCACACAATTTAGCACCTGCGTGACCGTTGGATCTGACTTGATTTCACTTTGCTTGTGTCTGTTATTACAGCATCATATACTAATTCTTGAGTTGAGTCTGGAATTGTGTTTTATTTCATCAGGGTAGCCTTGTCAGTACAAAACTGTTATCATTAAGGGCCCTGATCAAATTTAAAAAAAAAATCAATGGAAATGAATTTCAAACAATTTAAAACATATTAAGTTAATCAAAGAGAAAGATAAAACAGAAAATGAATAGCAGTCAAACAACATAGGATTTCTATAGAAACTTAGATAAAATATCAAAGGTTATTGAATTAACAGGTAAACTAGAGCGAGGTTGACTCTCTCTAAAATGGCTGCTTTTAAAAAGTTGTGTCCATCTTTCCACCCCCAGCTATTTTGAATGGAACCACTTTACTACTTATTTTCCAATGTCCCAAATAGCTGCCAATCATCCTATTTGCCCTTTTGCTGGTCTTGGATTCCAATCATCCCCCCCCCAAAAAAAAGAAACGAGCCACTTACTTTGCATGATTGAACTTGCTACCTCCTTGGGCCTTTGTCAGAGTAACAATCACCTTGGTGACCTTCACCAGAATGTAGTAATTAATCTGAGAGCCAAAGTAGAGAAGGAAACCTTCAGTTTTAGTCTTGGGTCTGCACCAAGAAAAAGACTTCAAGTCCATTGGAAAACAAGAGGCGTGACCAGCACCTCCACTGTGAGCCACGTTTGCACTTATGTGCTGTTGCATTACTTTGTGATCAACCTTTTCAAAAACAAGGTTGAATGATTATACCCCTTTATCGAGAAAACAATACCAGTGTAATCAAGAACAATGAACCTCATTGTCTATAATTACCAATTAAACCCTTTGCAGGCAAAAGATTTGCTTTGGGTCGCTTTGAAGTATGAAAATTAACAGTAGGAGAAAAGGAACTGTCAAACATCAAAACTATCTACTTCTGATCAGCCTGATGTTTGGATTGATGGGTCACATTTAATGTTGCATGCCAGATTTTCTTTTTTCCAAATCTCAGTTTGCTATGGCCTCAAGCTTAACTTTCCTGAATTTAGTCTGCTGAGTTGACACCTTTGGCTGGATGCAGATCACTGTTGCTACAGCAACATCCAATGCCAAAAATGTTTCAGCTTACATTCTGGCAGTCTTACTCGGTGTGGAGCTCAAAATGAAGCCGTACAAAGTCAGAGACAACTCTCTTGATAGGGTCCACTTTTGCATCTGATGAACGGACTCTTCAACAGTCGTGAATGGTTTCAGGAAACAGTTTACATGCATCAAAGGCCAAATGAAATTAAGAGATTTTGACACTCGTAAAAAGCAAGTACGAATACTCACCAACATGACAATAATGACTGGCACAGCAAAAAACCAGATGGATTTATCTGCAATGCTCAGCCAGCATCTTTAAGAAGACAAATAAACCAAACCACAATGTGAAAATAAGTCACTCCTATTTGTCACCTGAACACGTGCAAGAAATGCCAGTAACAAATATGGATTTGTATTCAATGCATAACTGCCATCAACCAAGCAGCTTACATGCCACATATTAAGGCCAGTATCTAATGTGCAAAAATGAATGTCAAATTGGAATCACAAGAGCATTTCATTCAAAAGAGACCTTCTTCACGGGAAGCCATTTTTTATCTTAATCCCTGAACCTATCATATTAAAATGTAATCTGTTATATGAGGTGGTGTCAGACTATTTTGGGTTCCAAGCCTCACCGTCATTTTTTTAATTATTACTTTAAACATTTGGATATCACAAATTTTGAATTTTTACAAACGTAACTTGGCATAAGTAATCTGCAATGAAACTTTATTTTATTGCCACTATTCTTACTGTCAGGTTCAAAAAAATGAGATCTTAACCTCATTGTCAATTCAAGATGGCCACCACATGAATACAGCCTATTGATCACATTTTCACCAGATGGGAATTCACAGTGCATATATTTGCCTTAAACATCATGATTCATTACCACTTCAATGTGATGTTTATATTTCAGACTTAGGATGTATCCCTCATTGAAATTTCAGCATGTCTGTCTACTTACATGCCGTGCATGCCCAGCGACTCCCACAGTACTGCCGTGGTGATGATGGTCAAAATCAGAGGAAAGCCTAAAGTGTTTAAACAGGGTCAGTAGTTTGGGTTGAGTGTTCTGGGGTTAGTGGTCGATTGATCATTGGTGGTTGTGAGGTGGTTTAGGTGGTTTAGTTGTGATGGATGGATGGATGGATGGATGGATGGATGGATGGATGGATGGATGGATGGATGGATGGATGGATGGATTTAGTTATGACCACTGAACAAGCGAGGACAGGTCTCTGATTGGACGAGAGTCCTCTCCTGTGAGAGCCCTTCGGAGAAAGTTGAAATCTGAACAAATGGACAACAATGTGGCATCCTTGATTTGTGGCAAGTGCACACTTGTGTGGGTGGATGGGCATTGGTGGTAGTGGAACGAACATGGTGTGGTTGTGGGGGGGGGGAGTTTACATACGTCTTTGAGGGGGAGGCTATCCAAACAGTGGGTTCAGATACATACTTTCCAAACACAATGCAAACCCCCATGTTAGCTGTATTATTAGTTCAGCAATCACTGATGATGCATTTTTTTTCCTGATCTATCCTAATTCTGTGTCTTTGTACACACCCCATCCGAGTAGGATGTACATCTTGAGCCGCTCAGCATGGACAAAGACTACGATGACCTGGAAGTAGATCTGCACTCCCTCGATCAGCATCCAGCAGAAGATGGCCGTGTTGAAGAAGTACAGGACCATGGCCAGAGCAGCACAGCCAATCTGAGGCAACATGGAAAGGGAGGCATGTGACATCAGTAGCTTCACTGTGGGTGGAGTGGTCACCAGGGGAGGTAGGGCATATGTCTCCCAGCAGTGGTCCATTCCCCCCCCCATCTCCCATTTGAAATGTGCACAGTCCACACATTTGAAGAAGCTACCGTTCTTTTTTCCTTTCAGTGCCCCTTTGAAAAACTGTCTGCAACCCCAGGTGCCTCCTGAGAAATTTCACTCAGTTACACAACTGCCTGACAGTTAAGAACAATGGGGCATATCTTTGTGATACAACCATTTTTATTGGAGCCAAAGGCTATGTCTGCTCTTGAAAATGAAGATTTGCCAAAATGCTCCTGAATCAAACCAGCCGTTGGTTGCAATTAATTACTTAATTACGTTGGTCCCAACAGTTTGAAGATGATTACAAAATTGGATTACCATACAAGAAATACCAGAAAAAACAAACTGACCGTTCCTTTTTCTGTTGAGTCCTCAAAAAGGAATGTGACCTGGGATAGCATGATGGCAACGGCCAGGTTGAAATGGATCAGGGTTCGCTCTGAGGTCATTCTGGAGATAACAAGGAAGACATCTTTTAAATTGGAGCTGCACGAATATCAGGCTCTGATCAGACCAAGGCTCAATTTGGATTTCCTTCTCCAAGTATCTGCCTCTTCTGTTAATGTTTGTGTAAAGGCAACCGCATGCTCTCTTCATGGAATGCTGTTGCTACGTTAGGGTCTGAGCCTTCTTAGAACGTAGGAGTGGGCTTTGACTAGATGATCAGTGTTACATCCTGTGGCTGAGTTGCTACTCTTGACACATACGACGCATATTTTCATAAGATCCACTTTTTCTTCCTTGGTCTCCCCATCAAAATTTGTTTTATGTGTGTGTGTTAGTGTGTATCTGTTTGTTTGTTTTTTTTTCGCTGATGATTACAATAGAAAAAAATTGACATTTCTATTTCAGGTATTTTTGATCCAATTTCTAGGGAGTGAAGAAGCTCATGAAGTGCCACTTTCATCAAGTGTCACAATGTTACGCAACATACCTGAGAAACAAGTAAGTTGAGCATGTCAGAAATGTACCAATGATGGAGAAAATACATCCAACAAGGGAGATCACATTCAGTGCATGACTATCTTCTTCAGAAATCTAAAATAAGAGGAACATTTCCAAATAGGTCACTTGGGAGACATTTTGTGGTAAATTTTTCAACATTAGGGAGGCGTCAGTCATTAGGGAGACATTTCAAATGTCTCCCAAGTGACCCAACTACCAGAAGGAGGAAAATTTTAGTGTAGAAATTTTGAGAGATGATAGATTAGGGTCTAAAAGGAAAACATGCAAAGTTTGGTTAAGATCGGATTAGGGAATATTGAATTATGGGACAGTAAAGTTTGTGCACATTCCTATGGGAATGTCTCCCAAGTGACCGATTTGCGGTAATAGGAACTGCTGTTATTAGATATTTCTGTCCAAACTGTTCATTGAGATGTACAACATATTCCGTACTCCTTTTCGCTTCCATCATCCATTCCTAACAAAGGGGATGACCGGGCCACTTCAAAAGCATATTGCTATTCCATTATGAAATCCGGTCATGCAAGTGCAGTTTTGCATGAATGACCTATGTTCCTGCACTGGAAGAGGTCATTCTCCGAAGAGTATACCTGGTATTGTGTGTATACTAGCATACCTACATGGACAAACATTTGGAAATTCTGAGCTGATTGGGAACAGTATGTGGTCAACGTTTTCATCCAAGATGTTCCTTCATTTGTTTTAAGCAGGACACAAGTTTGAGTATTGATGTTTGGTCTGCGAGTTTGACTCAGGGAACAAATGAGGAGTGACAGCTTGTCCTCAACACCGGCGTACCTCAATGTCTACGACTTGCACCAGAACCGCAAAGCTAGTCATGTGATCACAGCTGCATGTGACAAAGGTCTCGGTGTCTGAGATTAGGTGACAACCTTTATTCGACCACCCACCACTAGTTTCATTCCTAATTGGGGACAAAACCTCAGTTGAGAATATTACACAAGTTATAAATTATGACTTTACCATCTTACTAATCTGGCATCATTCATAAAATCATCAACACACTTGTTTAATTGATACACTTGTACCATTGTACACTGCGAATCACTTCTCACTATGACGGCACACTCATTCTATATCGCACTGTTGCATCCACTGGTCACTGTGACGGCGCACTCATTCTGTGCCACACTGTTGCATCCACTGGTCACTGTGACGGTGCACTCATTCTGTACCACACTGTTGCATCCACTGGTCAATGTGACGGCGCACTCATTCTGTACCTGACTGTTGCATCCACTGGTCACTGTGACTTCGCACTCATTCTGTACCACACTGTTGCATCCACTGGTCACTGTGATGGCGCACTCGTTCTGTATTGCACTGTTGCATCCACTGGTCACTGTGACGGCGCACTCATTCAGTACCACACTGTTGCATTCCTCATCACTATGACGGCGCACTCATTCTGTACCACACTGTTGCATTCCTCATCACTATGACGGCGCACACATTCTGTACCACACTGTTGCATTCCTCATCACTATGACGGCACACTCATTCTGTATCGCACTGTTGCATCCACTGGTCACTGTGACGGCGCACTCATTCTGTACCGCACTGTTGCATTCCTCATCACTATGACGGCACACTCATTCTGTATCGCACTGTTGCATCCACTGGTCACTGTGACGACGCACTCATTCTGTACCGCACTGTTGCATTCCTCGTCACTATGACGGAACACTCATTCTGTACCACACTATTGCATCCACTGGTCACTGTGACGGCGCACTCATTCTGTACCGCACTGTTGCATTCCTCATCACTATGACGGCCCACTCATTCTGTATCGCACTGTTGCATCCACTGGTCACTGTGACGGCGCACTCATTCTGTACCGCACTGTTGCATTCCTCATCACTATGACGGCCCACTCATTCTGTATCGCACTGTTGCATCCACTGGTCACTGTGACGGCGCACTCATTCTGTACCGCACTGTTGCATTCCTCATCACTATGACGGCCCACTCATTCTGTATCGCACTGTTGCATCCACTGGTCACTGTGACGGCGTACTCATTCTGTACCGCACTGTTGCATTCCTCATCACTATGACGGCACACTCATTCTGTACCGCACTGTTGCATCCACTGGTCACTGTGACGGCGCACTCATTCTGTACCACACTGTTGCATTCCTCGTCACTATGACGGAACACTCATTCTGTACCACACTGTTGCATTCCTCGTCACTATGACGGCACACTCATTCTGTACCGCACTGTTGCATCCACTGGTCACTATGACGGCACACTCATTCTGTACCACACTGTTGCATTCCTCATCACTATGACGGCACACTCATTCTGTACCACACTGTTGCATCCACTGGTCACTGTGACGGCGCACTCATTCTGTACCACACTGTTGCATTCCTCATCACTATGACGGCGCACTCATTCTATACTGCACTATTGCATTCCTCATCACTATGACGGCCCACTCATTCTGTATCGCACTGTTGCATTCCTTGTCACTGTGACAGGACACTCATTCTGTACCACACTGTTGCAACCACTGGTCACTGTGATGGCGCACTCATCCACTTGTCATTGTGTCGGCCCACTCATTCTATACTGCACTATTGCATTCCTCATCACTATGACGGCCCACTCATTCTGTACCGCACTGATGCATTCCTCATTACTGTGACGGCACACTCATTCTGTACCACACTGTTGCATCCACTCATCACTGTGACAGCACACTCATTCTGTGTCACTCATCCCTTGTCACTGTGACGGTGCACTCATTCTGTGTCACTCATCCCTTGTCACTGTGACGGTGCGCGCATTGTGAACTGCACCGTTGCCTCCCTTGTCACAGTGATGGAGCATTCATGCCACAGCATGGTCACACAAGTGCCAAATTTGAAAATCCATTATCAACATATTACTTACTCTTTTGTACTCCTTTTAAACAACTCTCACTTCCATTTTAGTTTCAATTTAAACCCAAAGGAGGAAAACTTACGACAGAGAGAAATTCCAGAAAGAGCACATTTTTTCTGTTTCCCCATGTGCATGCGCGGTCCGTAACTGCATACAAGACAAAAATCATTTCCTTTCAAGTGTGAGATGGTAACTGTTTCTCTTAGCTAAAAGGATCGGCCTTAGAAACACTCTTCAGAATAAAAGATAGAAATGTAATAAACGGAGACTTCTTTAAAAACAACGGAAAGAGATGTCAGTGCTTTGAACTTTCTTGTGAACCTTCTGTACATTGCCACCCTCACAAGTTAGCTGACAGATATTTTAAAAATCACAGTAATCTTATGATTGTAGTTACCTCTGGATCAAGATGAAACCCAAACTGGATGGCATTTTCCAAAGAGGTCTTCAAGGGTGGTACCAGTGTGACAGAGATAACCTTACTGCCGACCACAGACCTTGTCAATTCATTCTCTGATTCACTGTGTCAAGAATACAAACATCCCTGTGTTTTGTCACTGCAGCTTAAAAAGCACCTCACTGCCCACCCTTAAAGGTCAAACTTCTCTCTGAAGAACACTTCCATCAAGAAAAACTTCTTTCTTAACTCAAAAAGTACCCTTCTGTTGAACTTTCCAAGTGCAAGTCAAATAACTGCTGTAAAACAAAGCTCTTGTGCCCACACTATCACCCTGTCATGGTCGATTCTATATTTGGATCTTTTCTTTTCTTCCACAGTACCTTTCCACCTCCATCTCCTCTTCATTTTCATCTTGGCTGTCAGTGTCTTCCCCCAGCCCCATCTTGTCCTGCAGCAGGGGCCCTAGTGTGTGGTAGAGCAGCGTGACCACAGCTGAGGCATCGTGGGTGTCAAACACAGCTCGTGGGATGGAAAAAGCAGCCCCGTCCACATCCGAAGCAATCTTGGGAAATGTGTACTCAGCCGATGCATTGGTGAGCTGTAGAAAGTCTATGACGGTCACTGAATAAAGGTAATCATAGATGGCCTCTAATCAAAATAGGTTAACATTCTTGCCATAATTATGGCAGGTCTTGAATTGGGATTCTTATGATACTACAAGCACAAACCTGACCTTGTTATCGGGACCCTTTCTAAATCTGCTGAATTCTATTATGTACAAATAACCTAATCCCGTAGTATATTTATGAACAAGGCTGGGTCAACGTGTCATTCCAAAAATTTCCTTTCATTGATTGTTGAAGCTACTGACCCACTTGGAACCCATCAGATTGAGGTCTAGAGCTGCTTGATGTAAAAGAGTAAATAATGTCACGAAGAAGAAAAGTAGACACGTGACTGGAGTACGGTGTGTCATGCTGGTTGTTGGATTTGTTTTTTGTTGGAGGCGAGTTTCAAAAACACTCATACTGGATTGACGTAGCTGAAAAGAACTAACAGCACCGATTGACAGCAAAACTGTTTAATCCACTGTTATAAATTCCTGTAGCAAGATCATGGACGTTCATACCGAGGTTCTCACTAGCCAGTACAATGGAGTCCGAGGTAACATTGCTAGCTGTCTTGGCTAAGTTGACAGCCATCAGCTCAGCTGTTTGGGTAATCTGTGCCACTACATCTGACCCAACCTGAAAGAGAGTAAGAACGTGCACTCACTCCCTGTCTATCCCAATTTTTTAAATGAATTTTTGTCAAAATGTTCATATTTCTTTGGCCAATAAATCGGTGGCATGATTTAACCAGTAGCCACTGTAGACGTTCCATAACTTTTACAGACAAAAGCACAACTAATGCTTGACTGGCTGCAACAGAGAGTACAACAAATTATTAACTGTACTTTTACAACCCAAAATTATTTTTGTGTCTGAAATTTTGCTGTCCTTACAGGTTCTTGGACAGGGCTAAGTGTACAGCACATATTTATTTGCACTGATAGAGATAATAACTCCATTTAAATATGTTATTTGTTAGCAGAAATGCATCAACAAGTACACTTACAGATGACCATTTCTCTGTATTCTTAGGGTTCACTAAGTTGTCGACCACATTCAGAGAGGCCTGGTGGGATAAACAGTTGGAAATGGTACATAGCTGGAAATCAGAAGTGTTTCTGATATGGGGTCGGGAAGGGTCTGGCATATTACAGAACAGGTTTTTCTGATATGTAATGTAAAGCTGTTGGTTCCTGTATTCTTATCGGATTCACAATGGAGATTAGGAAATTATTTCATTTTACTACTATTTTGTGCCTTCATTTAGTTCAGTGAGGAGTTGTGGGCTAATTGTTACAGTTTAGTCGTGCTGAGGCTCACAATGTCTGATGAGGAAAGAATCCTGAATGTAACATTTTAATCCGTGAACTTCATTATAAATGGAAATATAAAAATGGAGGGTATAAAGTAAGAAAAGTAGACTTTTAGGTCAGAGGGGATTAAGGTTTATTCCTACATAAACTTTGCCAGTCCTGAGAAGTCGGGGTCGCATGATTACAATTTTTTAGGACTGGTTTTAGTGAGTGACCAGTGCCAATTCATTCCGCAATCCCAAAACCTTACTGCAACCACTTCAGTGGCCTCCTCCACACTGTAATTATCAAACGACTTGACAAGAAGGCTAGCCAGCTCAATGTAGACCTTCGCTGAGGCAGCCAATACACTGCCATCGTCTGCATCTTCTGTGCTGTAGTCTGCCAATGCAGCCGTCGAATTGAAAAGCAGTGCTGCTGTTTGGCTGTCAATGCGTCCCTCAGACTGGAGTGTAGTGTTCACCTAAATAATGTACAGTAATGGTACGTCATCAGAATTATGGACAAAACAATTCTGAGTTGCCACTGCCTAAATGTGAGAATCCAAGCTGAAGATAAATTTCTAGCTGCTGTGAAGAGCACAAAATATTCTCAATGTTTCCATGAAAATTTGTATTTCTACATCTTGAAATCAACTCAGCTACTCTGATGACATGTGTTAGGGAATGGTATTACCAATGCCCCTTTACGAAGTTATCAATCCTAGAAAACATGTTTTTAATGCACCAGCGTTGAGACATGTAATGTTCCTCAGTAGGTCCTATGTGTACTTTATGGAGCAGCTCAGTCTGAAAGTTAATTTTAATTACAAGTAATTCACAGAGCAGTTCAGAATCTTGTTTGACATCTGAGATTTGAACTTACCAAATTTCGTAAACTTGAAATAGTCTGACTAGCAGAATCTTTCGATAGAGTAAGTGGTACTGATGGGCTGATTATGTGTGCAATGGAAGTACTGTCTACCGTAGACAGCGTTGACACCCCGCTGTCTGTTGTTTTAAATGTCCTTTCCTTCCTTGTCTGTTTTGCTGTTAAATCCAGAGTTGTCCCAGCACCTGTCTCCAAATAAGAAACCGCTGGTGTGGGCAAATCAGATGGTGCTGAATTTGGGGTGAATGTCTCTAATGCAGAGGAAACTGTTGTTAACTCAGTGTGTGTGGATTCTGCTGCGGACCAAGAGTTCGGGATAGTAGTTGAGGTACCAGAGTCTGGGTTTTCCACAATAACTACTTCTGTTGATCCATGTGTTTGAGGAACGGTAGTCTCAAGAGTAGTTTCTGAGAGAGTTGAAATGGCATTAGTGGATACTTGGGTCACTCCCGCATCGGCTGTGTGGTCCACTGGAGTTGAGCCACTAACAGTACCTGCTTGGACTGAGTCTTCAGTGGGAGACTCGGTATAAGCTGTTGTGGCTTGGTCACTGAAATCGGTTATTGCTGCTGTTGCGGCATGCAGTGTGGATGTTAGAATCACTTGTGGATCTCTGGTTGTGCTCTTGCTGTCAGTTGTGGATAACCTCTGAGTTGTTCGTGAATTGTGTGGTTCACTAGGAGTTGTTGCTTTATTAGTTGTGGATGATGTTTTGCCAGTGCTGGACACTATTTGGGTTGATGTTTCCATTTGGGTAGTAGACGATCCACTGTCTTTTGTTGCTGTTGCAGATTTGGTCGTGTGGCTGTCAGTTATTGTTGGGATATCTGTGGTTGCGCTGATACTGGTTGTGGGAATGTCTGAGGTGGTTGCAATATCTGTAGTTAACTTGCCAGTTCTGCTCAATGTTTGACTTGCAGCTGTCGTCTCCGTTTCCACTGCTGTGGGAACATCTGTGGTTGCAGTGGCTGTGGTCGTGGGAACATCTGTGGTTGCAGTGGCTGTGGTCGTGGGAACATCTGTGATTGCAGTGGCTGTGGTCGTGGGAACATCTGGTTTAGTTGTAGGGATTTTAGTTGATAGAATATCAGGTGTGGTTACGCTGAGTGTAGTCTGTTGGACAACTGCCCTGATGGTAGTCATGCCCTCCTCTTCAGTTGTTGATTCTTCACTAGCGGTCTCTAAAACCACCGTTGTCATATCAGGGGCATCCACAGTAACTACAAAAATATACAAGATTTATCACCTTTTGAATCACCTGTGTGCTGAGCTGGAGATGATAGTCTTAACTATTGTTGTACTCATACAGGCTAGTGGGCTTTGAAATTGAGAGGGTGTCTTATGCCTTTGGAAAGAAAAAACATGGTGAAGGGATTGATTTTGAACATTGTTTTACGTCATTATATCTTTTTTGTTTGAGATACCTGAGCACGCACAGGCTAAAAAAGAATTTTCTGGTGACTCAGTGTGTCTGACATGGTTTGACATTGGGTGACAATGACACGTTGACTTACAAGTTTGGTTCCAGGTATCAGGGTAGTCTGTGATGTTAACGGTCACATTGGAGTTAGCAAAGTCATTATCACTGTAGATCAAGTCTCGCTCAGTGGCATCCAAAACTCTCTCCCAGAATGCAATCTCGTCATACACTGCATCTCCACTGCATCAATACGAGTGGCAAAGACACACAGCTGCAGTATCTTTCAGTGTTGTAGCCGAGACCATCTCAAGACCATTCACAAGTAACATGGTGAACAGTGACAGGGAAGGATTTAGTTGCAATTCATTTGAAAAGTTTGTGAGTTTAATTCAGACTGGAGGTCTTGTGTTGGACTTGTGCTGGTCTTAAGAGGTCTGAACTACAATATTGATGTCTAATTTGGCTGTGCTTTTTGAAATACGGTTGCACATCGGTAGTGCTATAACTTTGAATCTGAAATCCTGTTTTGAATAAGAGACAGCCCTGTCGCCAGCTTTGGGCATTTTGGGGGTTCACAGTACCAGCCAAGTTGGAACATCACAAGAAAAAAACAGTTCAGATGCATATGATTTTTGTCAATCAGGGGCAGTTGCTCACCAGGGGTCCCCAGCCCCCTCCCTTGGCACTGGGCCTGATAAGAGATCAATTAACGTGTGAGTGGGTCACAAACTCTGCTCAGATCTCACATACAAAGTCGTCACAATACCGCAACTTAACACACTGTGGATGCCTGTTGTAACTACTGAAAACAAGCTGCCCTCTTCAGGCTGTTGAAACTTTTCATCACAATGCTGTCTCGCCAAGCGCTGAATCTCTACGTATTGTGTCCCCATACAACATGTACAATCCAAACAGCGTCTCCCTGTAATGTTCGAATACAAATCTAACTAAAACACATATAAAGTACCCCCAAATGTCTGATTTGAATAAAATCCAATTTTGTTTTTTTAACGACCATTCTGTACCTACCCTAAGCCAACTAAAAAGCTAGTTGAGGAGTCTTGAGGTGTAAAACGGCCAAAACTTGCTGTACTGAGGGTAAATGGCGAAATCTTGTTGACATAAACATCAACACCTAGTAAAGAAAACAAATAAATGAGTAACTGGGAGCATAATTCATTAACAAATGAAGAGTTTTAATCCTTAATCCTACGTGAGTACTTATATAATGTTATGTGTGGTGCTTTTGAAACTTTGTGACTGGTGCTGCCATTTTGACTTTGTTTACAGTGGCCTCATATGAACACAATGCAACAAGAGTGAATCTATATTTCTCTTACGGTCCAACTGAAACTATGTGCATTGCCTTATAAGGTCAGTATATCTCATTTTCTGGCGGTCAATAGGGAAGCTTATGCCCTGCTGCGTTAACCAATTAGATGATTTCTTTATCTGTTGACAATGAAGGGATCCAACCGACCAAAAGTGGAGGTTGTCACGACCATAATTACTTCCTGAGTCAAATGTCATGATGATGTGCGTCCACTGCTTCTCAGGGATGTCCTCTGGAATTCCCAGAACTTTGCCATACATGAGCTGACCGACTTTCACCTCAAACATCACGTTGCCAGAGGCATGGTATACAGCCAGACCATAATCACCATCTTTGGCACCTGTTCGGCATGTGAAATCAAACACGGTGTACTGAGTGAGAAAGCATTTTTCATGCACCTGTGTTGAACAAGCACTGCCTGTTAAACATCTGGGCCCACTTTCAGGGCACCGCTCAGCATACAATTTCATGCTAACATAGGCTCCACGTATTTCATGGAGACTGGTATAGTAGTAAGCACAGCCAAAGGCATACTAACCTTGAAGGAAATATTTGCTTAAACTAGCTTAAACTATTGTGACCGAACAATAGAAATCTCTGTGCATGCACAACTGTTAGCATAACCATGCTAAGCACAGCCGTGAAATAGTGCTCAAGGTTTGCACATTTTTCTGCTACGGTTAGCACAATTTTTCTGCCAACTGATACTAAGCTCTGTGAAATTGGGCCCTGGCTGTTAATTGTGTCTTGAAAACAGTGCCTTTGCATTGAACATTTTGTGTGTGTGGAATGGACTAGACAAGTCTATCAAATCACATTCCTCTGATAGCTCTTTCAAGAACAATCAACTGTCCCGTTTGTAGCACTGCATCTTTATTTAACTCGTTTATCCGATCACAGTCTATATCATTGGTTCATTGCATGTATGTTGGTCCCCCTAGTCTTTGCATTCTGTCTGTCTGTTTGTTTGTTTGTTTGTTGGGTTGTTGGGGGTGTTTGTTTGTTTGTTTGTTGGGTTGTTTGTTTGTTGGTTGGGTTGTTGGGGTGTTTGTTTGTTTGTTTATCGGTCGGTTGGTCTGTCTGTCTGTCTGTCTGTTTGTACTTGTCTGTTGGTTTATCGGTTTTCTATTAAATTTTGAATTTGTGATGCACTCCCTTTAGACTTTTGATATAAATAGGGGATTGAAGTTATGAAACGTCAAAATGTCAGCCAATAGCAAAACTCTTCTTGCAAAATGATTAACCTGCACGTGGTACATTCATTTCAATCCTGTCCTGCATTAAAGCACTATAGCACTGTAAGCTCTAATGCAGAAAGAAAATGCACTGGGGCCAGGGATACCACCCCTAAGGCTTGCACATGGAATGATGTTGGAATGGAAGGGAAAACATTGATCTACCTGTGTCCATGTAGTACTCAGTGCCGTTTGGTTTCGCTTGAAGGTTAAACCAGAAAGCTAAAGTGAAACCATTGGTGCACATGGAAGTATTGCTCACACAAGTACCTAGGTCAAAAAAAAGTGAATAAATCCTGTCAACAATTGTGAAGAACAGATAGAACTAATAACAGCCTCACACACAAGCTGTAGCTTTTAGAGCTTCAGTGTCCAACTATTTTGGCCACTCAAATTTTGAAACTGTGGGTGTCATCCATGCACCTTTTTCTTTTATCTAGGTTGCTGGATTTATACAAAAATGTCTCGAGATGAGAGTTCTAAACATTCAATCATAGTTGGTGGGCAAGCGAACATGAATTCAAGCATTTGTGACATATAATAAAAAATTAGCGCTGTGAATTCACAAACATTGGACACATTTTAACTCTGGAGAATTTGCTGCAAATGTTTCAAGATGTCAAAGTCAATGCACCTTTGTATTGACCTGATGTATGGGCTGACTTTTAAGCTGCATCTTTTCTGTATTTATAGAATGGGGTTTGAATTATTTGTTGAGGAAGAGATGATGCAATTACAGTTTTCTCATTTTGGATTTTGCTAAGGTTTACATCTAACTGGGCTTTAAAGCTGTAAGGAAAGTAATTCCAGACTAAATTCCCTTTTTCCCTCTTTTTTCCACAGCACTGGCACGGCCCATGTACCTCCAAAGTCTCCAAAGTATAATGGTGAATCCTCCCCGGCCCTAATTCGGAGGGAATTGCCCTTCTGCTGGTCGTAACAGCGAACTGACCCAGTGGAGAAACTTGCATTGGCCAGGGAAGATCCCACAACGCCAGTGGTCTGTAGACAAAATGAATCCAAGCAAGAGCACACGAATGAATCTGAACTGCTCCTCCTCAACTTTCCAGCTCTGCTTCAGGGACAGAGGAGGGAAGAGGTGTGTTGGGAGGTACTGCTTTGCTCAGCAAAACTCAGCTGATTACTAGCTATAAACAGCATGCATCAAATAGCATTGTGACTAGTCACCACTCTGTCAAAAACAAATAAATAAACAGCAATTAAACAATCAAAACAACAACAAAACATAAAATCGAGGGTTCACCACAAACCGCAGATTTACACGCAGCATGCTTTGCAAAGTGCAAACTCAAATTTCTTTGGCATCACAAACTCTTTTTAAAAAGTAGTAGAGACAGCACAATTATTGTTACTTACATAGCTCTCGTAAGCTCGTACGTAGACATAGTCCAAGGTGAAGTACAAGAAGGCATGGGTGTATGTTTGGCTAACTTTATGCATTCAAGAAATGATAAAAACGGTAAAAAGCCTCAATGTTAATGTAAAGAAAATAAGTCAGTTTAGACACAACTACATAGGAAAACTGGATGTCATTTGCCATATCTGTCAACTGGCTTAAAAATACTCTTTCTGTGGACTAGGAACATTCACAAGAAGTGCGCAAAAAGAAAATGACATTACAGGAGTCCTTTCATCCCTGTTGCCAGTGCAAACATCATCGATGCTTGTATTGGTTGTCACTCATACAGTCCAACTCACCTTGTCTCATTCTACACCCGACATATTCATTGGTAACATCCATGGAATTGCCAAGAACTGACATAAAACGGTTGTCACTGTAATGTAGCTGAAGAAGTTTGTCCATAGTGTCACCGCTTAGGTTTTGGAAGTTGTCAAATCCTGGTCTATGTTGACATATAAAGAAATAAATAACAAATCCAAACTTAGTTTATTGTCTGCTACTTTGATTTATTTATTTTTGTTCATTCAGTTGTTGGAATGAAGTTTCATTCATTTTTCTATTTATTTCAAGGAATTTTATTCTGTGCTTTCACAATAGTTGTTTTACTTTTTGCACAATTTAAGCTATTTGAGTGAAAATTAAACATTAGGCCTATACATTCTACATCTAAGTTGTTGATAAACTGGAAATTGTTTTGGATAGAACTCCTTTGTTCAAAACAATTGAACAGGATATGTAAGTACAGATAGCCCAACTCATGGGGCAAAACAACATTTTCTTGAAAAAAGTGTTCGCATGATGCATTTTGTAAATTTGAAAAATATTAAACTAATTGTGTTTTACTTACATAAGATACTGCAAGTCACTGTCTGACAGAGTTGTTTCAGAGTCATACCAAGACCAGGAACCCGTGCTGTAATGCAGCCCTGTCCAAATCCCATCCCCGTCACTGAAAGAATTCCTGCAGAAAATATTGATATCACGGGGAGACAACATTGGGCCTAAGGAGTAACAACTACCATGGGGAATTAGGTAGAAGTCCTTTTCACAAAGGAAAATATTTTACGCCTTCCCACTTGGGTTCAAATTCCATCCAGGCATTGGTGTATCCAGGTCATGGGTCGAGAGGCGGCAAAATGGATTTCCTAAACATGTCCACTTTTAATTCAACGGCAGAAGATTGAATCCCCCTTTAAAAAAGATTGTACGTTCAATTAAAACAAACAAAACAAAATTATAAAAAGAGAGAGAGATAATTCCTTTTCCCCTCCCAATCTTGCCCTATTTGCAAGAAAAGTTTTACTTACGCCTCAAACAGGAAGAAAAGAAGTTCCTCCCTGTTAGTCCAATATAGCATTGCCCCTCCAAAAACGCTACATCTCTGTGTGGTAACTGCTATCTGTGAACCAGCCCACACCCTCACAGCAAAATAGCAGTGTCCGTTGAAAGATTGTCCTTGAACCTCCCCAGAACTGATGCAGCCGGTATCTGTAGAAGAAAACACATTTTTTTTTATTATGTAAGGGCAGACGGGGACTTCCCCCTGAAAATGGGTATTATCTCCTAAACTGATGAAAGACATTTTTGTGTATTTCATTTTTTTCTCCTAAACTAATGAGAGAAAGGAATGTTGGGGCTACTTCATTTCCCTTCCAAGTGCATGTAAAAGGCCTAAAATTTAACTTCACCTCTCAGAAAGGATATTAAAGGTTAAATTTTAAAAGGTGCAGTTTTGGGGTCCACCCCCCCCCTAAAAAAAGTCTGACCAAGAAAATTTGACTCGTGATCCTTCCTTGTTATTGTAAGCAATTCCAATAGCGGTTCGGGTGCACGGTAGATGCTGTGCCCCCTCCTCGCCCGGATATGTTTTTGTTATCATTACTTTTACGAAATATTGAAGGAAAATGGTTTTGCAGTGTTTCGTTGGTGGTTCGAACAGCTACTTTTAAGCTATTCCCATCCCATCACACACACACGCCCTCGCCGATGTCATAGAACTGATATGCTTTGGGGGGGCTCTTAGTTGTGTAACAGCAAATATGTGGCATCAAATTAAGCTTCAAGTTTCACTAAACTAAAGTTAACATTCAACCCATTCACAGTATTATAAGCACAGTTTTTTGAGTGCGTTCAATTCGTGGTTCGTCTTACTTTGGTTGAGGTAACTGCCCTCTACCGTCGGCAGCTGACCAAGCATGATCCACCCAAGAAAGCTGACCTGGACAGACGAAAGATTTGAACAAGGTTTTAGAAAAGAAAAGGGCCACGCACGACGACGTTCGTCTTATGCATATTAGGCCTATGCTCAGAACGCATAAAGTACGCACTGCACACTTCTGAAGCATAATATGCATAACGACGCTAGTCGTTCTACGAGGCCTCCTTTTCCGTATACTTTTGAACAAGTGAGCTTTCAAATTCTCAAATTCGACCCACCTGACATAATGTCCTATTAGTAGAGTCTCCATCTTTTCCAATGGAGTTTGATCTCTTATAAGGTGCTTTCAGGAGAATGAAGGTTCTGGTTAAAGAATAATTAACAATCTAGGTTTGTCCGATTCACTAGTAGTAGGCCGTATATCAAACTCGAACTTGTGAAGCCACAGGTTTTGCAACAGCCGTCGGATTTCCACAACTGCATAAAATTAGCATCTTATTTAACATTCCACCAATCGGGGTCGAGGTAGTTTTTCTTTGCACATGGCGTGATGCGGTACAGGAACTACACCTGTACACTTTTTGACCCAGAATTCCGAAGAGTTCTTGTCCGGCGACTGCGACAACAGGAAGAACGGCAGCTTCAACAGTGAGCAAAATCTTTCGACCGAAGCTTATTTTGCACTATGATCAATTCCATCAAGTAACAAACGTCGGGGCACGTATTGCTCTGGCTTTAGTTTTCGTGGTGAAAATTGTAATGTGAATAGAAGCCCATTAAACTAGAAACATGTAAATTATTTCAAAATCTCTAGCACGAATACCTCCAGTATGAGATGTTTTCAGGGAATCAGATATACTTCGCTATATTTCAGTTCGCAGCCTATTTCAAAATACTCTTACGCTAAATGAGTGTTGGAAAAGCCTGTGTAGCAAAATCATAGTTCTTAACCCCCCCCCACAAAATTGCTTTCGCCTTTTATTCTTCACGTATGAACAAAAAGAAATCAACCAAACGAACAATACCGGTATATACATTTAGGGCAAAAAGTTTACATACACTTTTTAGAAAAACAGTTGTCCTCAATTTTTTCGCTGTTTGGAATAGTTTTGCCAACTTCTTCATGAGTCCAGACAAGTTGTATCTCCATTTAATGTTCACAGTGTGTACTTCAAATGGAAGTAGAGACAGACATTTATTATAGTTCAAAATATTAGTATTTCTGAAAAATCATTTTGTAAAAATTTACATTTACCTCCTTATTGTTGTTCAAAAACACTTCAGAAAGCGGTCCACTGCGACCATGAGATGTGATCCCCTTCCCGACAACAACAAAAATGGGGAATTGGGGTATTCACAAATTGGATTTTGTACTCTTTTTTTTAGATATAAATATGAATTATACATTTGCCTGTGGGTGTTTTATTTTGATGCATACACCGTGCACAATATGGCTCTACCTGGCCCAGCCGAAGCGGTGAGATTTTTTTTGGGGGGGGTGGAATACCCTTTTCCATTGTGTTTACTTGACAAAATATTGATGAAAGGTAGACATAGAAGCAGAAAAAAAAGACTATGTATAGTGCTTAATTACCTAATTAACAGTGTGACTCACAGTGGGTCACGCTCCCACTTGGAGGTATAATGCAATAGTTCACACTTCGCAGGGTTAATTAAGTAGAGACCCATGTTGTCTGTCCTCATTAAAAAAAAAGAAACGTTGGTAGAAATGAGTGGAGTAGCGAAACTTGAGGAAAATTTATCTTTTTTTTCAACCAGATGTGTGTGAATTTTTTGTCCAAAACTGCATACCCCCAACCTCTTAGCACATGAGGTCAACAGAGAAGCTAATTAGGGGTCCAAGTTGCAGAATGCCACGGGCTGCAGAAATTTAAATCAAAATCGGGGCGCTTTCAGCTGTATAACAGATTATAAATGCAAAGTCAGGACGACGACAGTAGATCATAAATGAAAAACCAGGATAAGAAAAGTAGATAATAAACGCATGGGGTAATTCGTTATAAACAAAATATCCACATATCAATCAATATCTTGCCAGTGTTTTGTTTTGTTTGTTTGTTAGGTTGTTTGTTTTTTAAATACGACCATTCTATTTTGAAACGCGCAGTAACAATCCTAGTTATGGGCTGGAGAGACATTGTCATTCCCGCGATTGATCAAGATCTTCAGATTCTTTTTTTTTAAGCGCAAAATATTTCAGTTCCCAAAAATGTCATTTTTGTCAACAGAAAACACCTTCCGTATTGGGTGTGCACAGAATATAACCAAACTTGCAGCACAAGTATATTTGTTCCCTAAACCCTGTTGAAAATTAATAATAACAAAACAAAACAAAACAAAACAAAAAAAGAAGCTAGACGTGCCGTCAATTAGAGAGAAAAAAGGTTGAATTGTTGCATCTACACAGAGCCCCTCCAATGTGAAGAAGGAGTTAACGAAAGCGTTTCTTCATGGAAAGATGTACATTAATTCCCGTTGATATTCCAAGCAACTTGTTTCCAGCTTCAACAGCTTGCTGAATAAAGAAATAATACACTTATCGGCTGCTACCTTGTCTAGAATTAGAATGTCGTCCCAATACACATAGTAACAAAAAAATAAATAAAACTGAATAAAGAAGTGGGGTTTCCATTCAAAATATCTTTACGCAATGAAACATACTCACCAGTATAGCCAAAAAGCCAACGATAAAGCACATTGTTGCACTTAAAACTTACTCGGAGACGCAACGGAACGACGGTTATCGTCAGTGAGTTTCAGACTGAAGACTGAGAAATGTTGCCTTCCAATTGCTGTCTGACACAGTGCGTACCACCGTCCAAAATCGTTTTTAATTGTCATACCCCGCGTATGAGGTTGATAATTAGCAGAGAAAACGAACGAGGAAGGTTCCCTGCTGAAGTAATTAAGCTCCTACAGAAAGTAAATGGGAATTTCGATTGATTTTTTTTTAAATGATGGACCCTGGACACAGCAACTTTGTTTACACTCACTTTAATAATGCACGCCGTGTCGCCTTCTTGAAGACGCTGTTGATGTAAACTAACAACACCCTTTCTAAAATACATAGCTGAGGTTTGTCCACTGTGTTCAGGTGTTTGTCGAAAAAGAAAAATGAGAAAAAAAAAGTGTATTAATTAACTCAGCATGGTACGCAACCTACAAGCTCCTACTGGAAATCAGCAGGAAGGCGAAGTTTTTGGGACTGGTATTGTTTCGACGAGATTCGTCTACCTTCACAGTTATTAAAAATAACGGGGGGTAAGATACAGTTACAAAATTCACACTTGCATCACGAAAATGTTAGGCCGTAACGTGTCTCTTAGTGATCATGAGTCATGGTCATTGACAATGTGTCAAAGTGTTGTCAGCATGTTTCTTTACACAGGCACCTCTTGGGAAAACTAGACAACAAGCAGTCGAAGTACTGATAATTAGGACGAGGGGAGGGGTACATCAATGTCGTCCAGTCCTTGTGCCCAGCGCTAGCGCCCCGCGCCCCAACAAGGCGCAGCGAACTTTCAGCTTTGCTTGAGCTTCAGCTGAGTGCAGTGCGCCCGCTATAGTTTCTCGCATAACATAAACTTGTAAGGTCGAGGAATTTGGAGGGTGGGTGAAAATAATTTAGGCAGGATATTTACCTTATTTTTTCTTCAGTGATCTTGGAAAGGAGTAGAAATTCAAATGGTATCAGTAGTAAAAGTTAAAAAAGTAAACATGCAAAAAAGTAAAAAACAAAAAATGCAATTTTAAGTCTTTAGATGTGCAATGATGAAAACAAAATTCAAGGTAAGACTAGATAAAGTTTAGTACACACGTTGCACATGCAACCACGTCGCTGCTTCAGTTCAGTAGGCGTTCATGATGATCGAGCATCCGTCAAAATTCTGGTCGGTTGACAAAATCAGCTGATGCGCTCGCTCTTCGCTAATTGTTACAGTGTTTAACAAATTTCCTTCCATTACCTCTACATTTCGTGGACATTTACTGAGACAGGACGGCCATATCTCTCTAGATCAGGACCAGAACACTAAAAGGTAACTACCAGGCTATTTCAGGGCATCTTTGTCAGTTGTGTGTTCTATCAAGGATTTGTCGGTCAGTTTCGTATTACCCAGTGCAGTGCCGAGCCTAGTCGACACTGTCGTCAACTAGCGTAGTGTCAGCTAGTTTGGAAAGGCAGGCATGACGGACGGCCGGTAAAGTTGATCATCTTATACGTCTGTTGGGTGGTCCACTTTTCATTTTGAAGCTTTTTCGTTTTCTTGTCTCTTGACATCTGATAATTGTTACAGTTTAATCGTACAGTTGTTGCACGTGCTTACTGTTACAGTGCAGTATAAGCTTGGCTAATTAGGCCTAGCAGGAATTACAAAGGCATTGTAAACAAAGCCTAAGCATCGATGTAATGATTTTTATTGTTTAATGTAGATTTTACTTTGATGTTGACACAGGTTCAGTAAAAAACAAAACAAAAACAATTGGGATTTGCAACCCAGTCCTTCCAATGGGTATTGGAAACAAGTTTAAATAAAAATTATGTTAATCCCCCCCCCAAAAAAAAGTTTGCCAACCAGGGTGACACTTGTTTTGAGAGGAATTTGTTGTTGCATATGTGTACATGTACTTAAATGCTTGTACTTAAATGCTTGTTTTATAGAAATTACTTTAATTACATGTATGTTCAACTCTTTACTCGTATGCTAGTGAGGAGTTGGGATCAGCTGAAATAACTGGAGGCTGGTGGCTCACAGTTTACGAGTTGACCCTGAAATAATCATTTACACCACGAATTATGACTTCAGCATTTGTATTACTTGTGCAATTCGTTTATCAAACAGTGCTGTGGTGGGTAGAATTGGTCTAGTTTCCTGCCTTTTTCTGGGGGATAATGCGTAGGGTGGCCTAGCACCGTGAGAGGGCTTCATGTTCATGTGAAGAAATTGAAAGGTTTTCCGTTGAACATTCCAAATCAATGGAATATATACATATATGTACATGTTAGAACAAGTACCGGTACATGGTAATTTGATATACATGTAAACTAACGTTGGTGAAATTGCAGGGGGGGGACCAAGTGGCCACACATCTTCTTTTTTTCTAGGGGCGCTTAAAGAAAATTAACTGTAGCGTACAGTATATGTACCTACCGGTATATTAGGTTGTATACATTCAAAAATTTCAAATTGGGGGTGCAAAGGGAGATTGGGAAGTTGTCTCCATAGATCCCCTTCCCATTTTGCCACTGTATGAACGTAAACTCTATACATAGATATTATGTATGTGTACCTCCAGGTGTCATTGTTGTCTTGACTAGCTCTCACTGTCTCTGGGTACACAGTACTTTGTTATATTAGATCTATGAAGAAAAAACCTTGGTTCAAAATCCACTACTGCCTTGTCATTGAGTGCTCTTGCAGCACTTAAAAATCTTGATGTCATATTTGCTTGCTCTCAAATTTCTGTGGCCAGGCTGAAAGGAGCCCAGTCCTTAGACTTGAAAAGGTTCTGGGGGGGAGAAATACATCCATTGTACGAGAAGCTGATTGATTGGCCCCCATTCCCCCCTGCTGGACATGCCCTTTGTAAATTGGAAGTGATTATATCAATGTTGTTACCATGCAGTGAGCACATAAGCCCAAATTTATGAAGGTCTTTACCTAGTGGGCTGTGTATAGAGATGGCCTTGTAAGGAGACAAATATGACGGGTGTTTGAGAATTTAATTAAGATGATTACCCATGGGATGGCACAACAAGATTAAGTCACACCTCCTCTGGAGCCAGGAGGGTGATCTTCCTGGCTTTGCAGAGAGGCTGAGTTTGGTATTAAACCTTGAAGAGACTCAGGTTATGTCCAGAAGTTGTGGCTGTGGCTTTATAACACATGCACCTGTGAAAACCACTGGGAAGTGGCTGCAGCTATTGTTCATTGAGTGTGTGTGAATTATTTTTAGCTGCAGCCAGTTGGTTTTGACATGGCTGGGTAATCCCTCCTGTAAAACACAGCCATTGTATTGTTGAACCCCTTTTTTAATAATGTACATTTTATTACATATACAGTAATACAGACCCTCTGGTCACAAGAAGTCCATGTAATGTAGAATACATGTACCAGTATTGAAGGCATTGTGTGACTTGCAGAAGCACACAAAATGTTCCCACCCCAAAAAATCAGTTTGAGAGGCATGCCTTGGTGAGGGTTCTCTGTGGCAAAATGAAGAGGAACATCAGATATCTCAGCAGGAAAAACAAGAGCATTTTTTTCACAGGAAAACATAGAAGTATGAAATATGTGCCAGCCTTCACACAACAGAGGTCCACAGAATCCAGGTTTTGCAAATCGTGTCTCGACTGACCAAGTCCACACCCGGGCTTGGAGGCATTTTGGGGGCTCGATTATCTGTAACAAAAGGAAGAGGAATATCCAAGGAAACGGTCTGCAAAAATCCAGCGCAAAAGAGTGTAGTAGTGAACAAGAAATATCTGAGGTTCAAATTGTGAAGTTGAAATAATGTTTGCATGTAGTAACAGGTGTTTCCACAAAAAGACAGTTGTTACCTTGAAACCGTTGTCCATTACTCAGCTTAATAATAATAAATGAATACATGTAAGTTTCTCATCTACAAACATATTCCTCCTGTTATTTCTTCACCGAAGTCTCCCTACTCTTAAGAAATCTGTGCTGTTGCCCCTGTTATGCAGGAATGACGTGTCTTCACCCACGTTTATCCTTGGAATGGATAATTAATGAGTCCAACACAAAAGCAAGTCGCCATTAGTCTAGACATTGGGAGAGTGTGTACACATCCTGTCTCGCCCAAACAACCTCATGATGATTTTTCAATGTTAATTTCAGGGATCCATTTAGTGCATCCATTGATTTGTTTCCTATATGTATGTACCTTTTCTTAGTAAAGATTCCGTATGGAGTCAGTGTGTGCGAAAATGGGGGTACTTGTTCTTGGAGAAGGGCACTTGCATAGTGTTATTTTATAAACAGTAGACAAATTTAATCAGTGCATTCAGATAACATACTTTCAAGGTACTTGATCGGATGGCAGAAATGGCTGCCATCAAGTGCCTTGAAAGTCCTCTTTTAATTATGGGTTTTGCCCTTACCCAAAATAAAGAGAAAAACCCGCAATCAGAATTAAAATCTTCCCGACACAGAGTACGTCTTGATGAAAACCTTCTCAACATGTTGACTGGTGACCATGAGTATATTCGTAGTCACAGGTGTACTGGATTCTGCCACTACGAGTATATACTTTTAGGAAATGAAAGGCTATTGTAATGTAAATTGAATGCACTGACATCACCAAAGAACACAACAAATACGCAGCTGGCAGTGCGGAGGGTGTACATCCATAAAAAAAATTATGTTCAAACAGACACCCGAAAGGTACCTACTGCATTAAATATGGTATACGGGCATATGTACAACGCTAGGCAAATGGGAATGCCCCTTTTGAAATTACGCGCAGCAGTCAACATGTTAATGTTGTGTTTGTCAGTTGGTTAATTGATTGTTTAGAAAACTTTTGGGGGGGGGTTGATGGGACATATTATGCAAAAGCAAGCTGGACACATAGTTTGTGTTGTTTGTAGTATTTTGTAGGCATCAAATTAATTGATATTTACAAAATGTGTCCATCAGGAGTGGTGCCCAATCTACTGTATCATTACTACTCCGCTTCCGTGCTGTTTTCTACGTAATCCATCCGTAGTCAAAAATTCTATTGAGAACTTTTCAAAATGCTCACATGCACCCTCAGTTAACGATTTGTGAGATGCATACGTGATTGTGGATTCTTTCCAGAAACAGTGACATCATGATAACAGCAAATCGCAGTTAATTACTTTCCGTAGTACTCCCAAACCATCCCTGACAATCTTGCAGACTCACTAATCCACTTGGGGCCAGTTAGGTTGCATTTTATATACTTTTGTCTTCACTGTGTACATGTACTGTATGTAGCCATTTCGCTGATGGCCGTTGATCCCTGTTTGTTTTTTTCATCTAAGTCTGTCTCTGCTGGCGTCTTCATCTTTACCAAAGGTAATTGTGATGGGGCCCATTAGGACTCCTTGTAATGTCAAGGTTCAACAAACTTCTCACAGTGCGCCAACCTGTTTAGAGAAATGACTACAGTGCGGTAATGCTAATTGAAATGAAGGATGTTCACAGTTGTAATACATTTTCCTCATCTGCAAATGAAGCAAGCAAATGGGAATGGAACAAAACAGAAAAAAAAATAGGCAAACCAACCTTGGAATGATAAATTTGCTGTACTGGTACTGAAAAAAAAAATCAATGCGTGTAACATTCTTGCTCTGCAGTGAAAATGTGCGTCAGAAAGAATGTATGCATTCGTTGTCTCTCCTAGACTTGGCTGAGACTATGCATAGTTGGAGCTAATGGTACAGACAGACATTTGAAATAAACAGTCCTGATTAGGATAACCACCACTCCATAAATTGAACAGACTTGATTCAAATAACCGCAGCTCCAACAAATGTAACAGTGGATACTTGTTATAAAGCATATTTTCAGTGTTTAGTGTAATCCACATACGTGTATGTTTACGTGTCAAATTCCCCAAGTTATCAGGTGGAACATAAAATTCAGGTGTACGTCTTCTGAATTTCCCACTTTGTAATCAAATTTCCCTTTATATTTTATGGAAGTTTCTGATGCAGTGATACAGTCATACAGCAATTTGCTGCAAAATCCCCCCCCCCAAAAAAAGCAGTGAAGTAAATTGACAGTATGGTTGCTAAAATTGAATTGATCTGAGTCCAAACAAACTCTCTCTTTGTCCCAGCCGGCCATGCATAGCGCTGCAAATTACCTGCCACCAAATTGGTTCACTCGGAGCAGAATCCTTTTGAGTGCACTGCGTGTTGCCAGGTAAAATCTGCTACTCGGAATGAGTAAGAATGAAAATGAGCCAAATGTGGTCGAGTGGTTGGAGAGGCCTCAATATGCACGGTCAATCACCCGGGCCTGCTGTCACATTGCTGCAGCCTGATTTACACACTGGATTGAACCCCCCCCAGTCATAAGTACCTGCACTCTCTCTACAGGTGTGAGTCTGTGTCTTGCAAGTAATCATCCCATCATCACAGGTACAGTCTCTATCACATATTTAATATGTTAAATCTGTTTGGTTTGGCTCGCTGACCAATAAGACGTTAACCAGTTGATAGTGTGCACATTTCCTTCTGTCATTGGCTGTGACATTTTTGTTTAAATTGAAATATGCCCTGTTGGTGAATGAAAATAGATTAGGCCTGTAATTCTTTGCACCTGCAAGGGAGGGTGAAATTAGACACAAAAAGTGTGTCAGTGTTATTGGTGATCTGTATTGTCGGCTGATTATTGAGGTCAGCTGAACTCCCATGTGCAGTGTCATTTTGATTATCAGTGCGATTTAAAATTTTTCAGCAATGTCGTATGCATTTTACCTTCAAAAAGTGTACGAACATCAGTGTACATAAAAGAAAAATTTGTAAAATTGCTACTTTTCCATTATAAAATCTGAAACTGAAGCAATTGATAAGTCTGCAAATTCGTTCCGAAACTGTTTATGGGCTGGCAATTTAAAGCAAAAATTGTATGGCTCTTTTTAAAATGAGAGGTGCGTGTATTGTTTGGTATGCAATAAATGATAGAATGTTCACCAAAATGGCTACTTGATCTTTGTACATGTGTGAAATCTGCTGGTTGTACGTGAATGAGATCACGTACAAGTACATGTACGTTCTGAAGAAAAAAAAAGTAGGAAGAAATCAGGAAATGAAAATTCAAATGTGGTCAATGCAGAAATGTACGGCACTGTAACACGATGTGTTGCTCGTAGTCCGACTTGCAAATGCTGTAATCCTGCTGTATCCAGAATGGAAAATGGCTTCAGATATATGTGACCAGGTCTGCAAGAAGGTGTATTATGTCACATTTTGTGGAATTTGATTTATATATGTAATCGAGTTGCTCACATCCTAAGCTTTCATTTGATATATAATTCTTCCCAGTGGCATTTTTTGTTTTGGAGTTATTAGCCGTTTGCATATACAAGTAATTCAATTTTATCACACATGCTTTTTGAGATAATGCCCTGTAAACATAACAAACAGAAACATTAAACTTAAATTAGACACTCTCTTGGTTTTCCTTAGCAACAGAAGCTTTATGGTCAAGCAATCAGCCTTGAAATATTACCACATATTTTCACCTTTGGCACATGGAAATGGGCCATTACTGTTTTTGCATTGCGTGACTTAATACACTTCTTTGCAGAGCGGATCACATATACTGGTGAAATGTAGACAGGTAATAGCTTTGCTCTTTCCTTGTCCATAGTTTAGGACTGAAATTGATGCTGCCTTTTTGAAAAGAATGGGTTGGGTCCATTTTGTGAAATTTGTATACACTTTTCACATTTCCCTGTGCAGTAGAGGTACTACATTCTCATCCACCTGATAACCCACAAGCTAGGTCTTGTTTGCATCCTTGCACATATTGTACATGTAAGTGGTCATATTTACAGGACTGACATGTTCTGAAATGAGGTTTCTCTCAGCGCAAGACTATAAGAACACCTGTAATATTGAGGCATGATCAGCATTCATTTGTGACCCGGCAGGACCCAGGACAGCTGGGTAACCTTGGCAGGCAAGGCAGATGTCTCTCTTCCCCCCCCCTCCCCCATCCTGGATCCTGAAACTCTGGACTTGTGCAGGGAATGGAAATTTATGCGACAACAGTCGCGCCACTTCGCTGGAAGAGAGAGAAGAGAGAGGCACTGGAGAGGGACGAGGGGAGCGGCAGGCATCAACCTTGAGTAGACAGTCTGTCACTGCCTGCAATTAATACCAACAGAATCACACCTCGTGACTGATGAAATGTGTCTGAGATCTGCAATTTTGTCGCTGTGTTTTTGTTCCTTCCCTTCCTTTTAAAGAGGAATTTTACTCTTTTTTTTTTTTTAGGCAAATGTTATAATGTTATAATGATTTTAAATAAAAGTTTTATTCCAAATTGCCAAATCCTAACACTGGATAGTAAAAGTTTGAGCATTTGTTTCATCCTATTTTGGATCAGAAAAGTATAAGAAATATGCCACTGGCTGCTTGAAAAAATGCACTTTACCCTACAGCATATGGAGGCTTTGCATGGTAGCCATCTTGCAGGGCAGTTCTTTTGTTCCACAGGGAAACCTCCTTTGTGTATACACTGTTGAACCAAAGAACTGCCCTTTAAGATGGCTATCATGCAAAGCTATTTTAGCTAGCATATTGAGAGATTTGGATTGTGAGGGGCATGATTGCTTGTTAAAAACTGATCATGACATGAGTCGGTAATCCAGTTTACATGTACTTGGAAATTACTGTTTTTATTTTATCTAGGAATATCAGATTGATTTATCAGTTGAAACACTTGTACATTTTCAGAGTCCCAGCCCTTTAACATTTTATGGGCAACACAACTGTGGCTTCTAATAGTGTGAAATTACAGTTGAAAGCCAATTTAAGTTAAAACCTTATTGAGTAGCAGCTTTCATTGCCAGGAGAAAGAAAATACACATTGACTGAAATTCAAGACTGCACAATGTATCTGGTGTCGACAGTAAATGTGTGCTGCTTCTTTTTTTTAATTTCTCAGCCTGTATTTCAAAACAACATCTTCATCCTTCGCCCATCAGCCATTTCTGTTGATAACTGCTGCTCCCGTGCCCCATTTTAACTCAATTTCAAAGCCAACATCTCTCGCAAATTTGCCTGAGTTTCACGTCCCCCTGCCGCCTTGTCTGTCGAGGAGGAAATCAAGAATGGCCACAGGCTCGCCACATTGACCATTTATGCTGGAACCTCTCTCTCCACCCCAATTCTCTCGGTTTTGTCCCGACCCAAATACTGCTGTACGGCGACTGGCATCTCAGACCACGTATCAATCCATACAGCCGGAGTCACTCTGTCTGCCTCCTCGCACAGTTACGCCATGAAGAAGCTCTCCCTAGAGGCTTCAGAGTATGATTTCGGAGGCAGATCGAGGTAAAATACCGGGCACACATGCACCGTAAAGAAACAGGAAAGAGGGAATAGTCTCCAAATACCATTCAGCCAGCTACCCAAGGCATTGTCGCACCACCAGAGAGTTTGAATAGAAAAGGAGAAATGCTCATCACAGATTCGGTTCAACAACCTGCCCTTACCCTCCTCCTGCATACATGTACTTAAAAAGATGATGATTTACAATGTTGGATGGCGTGGCACTGGGGGGAGATGGTTATATTTAGAATCTCTGCATATCATCGCCGGGGAGCTTTTTCTATGCTTTGAAAAATGCCACCTGTTTGAGGAGTGTGACTGGTGCAGTCACATGTATTTTTAGCCAGCCACTTTGCATTTATAGTTGAATTATGAAATGCTACTACCAGCTAAACTGCATCAACTGTGCATAAAAGGTTAAGGAGAAACAGAGTACCAGTACATGTGTGTATTTTATGTGAGTTATTAAAAGTCCAGTTGGATTTTACAGGTCACTGGTGCCAATTTATGCTCACACTGTAAAGAGAAATATGCTGTCAGGTTCTAGGCACAATTTTGCTGGAGGTGATTTATTAGAACAGTCCACACATAAAGCATTGTCACAGCCAACCACTCAACCCCTGGGCATTGAAATCTTCCCTTGTAGTTGAAAGGTAGGCCTGATAACTTCAAGCTTGATCAAATGATCAATGTACCCTCAGTCTGTCACAAAAATGTCACTAAAGATTTCATTATGTGGATGTTATTTGTTAGGCACACAGCCAAAAGCAATGTTTCTTGTGTTCTGGGACCTTACGTTGGTGGCTGCCCCTGCACATGAATGTCCGCTTTTCAATTTTGCCACTTCATAATGGAGTTTTAATGACAATCTACCCCCCTTCCACTCGCTGATGCTGGATCACTTGGTTCAAAGTCTTGTCCATTTCATTTCCACGTCGTCGCGGGAAGAATAGATTATAACCTAAGCACTCATCTGACAGGTGGCTGTTGGTATGCAGGGTACCGATCACCTGCCTGGGGGAAGGGGGATTTGAAGAAGACAGACCCTGGACAGTCTCCCCCCCCCCAAAAAAACCGACGCAGCAAGTTGTAGCAGTGCTTTGTCAAAATCTGCAGCCCTTCAGGTGAAGGGTCTTATCTGATTGCCTGTCATTTATATGCGGAGAATAATCAAAATGCGAGGGAGAAGAAAAGACAGCTGTTCTGATTGGCCCAAATGTGGTTTGGGCGATAAAAATAGCTGGTTTTATTTAATGCCATGGAGAAGCAGTTTCTGTTGTCACACTGTCAGGCTACGTGTACGTTGCCTGCTATCATATTCGATTAGAATGTTTACTCATCAGAGTGAAAGAAATGAACAAAAGTATTAACGTCTACATGTACATGTAGCTATGAAGGAGGTAGAAAGCCAGAAAAGAAAAAAAAAAGGTCTAATCTTTCAAATCTAATCATGCAGAAGGCATGTGCACAAACATCAATTTCAAGGTTGCCCAATGTGTGACAGATCCCACAAACTCAGTTTTAGGGCAGTTTTTGGACATTATGTGGGTGAAAAAAATGGGTGTTTCTGTTGAGTGTCAGTGTGCATGATTTTGTTTTTAAAGTTGTTAGCTCAAAAGTAGCTACACATATTATTACAGTGTAATTTCATTAGGGTTGGTGACATATTAATGTGTCTAACAGGTACTGTAATAACTAGTATCACGTTACTTTAACCAAATTTAAAGTTTATTGTTCTGCATTCTGTACATTTCTGACAGCATGACCAAACAACCTACCCACACTCCAGTCTTACAAAATGCGTCCAGCTGAAATAACCAGTGAGGAGGTGAGTTCACCAAACAGTGTGCCTAAAAGCTTCAAACCAACTCAGATAGACCAGGTGGACCTGTGAGCCTCCCATCATGTCCAAGGCAGGGCCGAAAGGCAAGTCGAACATTGCCAAACCCGTCAAGTCGGGATTACCCAGGAGCGCGGGGGCCAAGGGGACTAGTGCCCAGCATGCAGCCAGTGCACATGCACAGCCGGGGAGCAGTGCCAGGCCAACTGATGACCAGCACACGCCAAGCGAACAGAAAAAGGTAAGATCGGATCAGAGTTGTACTTTGCCACTGTGTTCCCACTGGATACAGTTTCTGTGAAAATATTTTAAGTTAACATTGGCAATGCTTTCGGGAGTGAATGCAGCCCGGCTGTTCTCAAATTGCTAACTTGTTTGCTCTCTTGGGGCCTTGGAACTTGACTTTCTTCCTCTTTTCTGCTGTTACGCATGCAAATGAATGAAATGATGGCACCATCTACAGGTTTTGCTTATTTCAAAATTCTTGTCAAGCAATGTACATCTTCCCGTCATCAATAAACTGGTTAAATATCCACTGGCAAATAGCGCAGAACAAGTGCAAACACTGTTTATCAGCTCCAGAGTCGTGGTAAACACTCTCACGAGTTTTCAATGATGATCCCTCTCCAAACACAGATGATAAATTCATTTGTAATCTTTCAGCTGTTGACACCATTGAACGTTGGAGAATCATAACAAGTGTGTTGTCATCATCATCATGGATGAGCGTAGAGTTTCTCCTCCCTGGTTCCGTGATGATAAATGACCTATTTGTCTGTACCACTTTTCACGTCATTATCACTGCCTGGGACATGCAGGAATGTGACCGAGCATCATGAATTCAAACGATACCCTCTTTTTTTTCTTTCTTTTTTTTCCTGGACTTTGCTCCTGTATTGAACAGCCTACCTTCTGTCCTGCTTTACGAGCACATGCCCCAGACAAGGTTAAGTCTACGGGTAGGAAAATATTGACACACACCAGTGTTGAGGGAGCAGAATGACACGTATTCAGAGGGTGCGCTCCACGTGCCATGTCGGTCACTTTTTTTCTTTCCGGCTGGATCGGTGCTGGGTTCTTTAAGAGCACATTTGCCGTTTTGAGCTCTGCAACAGTGGTTTCTGGGACAGCTTTTCACCCAAGGGGCTGTTGACTCAGTTTACGTGTGGAGTGGTTGTAAAAAGACCCCTGTCTATTTGTTTAGTTTTGCGTGCATTTCTTGTTTGTCTTGTGCGTTTCCCAAAGGCCAGTGTGATAAACTAGACTTGACTTGCATTTCTGTGGAATTAAAATGACTTTGTGTCTAGCCCATTTATACCTGCCGGGATCGAGCGTCTGGGCATGTCACAGGTCATTTTATACACCCCATATTTGCTATTCAGGTATTAAAATTTCAACAGCTATGTAGTATGCCCATTTCTCTTTCAGAGTGAGGTTTTACACCCCAGTTGAAATGTTGACTAAAGAAGTTCTTTCCCTTTTGTATAAAGATCTACTTTTGCAAGTGTTCTTAGCGTTTGTCTGAACAAATACTGGTATATTAAGGTATGGCATTACCAAATTCACAGACAAATAATTGAAAACTAACTCTCCTTGGATAAAGAGATTGATACTTCCATAGAACATCCACAAACCCGATTCTTGGCTTTCCTTCTACAAAGAATAGTCTCAAATGATCTAGATTTATGTACATGTATGCACATCGGCTATGTTTCAGTTTTTCATTTGACTTGGTGTGCCCAGGCAGTGGTGTAGTGGTGGGGGTTAAGGGGGCACGTGCCCCCCACAAATTCCCGGTGCCCCCCCACTGAAAAAAAAAAAAAGGATGAGTGGATATTGAACAAGGCTAACAATAACTTGCCCTCAAAAACCACACCACTGAAAGCTGGTAACCCCCCCTAAGATGCTAGTGCCTTTGTGCCTCCTCCACTAGTAAAATTCTAGCTACATGTATGCCACTGTGCCCATAGAGAAAAATATACCCGAGGCCCAGAATTATGAATTTCAAATCTGTTTGTACATGCAGAATTGAATCAGAGGGGAATGCTGCACAAAAGAGATATAGGCCTATAGGATGTTCAAGGCAATTACTTAGAATTAGCCGTTCACATTACAAATTATTACTTTTATATAAAAAAGAGAAAAATGCACTTAACAACACTCTTCGTACAATTTTGTGAAAAGTGGTAAACATATTGAATTTCAATCACACAATATTACTATTTCTTGTAGCTTTGGTAGTTGTATTCTGAAGGAGTCACCAAATGAAACAAAATCTTTCAAGCTTAAAGAACGTGATCTGTGCTTCAAAATTACAACAAAAACACCCGGTTCAGTCATCAGCAATATATTGGAGAGGCATAAAAAGTCCTGTGGCGCCATCATCATATGGGATGCATTGCACAGACATACCGAGTATCTGCGGTAATTATTTGAAGGTAATGAACTGCAACGACTTGGCAGTTTATCTTTACTCCGTTCTGCTGCTTGCACGCTTTGTCCACATTTGTCATAAATGAAGGGGGATGTAATGAAGGCCTGGAGTTAATCGAGATACGGTTATATTTGAATTCGCATGATTACACGTGACCAACCATCTGATGCATACCCATGCATAACGGCATGCATCTTGGGGTATTTGATACAATTTGGTGCCTTGGGATTATGCAGACTTTGAGAAAGGGAAAAAATGGAGACTGGAAATCCCACCTTCTGCCTGACAGAAGAGCGTATTGGACAAGCTGTTTTAATCTGAGTTGTGTTTCAAATGCATGCCTGGTGGCCCTTCTGTCAGGCAAACAACTACTTTGTGGAGCTATGTCCCGTACCCCTGAAACACATTTGATGAATGCTATAGTTTAATACTACCAACAGAAGATGTTGTCAAGTTTGTAACAGAAAGAAATACCTGTATACATACCTTTACAGTCACAGCAAACACTGGCATTTTTGTGGTATTTCAATTTTGCTGACGAAATAGCTACATGTAGTTACATGCAATGGAAGGAATAGCGCCACATTGTATCTGTCACCAAAGATGATCACAGCAATCCAAGTTTACCATTGCTGTGGTCTGGTAGAGGCACTGTAATTACCTCTCTGCAACCAGGAGTGAAAAATTGGTGCCTCTGAGATTAGATTGTGCTAATTTCGAGACCTGTGCTTCATTAAACTGGTCTCTTACCGGTATCTTGAACAGCATTAAAAACTCCAAAACTAAAAGAGCTGGAGGAGGGTACCAGTGCATATTTCACCCCTGACCTCCCTAGACATTTTTTACATCATAGCAGTGTTTTTTGGTGCACCAAGCCTTAGGATATATTCAGTAATATCTTGCGGTCATTTTGATGCCAATTTTGTGAGAGTCAGACATTTTGTTGTTGAGCTACATGTACATGTACATGTAGCACCCACCTTCTCTCAGGACAGATCCGCCAGAAATTCATATAATTTCCGGTGATGTGCTTCATGCACACAGGCTGACACGTGAACTGCAAAATTTAAAATGTCGTGATTAATCAATTTATTTCTCAATTATTTGATTACATTTTTCTATTCAATCTAAAATCAGAAACAACTCTGTGAAAATACAAGGTTCCTCTCAGAAGGCACGAGCAAGTGGACTGTTATGTTTCTGACCAAAAATCTTAAATATTCTCAAAGAAAGGAAAAATGACCACGAAGAAAGGTTGCGGCCTGAAATTGCAGTGGATGAATTGACTTACAACCATAGATACTTTCGCTAAATAATCCTCAGATTGAGCCGCTGTTACTGTTGATTCATAAGTACCTCAGACAGTCTTCCTATTCAACATTGCGCAACTCGACTGTATCAATATTTGATAATGCCCACTGTGTAAAGCACGCACTGGCACCCGGATACAAGACAGCTTTAATTGATTCTGATTGGTCACGAGTCTGTGTGCACGTGGCTCACCATGTGGGTGCCAATTGGACAATTTGCACAAGGAATATTCCATAGAATGGAAGGGGTGTTTGAGAAAAATTCTAGAACAAAATCACTGGATATCCCTCATATATTGAATTCTGTTGACTTTCTAACTATGAAGAAGGTATTTATGAATGGGAATACACGTAAACACATGTATGTGCTTGGCCAGTCTTAAACTAACTCAGGAAGAAGGAACGCTGACAATGCCCTCACCTGTGGCTTGGGCATTTGTCGTGTCCATTCTCCTGAGCTGATCTTAAATGCATGTTTAAGACAGGCCAAGCATATATTTATTCCCTTATTAAAATTACCAGAAAAAAAAGCTGTGTTGATTAATCAAACCCAAAATCGAAAAAGAAGCAGTTAATCAAAATCCTAAACTTGGGGGATCTTAACATCCTGGGTGTTGTGTAAGTTAAGGGGTGCATATCTTTCATAAACTTGACCATTTGACCCCTGTTTCTTAGGTTGAGGCCAAGTGGATGCGTCATCTCCTGAGCTTCTCATCTAACCTTTCAATCTGCACGGTGGTGATATATCTTCCTTTCCCTTTTTTTTGTTTTTTGTTCCCCTTCTCTTCCCTTGTTCACAGGAGGAGTCACGCTCAATTTGGGTAGAATTTCACCGCATTCCCGCTTGGTCTGTGGGTCTACGTGTTACTTCCTCAAGTCCTCAATTGATCCATCCCTAATATTCTCATTTCTTTTCTTGTGTGAAGATCTTTCCATTAAAGGGGTAATCGTAATTCTGGAGGATAAATGTAGATTTTTTAGGTTTGAAAAATGTATTAAAACACTTAAAAGAGAGGAAATTGGCGTCATAATTTGTAACGATGTTTGTTCTATTTTTCCAGAATTGTTGGACTTGTTTGAGAATGGCTTAGATGTTTATACAGGGAACCAATGTCAATAAAACTTGCTCACTTCTTTACTAAATTCTTTTCACACAAGTTTTGCTTCTTTAATAGGGAAAGTACATGTACATGTAAAGGTTGAACCCACTGGGAATAATATCATCTTGAAAAACTCATGTACCAGTACAGTGAATTGACGTGCATACTGCCCGTACAGGGTACCGGTACATGTACATGTATGTATCCTGTGTCACTACCGTATCGGTACATGTGCCAGGAGGATGTACATGTACTTGTACATACCTGGAGAATGGCATGCTTAGCAAAGTGTGTACTACTGATCGCTTGATCATAGACATTTCAGTTTTGGAAATGCCAAACCCTGAATCTTAAATCTTTGGCCAAGTGGCCAGACGGTCAGCTTTTCCACAGCCCAGCTTTTTTACAGCCCAGTACTATGTCAAAAAGGTCATTCCCTGCCACTCTTTCCCCTATGTATTCATTTTATGCAAGGCTGATGTCACCCGATCGGAGGGTCCTGGCAAATAATCAATTGTACCGAGATGACTTGTCTAATTACCTGGATGCCTGTTTGGCGGACAGGAGGGCGGGAACGCCACTGAGCAAGGAAACTGTTATTAATTTGGAAAGTGATACAACGTGGTCAGACGACATACCGGTACATTAATAAAAGTCAGTGAATTTTATTCAGACTCTAATTCCAGAAATTAGGGGTCCATTTTTTGTATCTCCCTGTTACATCTGACTTATGATTTTGTAAGTTCAAAACACATTTTCTAATTTCAAAGGGTGATGAATTAATGCAAATTACCTGCCAAACAGATAGTAATAGTTTGAAATCAATTCCGGTGACATTTCCTTGTCAAATAACAAAGGTCAGATGTAACAGGGACACAAAAATGTTACTTTTGGACCCCTTATATCTGGAATTACCCATTTCTCTTCAACTCTGACATTTTGTGCTTGTCCAAATGGCTACTGGTGTTACTGAATTCAACATGAACTGCAATTGCCCACTTGTGGTCAGTGTTCTCACCTACAGTTCTGTAATTGGGCTGCCCCTGTGGAGTTGGTCGTACTTTTCTTACCAGAACATATGTGCGGCATATGTTTGTGGGGAAAAAAAAAAAAAAAAAAAAGACCATACATGTAGTTGTTGAAATGAGGAATACGGTCAAGTGTACACATGTGTAGTACTCTTCTGACATTTCAGAGCGGTGGACTTAACAGTATGCGTCCTACCTGGGCTGTAAGGTGAAGGGTGTGTACCTTACCCTAAGAGAAAAAAAGTCGAGGCACTGTTTCAATTATTGTGGTTGAAGTGAGTCCATGTAATAACACGCACTGGTGGATATATTGCTGCATTGATGTTGCCGATGCTTAAAGGGGAAAAAAAACGGAATCTCCTGGGGCTTTCTCGGGGTGTGATGTTACAGTATGTGTTAACTGTCAAAATATACTGTGATCATACACGCAAGTGTTGACAGAGGTGCGCCATGGGACACATTCATTGTACAAATGTACACTATGTGTATGTACATGTACATACATGTATGCCTTTGTCCTAGAGAGTTTGACTTTGTAAGTACGTACATGTAGGATGAATTAGCAATATCATGGTAGCTCTGAAGGGATATCACAGTGGTAAATTTTGGGGCCAGTCCCTTTCACTTGTGAATTTCATCATTTTAAGCTGCAGAGGTGATCAATTTCACTGTGATTTACAGATCGGAATTTGACTTTTGCAGAAGGAATTTAAATCCCTTCAATCTTATCCCACTGCATGCATATTGTGTATGCTCCTTATCTAGTGTTATCACGGTTCCGTGTTGGTACATGATTGTGCTTGCTGTACATACTCATATGGTACATGTTGAAAGATGTTGAAACTGGGAAAGTACCCTGGAATAATTCTGTAGCATAGCGAGTTTTCGCCAAGGAAGACAGTATCACTTTTATATTTTCAAGAAAAGAATTAAGTTTTGCCATCAGCATATTCTTGAGATGGCGAGTATAAACATACTGAAAATAATCTGAAATCTCATGTGTAGCTCATGTGTCAAAATCAAGTTGAAATATTGTTTCATGAGCCACATCAATACGGCTGTTTCACACTAGTGTGCCACCAAGAGTTTGCCAAGCGTTGGCCAATCACAATGCGCGGAATTTGTCGACCCATTGTGCGTTTGGAAAGGGTCGACAAATTTCACACGTTCTGATTGGCCAATGCGTTGCAAACTCTTGGTGGTGCACTATTGTGAATCGCTCATATTGGTGAATTTGCTGAAGGATTCCTGTTAAAAATACCTTCTATTGAGTACAAAAGCAAGATGTCATGTGAACCAGGAAGTGTAGTGCAAACAATTGGAGTATGCGCAGGTGTTGGTTTATGTGCTGGGTCTCACTTTCTTGCCTTTACACACATACGTGGAACTTTACACACGTAAACTTTACACAAGTATTTACTTCAGTATTCTATAAGAGGATTGGGATTCTGTTCTTCAACAGACAAGTACCATGCAGTCCTCACCTTTCTTTCCAGAGTATTATACTACTTTCAACATTGCACAGCAGCTATCAAACTGTGCCAACAGCAGACTTCCAGCAAAAAGACTTTTTATTCTGTGTTTCGATTGACCCTCCCAAAATATTTCAAGCCTTTTTTGGGGGGAGGGGGGAAGGGCTCATTCAATTTTTCCTTGAAGATTCTCCAGGGTATTTGATAAATGAAAAGTTTGGTGAAATTAATCTAAATGCTGAGAATTTGCAAACTCTGGCATCCCTTGGTTTGCTTCGCCACGAGACCCAAGCCGCTCCACAGTCCAGAATCCAAGAGACGTGTCAAGAATGTGACCACCTTCTCTCACTTTGCTATTTTTTGGCCACAGAATGATCCCAAATTGGGACCCAACTGTGATCAGAATGAGCTGAACAAGTGGTAACTAGCAAGCACCTCATCATGACATAACCAGCACTTTAAAAAATGAAGCTGTCGTAATTTTGTTGTCCCCCGGGGGGAAAAAAATTAAATAAATAGCAAAGTATTAACATCAAGCTGATGAAAAGTCAACTTAATCACCACATGTCGTTACAAGCTGAATTTTGAAATGTACATGTACGGTAGAAAAGTCACCCCAGCTTGAGAAAGTGTTTTGACAAAGGTATTTATGATCTGCTTGTGTTTTGGTGGTCGATGCTGATGTGGACTCAGTCAATTTCATTGCACATTTGAAAAAGCATTGGATCCCTGCCTTGGCACAGACAGGCTGACCTTTTACGAGCCCCCAATTTTGGATGAAGTCAATGCCCTATTCCCACCTGACGTGATAGCAAATAACCGTGAAGACGTTTGGAGTGTCCTGGGAAAGAGAAGGGAGAGCAATCTTGACAGATGAAGTGTGAAGGGTCTGTGATTGGTTGCCTGCTGTACTCAACCTAGTTCAAAACACATTAAAGTGTGTTCTCGGGGGAGCGCAGTGAAAACATGAATAAAAAGATGTGTGGGGTTTTATTGAACAAAAAGAGAGTGGTTCAGTAGTTGAAAAATTTCTTGTCAGGTAAACTAGAGCTCATCATTTAATGCTTAATTCTAACTTGTAGCTTTCAAGTAAGGACTCCTTTGAGACTGATCTTTTCACTTCAAAGGAAATTTAACTAAAATGGATTCAGTGGAGGAAAATGCATCTTTCTGTTGAGGAATTGTTGGGCAGTTGTTTGAGCAGAATGAACCAAGTTGGGGCTTGTGATGAAATCTGTCAAATATAGCTATTAATTGTTTCTCAAAAAAGTTTACATTGACCTGAATTGTCAATAGGTCTGTAGCGAATAGTTTGGTTTTAAAATACCATTGGTTCGCAATTTCTTAGCATGTAAATATCCAAGCCTCATTTGTTCTTGTAACTTATCAGGGAGTCAAGGTTTCAGCCAGCAAACTTTTGTGTCTTTTGGACAACCTGTCGGCCTATTTTTATTCCAGATGTATGCATGTGTAGGCCTACGTTCAGTAAGCATAACAATTATGCAACTTGGATACTGTGTTAAAATCTATGCCGGGTAAATTTGGGCACCCAATTTTTAAATACTGTTCGAGGGCTCAGTGTTCTTGTTAAGTTTAACCTGACTCTGCAGATTTAAAGAGCCACTGGTACAACGGCATCCCTGATGCCGCAGCACGAAGACGTGAACTCTACTAGGCAGGGCATCCCTGGATAGCCCCTTGTGGAAATGTCACCACGTTATTAAGTTTAATTTGACAGCACACAGGTGCACGCAAAGTTGCTGAAAGCAGAGGAGTCGCCTTCCTTGCACTGGGAGACATACGAAGACCCTGGAATGGGCTGTAAAATGATATACACCTATGCTTCGTGCAGCAAACCTTTGGGTTGGTACCTTTAGTGTGTACTTTTTCTTAGATAATATTAACAATCCGCCCCAAGCTGAAGTGCACCCCCCTCCCCCGATTGGCAAAAGAAGGACATGTGGTCACAAGCTGGTTCTTGCATGCGTTCTGCGTGTACGCAAAGACGAAACATGCTGGAGTAAATTAGTTATGCGTACTCAGCGTGCTCCACGTCAAACGCGCATATACTTGCACACCTCATGGCACGCCTAAAACACACCTTCTTTTGTTCCGCTTGGAGTGGATTACCAGCACCTCTGATAACTTTTACAAGGACCTTTTTTTTCACACAGCTCAAAATTGTGTAAATTTAATCTAATGCACAAATTGCCTCATTGAAGGATGACGCCTGAGACCATATAAAGACACTCAGGTACACGCATGTACATTATGTGCGTATTTGCATATAGATGCACTTGGCTTAGTACATGTATTATCATAGATAAAGTATTTTAACACTATGCCAATACTGGTAGGTGCGAATCCCAAGCTGGTAAAATTCGTAGCCTTAAAATTTGTTACATGTCTGCCCAGGAGCAATCTCACAGACATCAAAATCACCATTGTGCTGTGGTTCCTACACTTTACGTGTAGATATCCCGGATGTCCCAGATGCATTATGAGGACATCAATATCGAGCTGGCACAGATCCAAACTCACTCGTGAATACCACACATAATTAAGGCAGCATGTACACATTATCGATTGCCTTGGTGGTGCTGTAATTAATGATCCATGAAGCATTGTAGAAGTTCAGATTTACCCTTGGTTGTCTTTTCATAAGAACTGATGTAAATTTATGTACACTGTACATGAATGTACAATATGGAAAAAATGTAAGCATACCGGTATATGCACTGTGGGCAAGATATGTGTAGAAATGTACATGTGCATGTACATGATGCGTTGAGATGATATTAAAGCAACAGTCTTTGTCTCTCTTTATTCCTGTACACGTTTACATGTACTGAATCTTGAATCAGAGATGGTTTGATGTACACGTATGGTAGTCTGTAGAGAATGCCCTTATCCAGTGAACTTTTATATCAATGTGCAGATTCAGTGATTAATAAATTGTTACAGTTTGTTGCAGTTTGGACCTCCAGAGTGTAACCAATCAGCAAGTATCAACCAAACGTGGTTTTAGTCAGCTGACAGTTATTGACCAATCAACAGGCTCAGTGCTGCTGTTGATCATTGGCTTCAGCAAACTTTGCATTTATCGACCTTTATTTGTAGTGGTCTCCAAAAAAATGTGATACCCAAACTATATGTAGGCCTGGTGCCAGGAAAAAAGACACTAAGCTTTTGACCATTCTATTATGGTATATTTGTGTGGAATAAAAATGCTATGAAGGATTAATCATCAAAATGAAGGGAAGATGCTTGTAAGTGTTATGGGGGAAAAAAAGAAAGAAGAAAAAAAAGAATGTGCCTTGGGAGATAAAAGTGTCATCAGTCATGACAGATGCTGATTCGCAAGCAGACACTTTGAAACTGTTTCCTGCTGAAAAAAAAAAAATGGAAGAAAGAAAATCTAGAGTCTGATAACAAAAAATACAAGATCTACTGACTCAATCTGCTCTCTGTCTCTCCTGGGAAGATTATCAACAGTATTGTCAGGGACAAGCAACCCTCACTAAAAGGAGAGCCCAAATTGCCTGCAACCGTTTCATGTTCTCAGATTATCAGCCACACACAGTATGTGTGTAGTAGCATATCTCCTCTTGCAGCTGAGTTGAACCTGATATTTTGCTGATCCGTGTTCGATAAAAGGATGTTAATGGTCCAGGCTTGTTGTTCCGCGGGGTAGGAATCCACACAGTGCCACGATGCAGGCCAGACAACCCAGCGGACATCTTCATATACACGTGTATATCAAGAGATGGGCTAGTGCTACAGCTTCTGAAATATTCATGGGGGAGAAAAAAAATTCTCATCACCTTCTTGGAGATCCCACATGTATTGTGTAGATTTTTATAAACAGTTCAGCAATAACAAATTAAAATCTTGTTTCAGTGGTGCACACAAGTGATGTTGCTATGCACTAGAGGTCGCAGACATTTATGATCAGATTGGCTTCAGTCGCTGAACTGTATAAAGCATTGAAGAAACCATTACAGGACAGATCAGAATTCAGATTATTTTTGGTGAAATTGGGAACCTCGAGTTCTAATACCGGTAGTTTCAAAAGGCTTTGTCAAGTTCAGATGAGAAATGCCACACCTTTGTAGTTGACCGATCAAATGTGAGTGTAAGGTCTTGGAAAACCAAACTGTATAAAATGTTTGCTTCCTGTTTTATTGTCCAAGCTTTTTCATGCTCACAGGTGAATTAAACAGTCCAATTTTTAAAAAGGCTATTCTTTGTAGTAAATTTGCACAGCTGCAAACACACTTCCACGTGTAACTTGAAACTGTTTTTGAAATAGTTGCACATTAAAGCAATTTGCTGAATGCAGCGTAACAAATCAATATGTGCATTTATGCATTATGTGTAATTACTTAATGAGTGGATGTGCTCAGATCAAGTAACGCCTGATATAAATTGATTTCATGCATCTGTGCTGTGTGCTAATGAGATTAATAGGTCATTGAACTTTGTGGGGAGTTTCCTGCCTGCACTGAAAATGCTGCAGACATGTCTAGCTGTAGTTTCGTTGTAATTGGAATTATGCTCTTAATTTGCAATTTGCTCTTTGCCAATTTTTGTTTATGAAATTGTTTATTTGTATGTTTGTACATGTAATTAATGTCTTCTTTGTAACTGTTCATTGGATACCTACTCTCATTTTAAAGTTTTTCCATCTTTTATTTTCTTATTGTAATTTTGTGAGTACTTGTCAACATTTTTGAATTGTTTGAATCTTTTTATTTTTTGTTAACATTTGTTTGCTTTTACTCACCATTGTTTGTTTTCCTTTGGCATTTGTGTATTGTCTTTTTTAAAAACTCTTCATTGTGTTTGTGCTGTTTATATTTCATTTTCCCTTTGCTGACAATGTTCACAGTGAACGACCAGGGAAAATGCGTGCAAATACACTTCAATTTCTGTGATTGATACCGAACTCCCCGTCCTCATTGAAACAGTATCCTGTGGAAACCCAAACTTGTATTTGAAAGTGCCGGGTTGTGGTCGTGCTGTCACGCAGTCCCTTCAAGTGAAGAGGAATCGGTGCTATTCTGGAATGCGGCAGGTCAGGGACGCCCACGTTTGTTAATTTGAAACTCTAGCCTGTCTCGGTGAATTTTCCATTTTAATTATGATGTTTGATCCTCCAGGCTGAGGCAGTCTTTACAGGTTTTGAGATGATTTGCCGACGAGTGTCGTCGTGTCAGGAAATCAAGGTTCAGTTTGCTGTTTTGCCAGGAATTTTGTGTCCATACTGATAAATTTGATTGCTTCTGAAGATTCTACTTCAGAATATTTTGTTCAGAATAAAATAGTTTTGCATGGGAGATATAGTTATGTCAAAGAATTCCATAAAATATTGGAAAGAAAAAATGTGGTAATTGTAACTGAATGAATGTAAATCCAGTTGCCTCTTGGCAATAAATTTTCTGTGAATATTCTTAGAATAAATTTGATATTAAAGCCAGTGAAGTGGGCATTAATTTAAAATAAATTATGAGTCATTTTATTTAAGACTGGACATTCGTACGTGTATCACGTGGCAAATGAGATATGACTCATTCAATAAACGGTTAATCATGTTGTTTCGGTTTTAAATCATGAAGAATGAGGGAAGCGGACGTTAAACCGGAAGATTGGATGTTGCAGTGTCTGGTGATGATGTTGTCAAAAGGTGCCTCGTTGACTGTCCTATCTAATAAAGCATGTCACAGAAAAAAAGACGGGAATGAACTTTTCTCTTTCAAGGGAACTAATTTTCACAAAATACAAAAAAACTTTTCCCAAAGTGAGAAAAGATTTTTACAGACTTTCCCAAAGTGGAAAGAAACACATTCACAAATATTCCTACATTTGGGAAAAGAATGTTCATCGATTTTTACACAAGTGGGAATATATGTTTTCACATTTCCACACAAGTAGGGAAAAATTTTCACACCTTTTCATACAAGTGGGAAATTATGTTCACACCTTGTGAAATGTGTGTGTGATGTGAAATGATTTTTTTTCCCACAAATTTTCCCATTCTAATTGACAGTGTTGACATTCTGTTGTGATGTACTCAGTCAGTTTTAGAGCCCCAAGAATTTGTGACTGGATTCCACAAAAAGAGTTGTTAAACGATTTTTATCGAGTAATTTTGTTCCGGTTTTCATTTAGAAAGAGAGAACTGTACTCCTTGTCTTGATGTACATGTACAAGCACCTGTGCGTGCACATAACTTAGTTTGACATCCTGATGAGAATGTATATGAGGGTTCCTATTTATTTTTGTGCAAGGTATATTGAAAATCCTTTAACCAGTTGCTCTGGCGACTTGTTACTCATTTTATTTTTAGGTTGGGTCAAGTCTGTACTTCGGGGCCTTCCTGAATCCCAAACCAACCAATGTGCAGGAACTCAGCAACACACTCCAAGAGATTGTTTTACGTCCACATAATGCAGGTTGCGTGAGCCTTGTGTGGACTTGAAAACACAGTTTTTAGAGGCAGTTCAATTAAAACATAATGACGTCACATTTTGGTCACATTTTGTGTTTTCCCTGTAGGGACTCAATGGTTCTCACTGCCATAGGTAAGCACACATGTACACTGTAACAGGTCGTTTTTGGGCATGATTATCCATGGCAAAATCAAGAGGAGCAGTCATGGAAGCCATCAAGGAAAATCCAGCTTGAAATAATGTTCTGATTGATGGAACATGAAGCATTTTCTATGTTTTAACTCCTCAAAAACAAATGAATACCCACGTTAGGTACATGTACGTACATGTGATGTAAAGGTGAGTGCACTTCAAGGGCCAGATTGTTAGTGAATCCTCACATGTAACAGTGATAGTGGATGGGTTCTGTATTCCTCAGTGGGACAAGATCCTCCAAAAATGTCCATATAGATTTGAAGGTGGTGGAGCTGGTGTTCGGCAGGTTTCCTTTCAAGATTAAATATCATACCGGTACATCATCTGTCCTTATAGCCTGCACCTTGAAGTTATTCACACACACACAGAGGCAGGCACTTGCACCCCCAAAACAAATTAAAAACAGCAATCTTTGAGCAGGTGAACTTCGGTGGAAATGCTGTCCATTCAGCTCCAGGGCCACTGCCCTATTAGGCAGACCCTCCCCCCACCACAAGGCCCCAAATTGGTCAATATTTTGATATCCCTGGTGATCTGAAACTTGTCAGGAGATCCTGGGTGAGGGTAATTAGTGCATATTTTGCCTTCTTGTCTCCCAACCCTGAGATCATCAGAATGTAAATGTTGAGTAATGAGATAGCGGCTGGGAATTTTAAGAGCCACCCGCTCCTGTGTTGCCAGTCACACCCGTCATTAGCCCCATGGACTCGAGACTCGAAACCTCCAGAGGATGGCAATCTGGGAGACATGAGAGTTGAAGGGACAATTTTCCATTTTAACCCTGTTACAATCAGCTGTTCCTGCTTCTAGGTTTCTGTGACCAAGACATACATGTACATATGTACCGATACCTTGAGTGGCACGTGTTCGTTCACAGTATTTAAATCTCAATTTCCATCCTGCACCAATTGTGAGAGGTTTCCCCTGTCGGGCGTGGGAATTGTATCTGTTATTTTTCTACGTGTGCATGTACTGCAGAGAATCTTAAACTGAGGTAAATTCTGTTTTTATGTTCTTGAGAACCCACTTTAAACAAAGTAACTTTGTCAAGTTCACGTATTCTTCGAATCTTTGTCTTATTACTGTTGATGGTTGGTGGAACATGCAGGACTCTAAAACTGTGTATCGGTCATGTTGTTCAGAGTGATATAGTTTACTTACTTGCCAAATCATGGAACTTCTCCTGAATTTGGTCAAGTGTGATACCAGTGGGATGAAAATCAGTAGTGTAAATATGTGCCGGAAATTGGGTGAGGGATGGGGATTCGTAGAGGGATGACATACCTGCCCATGGAAATTTGAAAAATGAGGGGGGGGTTGACACCATATGACAAAAGTGGGCGGTGTTCTTGATATAGATATATACATCTTTAATCTACTACATTCAGGCAGAATTTTAAACCAGAATAGTATATTTATAGCTTTGTTGACGATTTTCCTTTTTTTTTTGAGTGACATCTCAGTTGCTAGGAAGTCACGTGAATTCTTCACAGTCTCTGCTTTAATTTTGTGTTCACCACAATAAAGCGAGGAAGGGAGGAATGATTCAATAGCCCATCCCCCTACCTCAAAAATAATTATCCCGCCCCCTCCGCATATACAACTGTATGCCATGAATGAAATACATGTATATACATCATGTAGATGTGCTGAGATTTGAAGGGATAAATCAAATTTTCCTTTGTGAGAGGAGCATCAGTTTGTATCATTGCCGTTCAAGACTACATGTGCTTGTACATTCCCGAAAGATTTGTGTTTACTGCTTGTTCCCAATAATTCATGTCACACTCCTTATTCTTTGACTGAAGCATAGAGTTAACACCTCAGAGGTGATTCACCAAAAAGAACTTGGTGTTGCAACAGTAAGAAGTACCGGTGAGGTGTACATGTAATGCCAAGTGGCCATTGTCAACAATAACCGCTATCTTGGGGGGGGGCGTCTGGGCTGTAATGTTTTATTCATGACCAGGGGGATAGCGTTTTAACACTTCTTAGAGAGGGAAAGTGGAATTCTTTAGCGAGGGTCGATGGTGAATCGTTGGCCTCTTCCTGAGTGAGGACGTTAGGGCACGAAACCGGACACCATTAAGACTCACTGAGTAATACTGACTAACACTTGGGAGAGTGGAAGTTATTGAATGTGCCGGTTTCCATGGTAATGGTTTGAAATTGGCAATTCATCCACACGTAGATTCAGAGTGAGAGATTATGTTTAAAGAAATGTATTTTCTTGGAAGTTCTTCCAAATTTGATTTGACATGTCTCAGGACCACTTTTCAACCTCAAGTCAATTGTGACTAAACTTACAAAGATGAGGTGACATTCCTGAGGCTTAGAATAATTCGTCCCTTAAGACTTGTAGAATCCTGAATAGATTCTCTTTAATTGATGACTTCAATGGATTAATTGCCATACAGAGAACCGGAGATATAAACATTAGTAAGTGGTGCCTATTGGTCGAAATTATTCACATTCATTGACCTACATACGGTAATGTTTCAAAGCATTTGTATGTTGCAGTCATGAATACATTTTCATGCATTTGATATAAATACATACATATACATGTATGTTAACTTTTCAAGGCAGTACACTGAATATGCCTGAATACACAGCATAAGTCAAATAGAAAGAACTTGACACATGCAGATTATGCCGCAGGAGGAAATTATTCCGAGTTCACACTGGGGGAGGGGGCCAACGTTTCCATGATCATGCTTGAAGTCATCGGCAAATAACTAGAAAAAGTCCACGGGCCAGTCGTGTTTGCTCACGCAAATGTGAAATGGGGCACCTCATCTGTTGGTCTGAAAATGAAATTTGTGAGGTTATACTGGGCCGTCTTTGTCATGTCTGTGGGATAATTTACTCCTAAAAGCCATTTAGTTGTCGGCAGCATCACTGAACCATGGCCAGCCAGTGAGCTAATATTTGTGGTCCCTCATGAGTAAAGTCCATAAGATCCCATTAAAGGGGTCTTGCCTGCTGTACCGGTATATGCTTCTGAGGTAAATCTATAGCTGGTCTCCTCTAAGAGTCTTACGTATCTAGTTCAGTATTGTTGTAGAAGCTCCGTTGTGGACATTTTTTTATTTTGGATGTGTGGAAGTAGAAGTCTGGGTAATGACCAAGGATAATATCACTGAGAGAGTTGTCTTGCTTGTTTATGAACCAAATGACGTTTTCATAGTAAAATTCATGTACATGTATGTATGTACCTTCATTGAGATGAGTTTGCCAAGAGAATCTAGCTGCAAAAAAAATGTGGAATTGAATTGTGAAATGTGAAACTTGAAAATTCAATAATGAAAGAGGTATCTGCTGTAGAAATTAAAAATAAAGACTTTTTTCCCCAACCAAAAAGGAGAAGAACCTGTCTGGGGTCCATAATATGAAATGTAAAGAATGTGGTCTACTTCCATACAGCATTTTATTCCATGTTCTTTAATGTATTCATTAGTGTTATTCTTTATCCCTAACCCCTAGGGTGTATGTAAAATCATATCGAAATTGGAGGATTTGGGACTGGTAGGGTTAATGTATATTTATTTAGGCAGATACCGGCACTTTTTAAATTTTCTTTATTATTGTTATTCCGTAAAAGAAAAAAAGCCAAATGAAATTCTTTCTCTTTTTTATTTGCGTGATATTTCCGCCCTTGTGCATCCATGCCAGTCCGCATTTTATTCATGGCAAATTTCCCCCAAGTGTGCTGGGTCCCTGGATTGTTGCTATGGCAATTGCAAATCCATGTTTGTGAGAAAAGGAAGGTACCAGTGTTACGTGTACCTGCACTTTTTTGATATGTCCAGTTTGGCATTTAATGATTATGTTCATCCACCCAGAAATGAAAATCTAAAGATGCCGAGTTTGATCTGGAAGGGTCAACTTATCCGACAGGTGTAAGTCTAACGTAAACACCAGTGTTTGCATTTCTGCTTCCATGTAGAATAAACAGAATTAACAAACATGGGTTTTTGGTGTTCAATAAATCCTTGGCAAATTTTTGTCTGCAGCATCAGCAGAACAAATTTTTTTCAACCTCCTGAACCCTTCAAAATCTGTCAAGAGGGTTTGGAGGATTTTGTTGGACTTATTTAATAGGGTACATGTACTTATATACACGTAGAATGTAGTCCATGGGGTTTGCTGCTTCTTGGAAGTTGAAGTACATGTATAAAAATGATAGGTCATCAGATTCCTGTTAAGTGTGGGATTTTGGAAGATTCAAGGAAGGTCCATAGCAAATGTAACAAAATGTCTGTTATTTGCTCTCAGATGTTGGTCTTTGTTCCCCTGTGTTTAAATTCTGTGGCAAAGTGCCATGAGCTATACTGGTACATGTATAGCTCATATTCTACACTACAGGTTTTGCCCTTACACCAACGTACCGGTATATTCATGAACACTGTATACTCGGTGCTTGTCTGAGAGCCTATGAAAAATTCACAAGCTTACTTGGGTAGGATTCGAACCCATAGTTAACCTCCTAATACTAGTACAGAAGTCTTAACCACTCGGCAACCAAGCTTGCCGGGGTCAGCTGGCCGGCTTGAGTCAGATGTCGCAGCGGGTACCGTGAGCTATTTCAAAATGTACTTTGTGTCGGGGTTACACCGATGTATATTTATTCACACTGTATACTCAGTGCATATTTAAGCAGAATGTAGTTAGAGTTTGCTTGTGCCGTGTTCAGATTTGATTATTTTGGTCATGTCCAGTGCACTTCTGGTTTTTGGTACTGTTCCAGTGGTTGTAATAGAAATTCCAAAGTCTGATTGCATGCAGCGTGCAATAAACATTGGTTTTTAATGCTCTGTTGGCACATTATGTACAGTGCGCAGGCAATTGGGCCGACCCTCATGAAAGTTGATGAAGCATGGGGATAGGAATGCACAGTGCAGGTACCTGTGGCCTCAGGAATGAAAAGTGGGTGATAATGTCATTGCACAGGAGTCATGTACAGTTTGCCTACCTGTATTTACATTTTTATTTGTTGACCAGCCCCAGCCCACACACTTTTTATGTATGCACTCCCTTTTATGTCACTGGTATGGAGCTCGATCAACATTGTGTTTTATGCAAGGCAGAATTCCAGTGCTATCTTGTCAGCACTTAATTTGTCATGGTGCATTGTGTAATCTGCTGATAAATGATTTCATGACTTGCCTTACTATAACACAGCATTGCTAGCGGTAGCTTACCAAGTACACTATGAACGTCAGTGGTTAGCATAACTTAGTAATGAAAGGAGGAAAAGCTGACAATTTACTGTACCTTTTGGACATGGCATATTCTACATGAACCCTTACATTGTTTCAAATGTACCGGTACCAGTATTTTGCAACGTGGGCATACGGGGGGGGTCTGGAGGTTTAAACAAGAGCCTTGTACATGTAGAGTGAATCACCAACTTCTGACTTAGAAACCTAAATGGTTGGTCGCAGTATGTATTGGCAGATGATAAGTGCCATTTTGTTTCCACATTTGCGGTACTCATGTTGCATCTCACCGTGGTTTTAGTAAACTTTCCTTTTGTAATCCTTGGTAATCCTCCATTGTTTTACCAGTGAATTGGCTACAAAAGAGAACTTTTGGATTTGTTGGTTTGGCTATTTAAAATGCACCAGATAGAGTGTAGGATTCAATGCTCTTTCAAACAATTTTTGTTCAGGGGAGGAGAGCCCATGTCCTCCCCCAGTCTGTGGATCCCGTTTGGGAATCCCAAGCCATTGCATCTCCAGTCTCCCCTTCTAATAGTCCTGGGTATACCCCAGTGCAATGTTTACATAGACGCAGGCACCGTCCAGGGACTTCCATGCCCATAATCATCTCGTTCAGTTTGCTTTTTCCATTCTGTCCTTGGCCCCTCTGGTATGAAAAGGGGAAAAAAATTACACACATACATTTGAAGTGATACATGTATTGTATTGACAATTAGTGTGGGAGAACTGATCTGTGTCTCACTTCATGCCAGTGTGATATCCTTCTTAAACAAAGTTTAAACAAACAGGTGCTAAACATTCACCTAGTTGAATGCATCGATGGAGGTATAGGGGTGGGGGGTGTACAGATAGCTGTTTGTTCATTGTTTCTGCAATGAATTCATATGCAAGTCTTCGGCACTTGAGGGCAGTATCACTGTTCAGTGCGTTATCAATGCACCACGTACAATTAACAGGAAAATAAGTGGCTTTGAAAGTAATATTAAATACCAGTACACACAGCAGACCTGTCAGAATACATGTATATGTTTTCAAAACAACTTTGGAACCTTCTAAGGCATTAGTCTGTTGATTTTTTTGTTGGCGGGGGTTGTAATAGACCATTTTCATCTTGCCTACAATTTGTATGGGTGGCCAGAGTTTGCTGAAAAATCACACTTTGTGGTTGTTCACCTCAAATTTCCTCAATCTGTACATTTGTACCCGTTAAGTTTAAAGAGAGCTGGATGTTTGTTTGGTGTTGTGATAGCAGTGTGGAATTTTTAACATTTTAGGAATTGTTCTTTTACCGGTACTTTTGTTCTGATGGCTAGCCACGCATGTAGTTTTAGCAGCCACTTGTAGGAAAAAACACAACTGTGACCTAAAACGAGCAGACCCTAGTTGTTTTATCACTGTTGAGCTAAACAGCTTCAAGAGTTCTTGTTAGTGGTCACATTATATGCTGCCCTCTGTTGACAAGGGCTTCATCACACAAAGATCTGGCTAGGCTGTATGTACATGTACGTATACCGGTAGACACTGCTGGCTGATGAAACATCAAATGCACCAGGTGACGTTTAAAAGACACAAATGCCCCTTTATTATGGGCATACAAGACACAGTCGTAGGTATCTGTTGAGGCAAACTGTGCGTTGAACTTCAATTTAGTCATTTTGCATGCATGGTAGCCAATAATGCACACTAGGGTATTGAAAAATTTGAGGTTGTGCTAAGAAATATCGTACAAATACTTTTCAAATGTCTCTTGGCTTAAAAAAAAAAACTTGCTTGCTAAATTTTTCATACATTTGAAAGTAAGCCATTGACAAGTGGTTAAAAAGTACCAACTGCTCTGGTTTCACAGTCCCTCTGTACCTTCGAATGTTTGAAATATTAAAAAAGAAAAGTTCAGTCTCTTAATTTCCTTGTGCAGACTGCAGCATTCTTTCATACCTGCCCAGTGTTAAACTAGCAATCGATAGTCAATAGGGATTACAATAGGGATTAAGATTAACTGGTCTAAGCTAACTTAATAGGATTATCCCTGAATTCTTGGTGCTCAGTGGGTATGAACAGTTAACAGTTATATTAATCCTTGCCCTTTAGTGGGAAAGATGTGATTTGGAGAGAAGGGTCCTGGGTAATCATATTCTTTGGTCCAAGACACCTGTTGGATTTTCTTGTTGCAGTTCCTGATTGCAGTGAAAAAAGAATAACAACTTGAAAGCACCCCCCTTTGTTTCTCTAAATGGAAACATATTTCTGTTTGAAAGTACATATTTCTTATTATCATTTCTTATGTTACAGTAACTTACTGGCTTCTAAGGTAAACAGTTCATTTACCTGGAAAATAGCCTCTTTGATTATGATAAAGATGCAGATGAGCATCGTTCTACATTACTGCGTTTACCTGGAACAAGTGAAAAGAAAACATTTTCTTTAGGTTTTCAACCAACATGTAGATGGGACGAGGAGGTGGGTGAGGTGGGTGGGGTGGATCGTGTGGATTGGAGGCATTACCGAGGTCGGTTAATAGGGAGCTTGGTGAATGGAGAGCTCAGCAAAGCACGCCAAGGTAACTCAAGAGTTCAGAGGGATGTTTTGTCCTGCATGCTCAATTTCCTGATGGCATTAGACCACCATTGTGGAGCGAGGCCGGGTGACTATTCAAATCATCTAGTTTAGGGAGGTTTGCATTATTCTGGTACAGCTTGTTGTTGGTTGCAGTAAATGACTCTTCTCACCTCTGCAGAAAGGAAGTTTTGGATTGGAGTTGGTTCTGTTTACAAACGCAGTCCGAAAAATGTGATTGAAAGTCAGTCGGGTGTGTAAAAGGATCAAGTGGAGGCCACAGAGGATTTAATTTAGACCCTGTTATTTTTACCTAGGATTTGGAGACTTGAAGAATTTACATCCTTGAAGTTAATGGTTGTCTACTCATTAGACTGGGGTAAACTTGTTCAGGGTGAACTTTAGGGAATATGTACACTTTTCTAGCATTATTTTTTGAAAACCCTTTTTTGGTACAAGTAGTTTGTTAGTAATGTCTGCCAACCTGTAAAACAGGCTATGTGAAAAGTCCCTTCAAAGAGCGCCCTCAAGGAAAGACTACTGTCATCTGAAACACCCCCATATTTGCGTCATTTCTTTGCATGGCGTACACTTAATGCCACTTCCCAACAAAACAGCCAATTATGGTTTAATATTAGGCAAGGAAGCCTCGCAGGTTCTCCTGGTTAAAGGATACCCGTGCATTGTGGGCTATCCCCCTCTCAGGTGGTTCCACCAGATACAAATAGGAATCCGGGGGGGGGGGAGAATCATTGTGGGAGACTGAATGTTTGTCTAAGATGGATGACAAAAAGAGTCAATGTTGATAAAGAGAGCTTCCCCATGTACATGTATACACTGGATTTAGATACATCATGATCACAGATTGAATCAAATGGAACCCCACATTTTTGTTTTTGTTGGGTATTGTGGGAAACAGAAAGGTAAAGGGGTATGTTCGTGGACTTTTTTTACTTTTAAAATCCTGCCTAAAGTACTGATATATGCTGATGTCTTGTTGCCTGCTAAGAAGACGGAAGTGAAATGCAATCAAGTTACGGTAATTTAGTCAGGTGCACCATTGGAATGAGGCCTGTTTAGTATCAGCTTAATCGTACATCAGCTATGATGCTCACATTAGTTTTTGTTACTGTCTTGCTCCCTCCATTGCACATGTGTCTTGAAGCAGCCTCCAGAGACCTGTTTGTGAGCCAGGGTTCTCAGTGGCGAACAGCCAGGACAGACACCAGTATCACGAGATGACTTACTCAATGCTTGGACTTTTGACATACATGTACATGTACATACATGTACATGTACTAGTACATGTAACATGTATGTACATGTAACATGTATGTACATGTACATGTACTTGTACATGTACTGGTAAAACAGAAGCCTACAACTGGAGCATGTCTCTATTACTTCATGAAAACATTTCTAATGGTTCTGATTAAACTATGGGAATGGCACACAGTCACATCCCACACACGAATACGGAGTGCGTGTGAAATTGACACACGGCGCCGATCCCTGCGGCACACACCCATATCTGAAAGTGGTATCATCCACAGTTGCAGGTATAATCATGCGTGTAACTTACTGCAGAGTCAGTCATAACACTGTGCCATGTGCTGTGTTCCATAACATCACACCGTGCACTTGTGGTGTTATGATTCCTTAACCCATGTTAGTATTGAGTTGGTGGTGGTTGCTGACATTAAGCGGATCACTTTCAAAAGTTGTTATGTCTACTTATATACCTTTGAATGATTTTGGAGTGTGATACTCATACATTCCTGCCAGTCGGTAGCAGTTCATATTTCCGCAGCTTGCCCATCAAGTTCATCAATATTCATCAAGTGACTGGTTTCATTTGAAAAGGCCATCCAGGCTTTGCAGAAGGTAAGCTGCTGTCGAGAGAATTATTTCTTGGACTTTGGGTCAGTTGTTTTTATTTGCTAGTATTTTACTTTTGCTTCAACCATTAATGGGCAGTTTGTTTTTCTTTAATTTGAGCCAATTTTAGACTTGTTGACTAGTGTCACTTCTGTCTCTGTTCACTGCCGTAAGTTGTGGGCTTTATCAGTAGTTAGTTCAAGAGAGAAATACTGCAGTTTTGTTTGGCATGCTTGACAAGCTCTTGTATTTTGTTGGATTCCACAAATGAAATGAGAGTACGAAGTAATCATCCAAAACATGCAGGAAGTCAAACTTTTCCCTGTGATAAATCGTTTCTCAAAATCTTCATATCAGATAATTCTGAGAGCTGAGAGAAAAAAAAAAGAAATTGTTCAATGAGTCTGTAGGTTGATTTTTGAAATGACATACATAATCACGAACGTTAGAAATAATAATTAAGTAAAATAGAAATCAATAACCAGTACTTGTTATTGGGACAGATCCCTCGAGAAATGCCAGGGAATAGTCAAGCCGAGTGCCTCTTATGTCAACATTTGTTATCCCATCTGGCCCAGTCATATCCTCATAATCTGGATTCAGGGCATGCCATTTTCATCTAAGGACCCAGTTATTGCAGAAACCCAACCCATGGTGTGGGACAGTGGCGAAGTCCTCAGAGGAGTGGACTTTCACCTGAAGTTAATAGGGCCGTTGTCGGCTGTCTGAAGTCGCATGGGGACGTAGGCCCTTTTTGAGCATTTGGTGATGCACCATAATGACAAATATTTCATTTTGTGTGAAAATGGCTTACGCTTGAGCGTTCTGCAAGATGTGATGAATTTAATTCTAGCCTCATACCGTTGGGCCAGTTTACCAGACTTCTGATGTTTTGCTGTGTTCTGGAGGCTCCAAAGTTAATACTTGTTGCTTGTCAAAATTTTCTTTGCAAAATAGATTGTTGAAAATGAAATGGACATTGTAGCTGAAGTCAGAACTGCATGATTCTATTGGACAATTGGATTATCTATTGGAGACAAAGTTCAAACATTTACCAGATTGTCATATTTGCAAATTTTGGTTAGAACTGCACTATTTTTTCCCACCTGTTCATTGTATCTATATTCCTGAAATATGAAACAAACTACATGTACATGCAGAAATACAATAAAGTAATTTGTGAGGTCATTCCCTCGACTATGACATGCATAGTTGTTGCAGGTTACTGTACTATAGAAGTGCATTTGGTTCCTGTAACAGGTATTGATTATTACTTGTGCACACACTAACCTCGCCAGATTCATTGCACTTTAGTTTACGTCGAATTGTGATCAGGTACAGTGGTAACTGTGCATGCAAAATTAGCATGTTTCTGTTGTAAATTGTCCTGCCGGTATTTCTCCACATTTTGCAGCATCTGTCAAAACCTTGGAAGTCTAGCACAATAGCTAATAGGGAAAAATGTCATAAAATGTCAGTAAGCATTTTGAATGAATTCTGTCATTGGGTTTTGCAGGTACATTATCTTTTTTTGTCTAGTACCACCAGTTAACAGCTTGCATTTGCATAAAGGGCAGATGCACTATTAATGGATTCACCTGATTGTGTCAGTGTACTTTTTTAGCAGAATATCCCATCTTTTATTTTCAAATGGCAGTGTTCTTTCTCCTGTGCATTTGTGCAGGTGTTGATAATTTACGAAGTAGAACAGCTGGCTTTTTATTGTTTGGTAGCACATGGAATAATTCCTGTCAGTTACTGGGAAGGCCTGTGGTTCTCGATTCTTTGACTTCTGTTCCTGGACACTGAAATTGACTACAATTCCCCAAGTTGTCATTCACTACCATTTAGTCTGTCTCATGTGACTTGTAAATGGTTGTCAGTTGTGGACATGAAGTTTGTGTAGCTGTAGGCAATACCTTATGCCATGGCATTTGAGCAGTTCCTTTTGCAAGTAATTAATGTCACAATTTTTTAATTGGATACACTCCATCTCAGTGAATACAAACTTGTCAATCCTTCTTTATCACATAGAATCCAACATCCAGAGAAAGTTTTTAATTATTGTTTCTGATTCCAGCCATGTTTGAACCAAATTTTCCTATTAGATGTTTGGCTTTCTAATTCTGCATAATATGCATAGGTTAATTGAGTGGGGTTGAGATTTTGTCAAGATTTTTCCTGATTTCAGGATTTCAAAACTTCTCTTTTAAAATCTGGAAAATGTTGCTAAAATATTTTTTTACATATAAAAATTAATTTTGAGTACAAGAAATGGGTATTTTGAGGGGTGCTGATACATGTAGGCAAACACAATGTATGGCATAAACTCCATGCAGCTGTGGGGCCCTCAAACCCTCAGCTGATTATTTTGTGGATATTTAATTTTCCTTCAGTTTCATTCCTGATCAAGGTAAAAATGAAGGAAGAGAACAAAATTTGGACTTAGATTGCTTGTATTATGCCCTCTGCTGTCCAAAATACTTCAAAATGCGGATGGGAGGATATGCTGATGGAAATCCTTCATCGAGCATGTTCGTTTTAAAGACTGTTGGCTGAAGAGGAAACTATACTGTAGTCAGGTTTTTCACTTGTTTGGCCCACCAAACAGTGTTCCAAGTGTCCCCCTTCTGCTGATGATGAATGCACCCTCAGATAATTGGTGGCATCCTGGTTTGTCTGTCTGCTCATTCTCAAGTTGGCGACTGAGGCATGTGGCGGGTTTCAGGGTCTGGTGGAAATCGGAATGGAGGGTGGTCTAGCCTGGGGTTTCCCCTGGGTTGGGAATGAGAAGGAGCTGGCAGTGATGTTTGAAAAAAAGAAAAGTCCCTGGAGCAAATGTAAGTATGTCGGCAGACAGCGCCCAGAAGCCTTAAAAAGTTCCATATGCTCGTAGTCTTATGGTACATTTATTGTAGATCCGTTTCCTCTAAATTAGTCTGTCTTCTATTTTGTGGCTTTCATTAATGATCAGAACATTCTCAACAAGAGCTATAAACAAATTTTGGGGTTTCTGTAGGCCTAATTTTTTTCTTGAATTTTGTTTTCAGTATGAGGTGGCAACATGAGCCAAATATAGGCTGAGAGCTGGTCACTGATATTGGTGAGGTGGGTAACCTCAATTAAGGCAGGCAGTGGAAAAACTGGTCTAGCCAGCCATTTGTTTGTTTAGTGTATTTTTGCCATGTGACATAATGCATTTATTCGGTGACATAAAACAATATTTTGTTCACAGGATGACACTGGTATTTTTATTCCCAGAATATTTTATTGACTTTTTTTTAAAGTGATGGTCATCTTATTGATGTCATGTGTACTTTTCCAAGAGACATAATGTAAACTTTTTTTGTAACCTGTTTTTTTCTGTGGATTTTAAGCAACATCCTGCAGAAATTTGGTAGGATTTCCCTTCACCTCAGCCCCATCTGCCACTTGTAATGAGTGTCTACCAAGCATCCATGGTGCCCTTGGGAGTCTGCAGCAGTTGAAAATTCTGTCTGTCAGTTCATCCGGCCCAGTCACCCCTCTCTGAAATCTGGCCACCAACTCTTTCTCTTCCTCAAAATTCCCTGAACTTGAACTGGAATTTGTGGTTCGGCAAACTTCAATCCGTGTGGGCATGGCCGAGGTCGTTGCTCTGTGTGTCATAGGTCATGGGGGTGATTTATAATGAGAACAAAGAGTTGATTCAAACGGAGTTGATTAAGGCACCCTGCCTGACATTGGGCAGACTGGTTTTTATGGATAATCTGAACAAATTTGTAAATGTCACATACACTGACATTTCCCAGCATGTGCATCTATGTTGGCAAAGGAGTCTTTTGTAAAAACAGTATTTGTTGGTAATATTTTGTGGGTTGTTGTACTTAGTGAGACTTTTGCGCATCAACGTCAGCCCCAGTTGGGGAAGATGAACTTTCATTTCAGTTTTTTTTTTTCAAGCTGGTTAATTACTTTACTCGTCACTTCTGCCCACTAAAAGTTACCAGGGCAGTTTTATTTGGACAAGCGATCTCTGTCTAAAAAAGTTTCTAAGAATCATGCAGTGGTCACCAGATGAAGTGACTTTGGACATATACTTTTACTGCTTATTTTAATTGTCTTTGCTCAGAGTCCTAGTTTCCCTGTCAGTCAGTATTTGTCACGGCAATTGTCAATGCAATTGACACCAGTGGACATATGATCGCTTGTGGCACTAGGACATTGCTCACACGCATGAATAATGAATGAAGGTCATGTGAAGTTTGCTAATTTGTTCTGATACTGCCAGCTGGGGAATTTATTGTCATATTTGTTTTCGATTATTCCAAGTCAAAGTTTTTAAGTCTATAGGCAGTAGTAAAATATATCAGAAGTGTTCTATCTGAAAAATCAATGTCTTATAATTTCAATTTGCTTTGTGAAAAGCCTACAGTTTGAGCACTGAAGATGGAATGTTTCATCATTAAAAAAAGTAGATAGTGACAGAATTTCTCAGTCTGCCCAGTGTTATGTGCAGTGTCTGTCATAAGGTGGTCTGAGTAGGCTATCAATTCTGCAGGCCATGAGTTGGGAGTGTTAATAATCAGATTACAAGGGGTGCACAAGTCAATGACTTTGACATCTTTGTTATTTCTGCTGGCAAACACTGGTCACCCAGCCTACCGGTACCAGCGGTGGTAGGAAAAGAATTGTCAGAGGGGGCATTGGCATTGGGGGCGTGTGTAATTTGCCTGTGGGGAGATGTTGGGTGGAGGGGAGAGTAATGGGTTGACTGAGCTTTGAGGCGCTCCTTTGGTTTCAGCCCATCTTATTGGAGGGTTGGGAGTCCCTCTGGGGTGCTGTGGTATAGGATCCTAGTACCATAATTTCACCCAGGAGATCGGCAGCTCAGAGTGCACTTTTCTAGCTGTGCTGGAATGAAGAGAGCAGGGAGCTGATGTCGTGTTTTAAAGGGAAGTGGTTAAGTCAAGTCCAATCCCAAGTCATTCGGTCCATAGGCATCGTGAGAGGGTATTGTCCCTCCCTGGAAAAAATTCAAAAATAATAGAAATAAAAAAGAAGGAAAACTGAGGAAAAAGTGAAAAAAAGAAAAATAGAGACAAAAGGGGATGAAAATCACCAAGTTGCTTGAAAAAAAATAATACAAATAATACAAATTGGCCCACTCCCACTAGTAATTGTTAATTATCTGTATCTGTTGCCCCTTGACTCTGGAATTCCTCCCCCCATAAAAAGTAGTTTGTTTCCCCCTCCCCCAACAATCCTTGTGACACCCATGATCTAGTCTTGAGTATGCAAGTCACAAACTATTCAAATTAACAGGGACAATGGTATGCCTTTGTTATTACTTGTCTGCAGAGTTTGAGGCCTACTTCTGACCTGACTTGTGATAGTCCTATGACAAACTTGCCTGCAACATTACAGTTGCACTGTGTACGTTGAACAGTTAAGTTTTGTTGTGAAAGATCAGCCTTGGCGTTTTTTGGTAAGGTCAAAGTGACTTTTACAATTCAACAATACGGGCATTTTACAATAGTGCGCTCCAAGAGTTTGCAACGCGTTGACCAATCACAATGCACGGAATCTGTCGACCCAGTGCGCGTTTGGAAAGGGTCGACAGATTTCGCACACAGTGATTGGTCAACGCATTGCATACTCATAGAGACGCACTATTGTGAATCGCCCGTATTCATTCAAGACCTGTTACAGGACCTGAGACGTTGTATACAAAAGTGCTCAATCGGTGGGGGGAAGAAAAAATGCCTGTTAAAGACTCTGCTGTGGCATTTCAGCTATGCATCCATGTCCAGGTGCACTGTTACTCCGAAAAGATGTGAGTTTGTGCCCAATCAGATGAAAATTAATGTCAAATAAATCTGTGCCATGTGCCCATGAAGGAGTATGGATGTTGTATGCCCTTTAACACTGGCTCTTGTAGACCAGGCGCAGTCCATCCATGATATTCTCACATAAATCTTATTAGCTCCAACTTGAAGCCTCCCCCTCATCAGCAAAGGAGAGGCTGGTGGGGCAGGGGTGGGGGATGAGTTGTTCCACTCGAGCAACTAGCACACACCGAGGTGTTTGTGATGAACACAAGGTGGTAAATGCATACTTAGCATGTCTTGCACCATATGTGTGTAAACTTGTGTGCATGTGGTGAGTCACCACCAAATGACTATTGCTGCTATGTCAAAGCACGCCATCTCTCGTTCCAGCAAGGAGAAAAACCAAGTACATATTATGCAGTTTCTCTCTTTACTAAATGGAGTCGAGCGGGGGTGCCATTTTTCCTCTAAAGTGTTCAGTGACCTCAACAGGCAGAACCGCCTTCATCCCAAATGTTTTATTTGTCTGAAATTGTTCCAGACATTGAAAAGCAAACCTAGCTAAACATTCTTTACTCCTGACTGATGATTAACAGTGAATGCCTGGACACTTGAGAGACATTTTCCTGCAATTTGCTGTCAAGTAACATGACGCCTGCCCCACCAACGCATTTTTCATCGTGGCTTGTATAATGTGGCCTGCGGCCTTCTTTGAAAGGATTTAGCTACACTTGTGAAATATTCCGCAATGTCTGACAAGGTTGTGGGTTGAACAGTCCGGTCACAATTATTCCGAAACTGTAATATTATATGGTGTTTATTTTTTCTCCCTGGGGTCAGGTTTGTGGTGGATTTTGTGTGTGTGTGTGTTCGGAAATAAATGATGAGGATTAGGCAAGTTGGTCTATTTATTATTCTGATCGAAGGCCCGGGGCAGTGATTTGATTGCAAATCCAGGAAGAAGGTTCTTGTGACTACGAATAAATCTGTACTTATTTGTTGTGCTAAATCATCATACAGGTACATGTACCGGTACATGTAGATCATAAAACCGCAGATAACAATGCTTTTATGCGCTATGCCGTTTATACTGAAGTTTACCTTTTGCAAAAGTGTCTCCAAGTAAGAAACAAGTTTTTTACAATTTTGTTTTGATACAGTGGTCTTTTTGAAGCAGTGATAATTTGCGTACAGATTATAAAGCTCAATTTCTGACTGAAGAGAACTCCGGAGATGGCAGACCTACCTGTCATTTTGATGCCCAATTTCATTGAGTGTGTCTGTTACCCTATGGCCAAGCTGCTGACAAGCAAACTTCACCATAGCCCTGAAGTTCATAGGAACCGACAAGGTAATGGCTTTCCGCTCCTTGAGGGCTTTTAGCCAGGTTAAGGCAAACAGCTGGTCTCTGTTTTCTGCTGTTTTCCTGATTGCACTGTGGTTTCTCTGGACCGACCACCAATCCTCAACCTCAACACGAGACTAGTCAAGGATTTGTGGTGTCATTGCCAAATCCCCAAAAGTTTGTTGGGGTTGCTTCACTTTTTGGTAAGCCCCAGGCGATTGTGTGGGTTGGGTATTTGATCAAATAAACTTTCTATGATCTGGCAATGGTGGATGCAGGACCTACCGGCAGACCGTCCTATCTTGTGGTAGTCACCGTGACAGGACTACATCACTTCTGGAGCACAAGACTTTAAAAATTCATGTCTCTGTTTAAACTGAAGACTTTCATTTTCTGAATTGGTGCCACTGAGGTCTTTTGGACTTGGGAGGAGTGAAGGTAAGTGCCCTTACTAAATTGTTTGATTTCCGTGTGTTTTATAGGTTTGAATAATTGACAGGTCATTGCCTTCCACTCAGCTGAGGATAAAAACATGTTTCATGAGGTTTCTAAAGTTATCTCTTGCTTTTGTAAAAAAGGTGGTTACCTGTAGTGAGCAGGACAAACTTGTTAATAATAGATTGTATTCGCGGAGGACCCAATTTCAGTCAGATTCCCCAACGTACCTGTAGTGAGCAGGACAAACTTGTTAATAATAGACTGCATTCGCGGGGAACCCAATTTCAGTCTAATTCCCCAACGAAGTGTATTCATTTGAAAACATTAAATATAAAGAACCAGACTCTATTCTACGATTTCAATCCAACCCCCAGAATCACCTGGTACCATCTCACTAAGGGTTGCAAATGTATAAGATACGTTCAGGAATATGACTAAAATTGGGCACCCCGCGAATACCATAGGTTTGGGGTGGTTATTAACTGGAGTCAAGTGATGGGACTCTGTGTTTCAGTGTCTGTACTTTTTATTCGGCCTGCAATGACTATTTGGTTGATAATTGATTATTGTTTGCTTGTTTTTGGTTCTTTTAACTAAGAAATCACTTCAGGGAAATGGAGGCTTACTTTAAGAAGAAGAACCAAGAGCACTTACAAAATTCTCCAGTGAACACCTCAAAATGCTTCTCATAAAACTCTTCCAAAATAAACTTTGACAAAAAGAAACAGACATACTTGCTGCTAGCCCGAAGTAAGTCCTGGTGGCCAGCCAGGAAAAAATTACTTGTTGGATGCTTGTCAGGGTTTGACAAAGTCGACTGTGCCACTATGGCTCCAGTTTCTGTAATCTGTAGCCAGAAACTAAAATGTGCCCACTTTGGAAATTTTACAAATCGTTTGGATAGGATGGCATCGATTTTGAACAGAGAACCATAAGATAACACAGGGGACAGGAAGGATAAGCTTTGAAACCCAAAATCCCTCAAAGTTGTCGGCAAACTGAACAATCCTAACAAAAAAATGCCTTTGTTATTAATTTGCATTTCTGGATTAGTCAAAGGGAATGGCTGAAAGCAGTGTTGCAGTCATGTCCATCCCAAGGCCATTCAGAAGTCCAGGTGCAAGTCTTTTCACTAAACAAACCACAAGTAACTAGGTGAACAGTAACAAAGGAATGCTTGTGTCACACTTCCTCTGTGACTTGAAATGGTGGCTTATGGTGGACTTAAGGGACTTGTGATGGAATTGACTGTCATACTGGCTCAAAGTGAAAGTGTTATTCAAGATAAATGATTACAAAATAGTAGTTTTATATTCTTGCTTTCCCTTTTACTTGGAATTTAATATACAGTGAATTTTATGTACATTTTCATTTTGTGGTTCAAAACCAGAAGCTATGAATGCATTTAAATCTGATCATCGTACTCCTGTGTTGTGAAGAATCCTTTAAAATCCTTGAAGAGAAGGTGTAGGCTTTGTAAATCAAGCAACTTTGTTTCCATATTTACAAACTTAAGACCATTAAGATGGAGTTTATTAACCTCCTGGTTTGCGACCACAGGATCATGTCACTCAAACACTGGCCCAAATTTATATTTCCTGTTGTGGTGATAAAAAGTTTCCTGAGCTCCATTCTGAAGGATCGGTCAATGAATTTATAAACATTGTGGTTAGATAAAAGATCAGATGTTAAATGGTGAAGACTTTCTTGATGATAATAAAAATGGTATGTTGTCTTTACAGCATTATTCAAATGGATTGGATTGGAAAACAAGAACAAAGTCTTCATAACTTGTTTCTTTTAGACTCTGAGGTTGGTGAAGGCAGAGATTTTGTTGTGTCTTTACTACATCACTCCTTGACTAATATTCTGGGAAAACCAGTAGTAAGGAAATTCAAGTGTTACCACAGTCTGTGTCCAGAAACTCGGAAACATTGATGAGGGTTGGGATGTTTATTACTGGTACATGATGTTACAGCAAGCTGTTTTTAGATGAACAGCACTGTGGGTGAGTTCAGGTTGTGAGGTTGTTTGCTTTGTTTTCTTACAGTGTCTAAATATTATGTATTTTTACCTGGTGAATCATTTTACTGTCCGGATGAAAGATATTTTTCAATGAAGTACCGGTATTATAGTGGAAAAGGAAAGAGGAACAAAACTATGGTAAGCAACTTGACAAAAAGGGAAAAAAAGAACAAAACAAGAAACAAACAACTACAAATTGATTTTTAGGTTTACCCGGTACATCCAGGTTTTGTTTCGTGTGAAACCAACTATGTACATCAGCGAATTTCCCAAGCATATAATACAAATTCTAGTAAATGTACAAATAATTTAATTTTGATTACCTTTCTGAAGTTGTGCTTAAACATTTATGACTGAGGCATGATTCCTTGATGTGTGATGTTAATCTGGTTTAACCTTTTCTCTCTGTGCACTTAATAAAAGGTCAGTGATTTCATGTGTTCATGTACTGGCATTTCATATCCATTTAGAACATCAATCTACATACATGTACATGAGTGGCAGTCCCAGTGAGACATGACTGCTTTTGGGAAAGATGACAGTCCGCCAGACTTGTAGCTGAGCTCTGAGTCTTTTCCCTTCACTGATTGATATAGCGCCCTCTATTGACTATTGCAGAGCCTCCGTGGATGCAAAGGAAAACCCTGTTATCTCCTGATGCTGAAATACATGTAGACACATCTGTGACTCACGCCAGGCAAGGCAGAGATGTTCTGTGCAGTAGATTTTTAATAGGGCCCTCTTGTGACAGATGGCCTTGTTTGGATGGTTCGCTTGATCAGTGTTATATTAAACAATGCTTTCAGTTTTTGAGATGTTTCAGTAATGAAACCAACTTGACCACGAATTCTGCATCAAAGCATCCTCATGCCACTGTAGGGTAAAACCTTAACAAATCTGGGGAAAACTAATCAGTCAGTATCGGTACATCTGTTAGTTTGGAGACAATGTAGCCCACGGGACTAGGTAAAAAGGCAAAACCGGGCAGGGACTTGAAAGGTGTTTTTTTCTATGTATATTAACCGAGTTTCTAACCTGCATCATGGAAAATGATATGGAAAAGAAAATTCCAGTGCCACAACCTGATCCTTGAGTAATTACAGGTTAAAGTGTCTGTAAAAGGAAGGGAAAAGGTGGAGAACTGTTGCTCGCTGCATTTCAAAACCGTTAAGTAAACCACAATACAAATCAACAATACAATATAAATCCAAGATCCATCTTGGATTTGAGCCCCGTGAGAGCAAATCTTTTGACACTCACTTGATAAAGGTTTATCTTGGCTCATGTCTGCAGTCCTCACTTGCCTGGAGAGTGCCTGATAGATGGGTAAAAGGATGTTGGTTTTCAGTCCAAAGCCTGATTTAGGGCTTTCTCATTGGAAATGTTAAACTTGTAACAAGGAATATTCAGGCATCTCATGCCTTATCTTCAGGCTCTTGACAAGACTCTGACTGACTATCTCTGTCAGTAGAGCTACTGGCAAAATGCTATGGAGGTCTTAGGTTCTAGCCCAACTTCAGGGAATTTCTTCTCTTTGTGGCTGACATTGACTGAAAGTAAACCTGGTTTACTTTCTGGTTCCCCATTTGCTTGCTTTCTTGAGATGTTTCAGACAATATTAAATATTGTCTGAAACTGCTCTTTTTGGCACATACCCGTGACTGTTTGCAACCAGTGAAAGCCTAGACCTATTTCCAGATACAAGATTTGGACGGGGCCAAAGATTCATCTGCCCTGCTGGAATGTTGCTGCTCAGTTTCCTCCTCTGCCCTGAACATGCCCCACCCACTTTGTATTGTTCTAAATTGAATTTGTAATCAACAAATTTGAAGTGCACGTACAATTTTATGTCCATGTAGAATTCATGAAAATGCTTGAAAGGATTTTTCATACAAAGTCAGGCAGATTCCAGTAACTCACTTGTGATACAGAAGCACTGAAGATATTAAGAAAATGTAAATCAGTTGTGTTACATTGCCAGGCACCTACACCTGAATCTTCCAAGATCTACCATTGCATAGGAATCCAATTGAACACACTTCAGACTTAAACCTTCCATGGGCATTAACCACTTAAGGTAACAGTAACCAGGCTCTAACGTTCTAAATTCTAAAAATTCCTTATAAAACTTCCAGGTGGATTTCAAAGAATCTGGACAGACACCACGGCTACTTCTCACATGTCTGTGAGCATGCATGTGCGCAAGCCTCCCGCTACTGTGTCACAGTGTCTGAATCGAAGCAGTCGTGCTTGTTTTCTTAAAACCACGTCCTGGATTGTATTTATAATAATATTTTGCCGAGCTCTCTATTGATGTGTTGTATGTTTACCATCTGCCTTCCTCTTGTTTGCATTGGCTACAAATGGGGGAGTATGAATGCAGCATTCAGGCAGGAACTGGTCCTCCCAACTATCGATTTCTCGAGATTGCGCGGCTCCGGCACAGAACACAATTTTCATAATTGGCAAGCCTGTCATACAGGGTATTAAGGATAATATTCCATTAATAAGCCCAGAGACATGCTCCATCATTGGTTCCAATTCAAATTTTTTTTTTCTCTTCATATGTCATACAAGGCCATATTTGGCCCCACTTCTCAAATCCCCAGTGCCTGATTCTTGGGTGCGATTTAATTTCACGAGCGAGCAAGCTCCCCTAGCATGTGAGTCATCATATTGGGACCAGTGTCCTGGGACAATGGGGCCCATCATGTCGTCATCGTTTGTTGGCCTCGCCAAGCCGACCATCCCCCCCCCCGCAGCCCTAAGGACATGAACTAATAATAGACACTTATCCGGGGAATTTAGCGTGTGTTGCACGACCCCCTGTCCGCGCTGAAAATGCTGGCGGTGGTAGCCGGCTATCAAAGGAAAATGCCCAGCCTTAGGTTGTCTGACTGCGGGCATTGCTGGGCCTGGGTTGAGTGGTCTGAGTTTATTGGTTTATGGCAGGAAGATGGGAGAAACAGTGAAAAATAAAAAAAAAAAGAATGACAGCCTGTGACAGGGAGATTACCACCCTCAGATGTTGAATATTAACCCTAGTCCAAATATTTGAAAAGACCCTGCATGTATTTTGTGCTTTGGAAATAAGAAAACATTTTCAGAAGTGGCCAGTGAAGGTGCAAACCCAGAGCGCGCTATGCTCAAATCCTGGTCGAAATTGCCAGTGCAACCGACAGATAATGTGCTTTTGTCAAAGCCAAACCGAAATTAAACCAAACAGTGTCTGCCAACTGCTGCAAGGGTAGCTTAGCTGTGAAGAATCTTCTTCGCACCCTGTTGTGATGGATAGATGGGCGAGTGTCGTCACTAATTTTTGCAGTGCCAAGAACTTGATGGAATGACAAAGCAAGTGTTTCCGCTGTTGTTAGCTGGACATGAAAGAGAGAGAGCATGTCACTGGTGCTGTTCCATCACCCTTTTGTATACCGAGCAATAGTACTCACAACCCATGCATCAATCAAGCCTGCACGTGTTTAAGGGGCCATTGCTTCATGTACACACTCACTCAGTCCTTCAGACACTTCATGCAGTGGCATAACATTTGGTTATATTTTACCCCCTCCAATAGTTTGTAAAAAAAAAACCTTTTTCCCCTTTACTTGTTGGTGCCTTTTGTTTCAAGAGCACCATTTGCTACACAGTGCTCCATAGAATGTATATTTAGCTTGCGACATCAACAGTTATGCAGACATGCTGAACTCTTCCTGTAATCCGATGCCGTTGGCTTTTTGAATAGTCTCACCAAAAAAACCCCCAGAACAACCCCTGCCTACCTTTTGGCCGGGATGTTGAGTGTCCTTTTTTGGTATTTAGCCCCTGTCCCCCCACGACCTCGCTACATATAGTTGTAATGTGGGAGATGTGTACATGCTTGCGTAGCACCTGTCCATAAGCATGGTATCATTGCTGTGATGACTTCTGATTCTGGTTGGCAAATCAATCAGTACAGGAAAAGCACAGGATTATAATTTTGTTTTTCAGGACTTTTTTCTGTGTGTGAGTATTCAATGGGTAACAACCACTTGTGCATTTTATTAGCTTGGCCATGTTTTATGGTGGACAGGTTACATCTTACAGTTGATCAGGCTTGACGGTAATAGTATAGTGCTATCTTGCACTGCACCGATGTTTGATAACTGGGCTGGGATTTTTTTCTATAGCTGATCAGACACGAGCCATAAATTGCGTGGCTTTGCTGTCAACCTGTAGCAACTTGACCACCAGACTATGCTGGGAGTTGGCACTGACCTAATTGGACAATCTGGAGAGGCTCTTGGGTCTTGTTTACGATCGGAAGAGAAGTTGTGGAACAAAACGAGAGAATCCGCTACAATTCCTGTAATTAAATTGCTTTGCTGATAAAAGGATGCAGCAGAAAAATCTAAGTTGCTGGAGTGTCACTAAAATGAGGCCTGTCTGATATTTCTACAATGGCGATGATTTATGAAATTACATGTACACTGTTTAGGTGATACAGATGCTCAATGTTCCCTATGTACATGTAATTATAAACTCTGCACACATTTTTGTTCAAGAGTATACTTCTGAAATAAAATCTCATTCACAAAAATCCCCAGGAAATTTTGAGTGTTTTTGATTAGATGATCGTATATTTTGAAATTTACTTCCTACATTTCTTACAAAAACAATTACTTGAATACAATTGATTTATGACTTCCTCATCTTTGTTTGCAGAACAAATGGTGCAAAAGAGTTAGAGGGCATTAAAAATATCCCGGCATAGCACTCTCACACTCCTCTTGTTCTTTCTGTCTGGTACCACCTTCTGATCGTGGTCTGACTAAGTGCCAACCCTGTGTTTGCACGCCTCTACAGAGTTGATCCAACCGTGCAATTTTCGTTGTGACGCGACACCACCAAATATCATTTTTGCCTCGTAGGCACAGTGGATCATTTCCAGGCTGTGCACAACTGGAGCTGAAGTACGCCTGAACTATGAAATTGAACACCAGCACAGAAAAGAAGTGCGTGGTAACCCCTTAACCCCGTGAGTCACTAGAAATAAAATATATACAGCTGTTTACTCACTATTTTCCACTTGATCGGAGACCATAGGCTTATCGTAATTTGGGTTCTTAATTGGGTCATATATCGTATGATATATAATTGTTCCCATCCCAAGAACTACTCAGTTGATTGGAGAACCAGCATTAGATGCGTTATGCCCAATTAAAGTGATACCTATTTGTTATTTATTTCACTTCAGTGCATTCTGCAGTTTTCGTTTCACTCATTCTATGGAGTAATGGAATGTTAATTCTCGTCCAAACTTGACTGAAAACTTGCCAATTGTAAAAATGCCTTTTAACAGTCCTTGTAAAAACTGCAAGGCTACCCTGGTAAAAATAAAGATATCGTTACACCCAGGCCATTGACGATGGAAATGGAACTTGACGAGTTGATTGCGAGGTCGTCAGCGCTATTCTCCATCCTGCTAGTCTAATCATTTGTATTCAGGTTGTGTTTATAATCGGTTGGCAGCTGGACAGTGATGCCCACTGTTTATGCACAACTCTTGATTTCATAGTCTGTGAATTGGAGCATACACATCACACTACCTCCACTAAACACCCTTGAACTGGCCACTCATCGCTCTCGGAAATTCAGGCACATGGGCCATTAGTGCTAAACAAGGATGTTGCTTTCCTCACACTGCGTTTTCCAAATCCATAATACAGTCACCTGTATCGTGGACTCACTGCACAGGTTTACCCTTGGCGATGGCAAAGAGAAACTTTGGGCAGACACATGAATGCCACTGCAGCCACTTTCTCCTCAGTGTTGTAGTTGAGATCCTTTAAGACCAGCACAAGACCAGTACAAGATCTCCAGTCATAATTCAAGTTGCCAAATATTCAAAACAAACTGCAACAATGGCATTCCTTCACCGTTGTTTATCCTGTTACTTCTGAGTGGTCTTGTGGCTGGTCTTGTGATAGTCACATTGTGGAGAAGTCTTTGTGCATATTCCAGCGACAAATTGGTTATGCACACTTGGTGCAATTAAAGCAGCATGCACATATACAGCAGGCCTGCCCCTCTAGAGCTTTCAAAAATAGCCGCAAAGCATGACCTAGTACATGTAGTTGCTCCTGTGCAGAGCCCACAATCGTTAGATTTTTGTGGAGGCTAGGAAAGAGATTGATGGAATGTTAAACCAGTCTCCCCCAGAGTTTTGTCTTCTTGAGGATGTTTTTATGTCTAAACAACTAGGCTTTTGCTCAGTGATTTGAGAAATTGAAACAAATTCATGGAGGCTGCCCTCCAGTCTGTGACTAATACCATAACAGGGCACGTGCACACTGGACTCCAGCACTTCTGTGTTTCATTAAGGAAAATCCACCGAGCTCCATTTTTATTTCTCGGTCGGAGCAAAAAGTGGTCTCATTTGAATGGCATTTATTACACCCTAATACGTGTGCACAGTTGCGTCAGAGCCCATCACTCTTAATTTTGCACCCATGATCGGTACCCGTAATTAAACTGACAGCCATGTAGGGTGATTGATCACAGCCAAGAGGCCATTCAGGAAAACACAAATTGTTGTTAATGGACACCCAGCGTTTCAATATTCCACTCCTAATGAAATCCAAATAGTCTGCATGTGGACTTTGTCGCGTTACAAATAGAGATACACGCACACGTCTGAAATCGCTCTTTGCTGTGTATATTAGGATTGATAGAATATGCAGGACAGATCTTAGTTTTTGTAAGCATGGGTGTTTCCTGAAAGGTCCATTGGGGTTGGAGGGACTGGAGGCAGGATAAGAAGGATTGGACAGAAGGGACACGGCCTCTTTCCAGAGATTGCTACTCATACATCAACGGGGTGACATTCATAGTCCGGTGTACTCGTTGAACTCCCTCAAAGTATGGCCAACAGGCATCTGCACCATACTGCTCTGCCTCTCTGGTGTCTGCTTCCCTCGCTCATCCAAACGTTGCCAACAATAATGAACCCATTCAAAGCAAGCCTGGTTTGCCTGGCAAGCCTGAAATTTACTTACACGTTTGGGTGTGTTTTGAAAATGTCTGCTGAAGGTGCCATAGATTAATGTGAGGAGATGCCTTTGCTGCACCCAGTTGAGTAAAGAGTATTTTAGTGGGTGTGTATGATTTGCATATATAAGTGTGGAGCTGGTCTATATAGGTATTTTCACTGGCCCATGTGACTTGATAAACATCTGCCATTGTACACAAAGACTAGCACCTTGCACAGTATTATGAGCCCCGAGCTGGACCAGAAGAGGGCGCAATTTTCCTAGCCATTGAGGCTCCTTTGGTTAGGAACTACGCTTCACTGGTTTACTCACAATTATCAAATACATGCATCACATTCGCATCGCTACCAACAAAATGAACACTCCTGACCAACATGGCTGTTTTCAAACAATAAGGGGGTGCTTCTGCTCTGGGCAGATAGTCAAGCCTTCAAAGCTTTGATAAGTTGCAAAAAGTATAAAAAAAAGGTAGGGAAACATCGGGCCAGTACCCAGTGCAAGATCAAGATGATTACGACAATACATGGCATGAGTGATGACCATGCCGTTTGGTAAGGAATTTGCAGTTAATTACTCTGAAATTAAGCCTTACTGTCCAGTTTGCAATGGTGACATTCAGTTGCCAACCAGATACTTGCACTCTGCAGCTGTGGCCAATCTCGGGGAAGCCCTGTGGTCACATGGTGCTTTTGAAGTCTTATGATTGGACCCTCTAACACTGCAGTAATGGCTGCTAATTAGATATGAATGCTGTGTAAATATGCCTGGTATCGTGCTGTAACATGGTAAACACATTTTATACTAATACTAACCCGTTGCATCAAAAGGTGCTTTGTGTGTGTGGTCAATTTTCAACTGAGTTTAAGCTTGGGCGTCCACTGGACATTGTGCTGTAATTCAGTGGCTGAAACGTGCACCTGCATGTAACGGTGTAAATTTACGCAGTATTGATGTCAAGAGGCAAATTGCAAAATCCAGCTGCTTAAAAAAAGTGGAAGAGAAAGGAAAAAATTCTCTTGAAATACAAGAGATTGTCTGTAATCACATTTCAAAACAGGGTCTTTGCTGTAGAGTGATGGAGACGTCAGCCTTACAGTTCCTTCAATCTCTTGTATTTCTCCCAATTTTTCGGATAATTGCGGGGCTGAAATCCTCGACTCTGTAGGGGCTCTAAAACCAATTAAAACCGGCATGCTTTTTTTTGGGGGGGGGAGGAAGGCGCCGGCTATCGCCTCCATTTCTTTCCGCCCCGTTGAGCAGAGAAGCCGGCTTATCCACCACCACCATCACCAGGACACCATCATCAATATTACACCTCACACCAATCGGCATTACTCATCGAGGGAGAGCTGGAAGCCGATGCCAGTGCAGCGTCATGCTAAATTGTTGTGTGGAGCCTGTGTTGCTGCAGCCTTGCATGACTGCACTTCATCTTGGAAGATGGGGAAAGAGAAAGAAACGAACGAGATGTTTTTTTCTTGCAACTTGTCAAGAATATAAGGATTTTAAGGTTTTTAGGATTTGGGGGGGAGGGGGGTTCGGGGATGGTATTCAGAACATGACGAATTATTATAGATTTGTTGCCGGCTCATTTCTTGCAGTCGGCTCAGTGAGATCGAGTGAGTAACCATGCCTTATATGTGGTCAGAGTGAGAGGCAGTTTTCGTGTACCAATACATCTCTTGTTGGATTTGTAAAGTTGCACTTGAGGGAGAACTTTAGTCTTTGTAAATGTGTTCAGAACTTTGTCCCATGGCCCATTTCAAGGCCTCTTGTCTCTCAGAATGAATCAAAAGTTAAAGGGTCTTGTCTGCCCTCAGAGTATTTGAGCATGTGGAATATTATCTGAAGTCTTTCAGCTTAAGTCCGATGTAAACGGCACCTAACTGTTAAAGTCTTCTTGGGTATAAAACACTGCATTTTCTTTCTTGAACATTTTAACTTAGTGTTTTTTTTCTTCATTCAGAAACTGGAAAGATGAAAAGTGCACTTGAGCATGTGCTCTGAATTTCTGTTGGCTTGATCTCCAGCAGAACCATTTTTTCATTAAAATCTACTCAAAAAATGGAGAGAACAAGGCTCCCTCCCTTGAACCTAATCTCTCAATCAACCTCCTTATTTTGACATCATCCTTCCCCCACCCCGTGGCAACCCACAGAAGTCCCTAAAAGGTCCAATTTTACTACAATCATCCCCCTCTATGTCCTGAGGGTCCAAATATTAAAATGCACTTTCTGAAGTGACCGTTACAGAAAAAAAATTAAAGGAAAAAAATTAAATCACGGAGAATCCCTTCTTTAGATGAAGGGCAGCAGTGCTTGTTTTTAATTCAATAAGAAGTAACACAGGCTCACTCGGCCTGGTCACCTCGAGGGGAAATCGTAAAAGGGGCCGCATGAAAAGGGTTGGGGAGCTCATTTAAAACTCCCCTGCTTGAAAAATTGTACCAATTAGCCAATATGCTTTGAGTCATTGGAGCTGAAAATTAGAAGCAGTGACCATGAGAGCTGCTCTGTGTGAAGCAGTGTGCATCGATTTCTGATTATTTGTTTGAGATTATTTTAGTGGCTAATGTTGTCTTAAGTACCAGTCAGTCCGAATGAAGTAGTCAAAAATGCAGTTCTCGATTATCAAAAATTTGTATGCAGAGTAATGCACAGCAGGACCATACAAAGAGGGGGTATTTAAAAGGTGGGGCTAGCCAAAGTTGTCAATTGAGCCTCACATTCATCTGAAATCCATGTACAATTTTCCCTTTGAAACCAACAGCACTGAAACCGTTAAAATCTTTTGTTAGATTTGTAAAAATTTTATGGCTGTAGTACTGTGCAACCAGCCACTGTCACTTTTCACAGGGGTTGATGTCTTAAGTTTGTGCTAGTATAGTTTGCGTGATTTTGAATTATTAAGGCAGATTCCTGAGCAGAAATTCCTGAGGAGCCAGGGTGTTTATCACCAGTTGTGATGGTGGTTTGGCCAACAGCCCCATCTCACATGACATTCTGTCATCAGACATTTCTGTGAAAGTCATCTAATTTTGACAAACTCAGTGCTATTGCATCGGCAGTGAAGCCCAGAGAAGTTAATTAAAACATTGGTCTTAAGGGAATAATGAGGTTTGTTTCAATTTTTATTTACCATGCCATAAGCTCTTTAAGGATGTGGCCTGACACCCAGGGCTTAAGTCCCGTCTGGTTGCTAAGCCCCCATGAAAGACACCTCCTCCAACATCCCCGTCCAACTCTAGGCATTCTCAACCCCGTCTGTCCTCCGTCTCCAACTTGACACACATGTAGGACAGCAGTGTCTTGCAATCAATCTGTCACCACCAGAACCCCCCTCCCAAACACCCTCAGCCCTCCACCAACCCCTTGTAGTTCCCATGGGAACGGATTTCCGTGACGCTGCCTCATTAGGTCCGTCAGTTCACAGCTCTCTGCCTCCTCTCTTCCCGCTGGTCTCGCCGAATCCCATTAAGTATGCAAATGAGTTGCTCAACCCCATTGGTACATTACCATTCCTAGTGTTATCATGTATGAATAATTAGCTTAACGCTGGGGGCCACTGTACCACATACATAACAGCATTGACCTGAGATGGGATTTTTTTCATGAACTGTATGATTTCAGTTCGTGTATAAATATAGCCAATGATGTCAGGTGTACCTGTGTGGTTTTGTACTGCTCTTGTAGGCATCAGCTCTCATTCACACACGCACGTATCCTGTCATTGCACTGGGCACTCATCAACAGACGCACATGTCTGTGCACGCTGGGTGCTGGATGCTTCTATTTTGGTTCAGGTCTCTGTCACAGAACATGTTTCCCTGATGCGTGCCTTGCTCACATGTGCATCTGCTGACCACCCTGTGGTAGCCTCTCAAGCAGAGTAGGGTTGTTAATCTCTTTGGAAAATTGGATGCAGTTTGTGATTTTTACCTTGTCAGAACCTGGAGACGGTGATTTCTTGTAACACCTGCAAATCTTGTGTGGATGGATAGCGTGGCATCACCTGCCTACCTGGCATCACACAGTAGCAGATAATGAATAGATTAGTGATGACACAAGGAGAGATGACAGCAGGAAATCTTATTTGACCGGCATTTTGGAGTTTGTCCAGTCGCAAGTTTGAGTGCCTGAATTGGTTGGATGGAAACGAGGATGTACTGTCAGAGGAGATTGCTGGAAGAAGACACGGTTGTCTCCATCAGAAAAGTGTCAGATCATCATTGGGTTTACACTCTTTTTGGTTTGTCGTAAAATGTGAAATTTGAGAGACTGCCTTTGACAGCAAGCACTAATGATGCAACTCAAAACATGGACTCACTCATCAATGTCACAGATTGCTGAAATCTGTACAGTTTCACGCTGGACTCACAGGAAATCAAAGATGGAGCTTTGACCCCTGGCTGATGTGATTCTATAGGAATATTGACACATTTTGTTGGAAGGAAGGTTTTTATCTTGACGTTTTGTTTGTATTTAAGAGCAGGAATATACTGAAATAAGAAAGTCAAGATGTCGGTCATGTTGTGGAAGTGGGATAAGAACAACCAGAAGATTAAAAAGGTAGGTTGGACAATTGTTTTTTTCATCTACTTTTAACCCATTCTTGGGGTTTGAGAAGTTTCTTCCGAGCGTTTCTAAAACCGGTGCATTACAAGTTAAGCATATACCGGTGTAGGGTGTGTGATATGTTTGAATTCATATTGATAATTTCTTCAACACTCCCTCTGGACCCTCCTCTCTGAACCTTACTTGCACAAATGCGTAGTCACATATACTATATTTCATAACCTCCCTGCCATAGGGAAGCAGGCACAGTGCGTACACATGGTGGTTTGGCTGCACATCAGAAAGCTTACACGCATCCAGTTCTCATTTGAATGTGCACAAAACTCTGGTGTCTTCCTTGTGGTGGCAGTGTGCACGATGGCAGTGGGATACTGAAGTGTCTGTCATGTCTCTGTCTTCATCAACTTTGCTTGCACACTGAAAGGGTGTTTACGTAAGCACCAATCTTTCTTTACTCCCTCTGTTTGCCGGTGTCAACGGCATTCTCCAGAACAGTACTGGTACATTCAAGATGCATAATCTCCAAGGGAAACGCAGAAGAATGTGCCGCGGGTGAACCAAACTGCAAAGTTTGATTGAGCAGCCCGCACAACATTGTGACCCTGGCACATGATGCCAGCACTTCAGATCCAGTTATGGGGTCTGACCGCAACCTCCTTGAACTACCTCGTGAGGTCATTGCAAAAGCAGCTCCTGTTGTGGCCATCACTCTTATTGTTCATCAAGCATTTGTTGTTTGTTGCTCAAACATGCTGTGCTGGAAATTTTCTCCCCTCATTATGCTTTTTTGTGTCTTTAACCAGGTGTTTCAGTGCATTTATATATATTATCTACAGAGTACGTGAATATTTCATTAAGATGTTTTTATGCTGGAAAAAAAAAACTTGAGGTGAAACGACAAAAAACCCCAGTCTTTTTGGGCTTAAGCTGGGGGAATAGCAGTGTGTAGAGGCGAACACATTTTACTCTCCATTCCAGCAGCACTGTAGGACCTACTAGGGTGAACTACACGTATGAATGAAATGGTTTACATTTAAGTATATTCTTAAATGTAAACACAGAGAAATATATCTGTAAAATAGGCCTACCGTAGATTACATTTGAAATGACAAAATTGCAAAAGGTGTACGACATTTTTATTGGCACATGCAATTTTGTCATCAAATTTCGGTACTGGGTAGTGTTTTGAACAGCAAGGACAGCACACTGAGACCAGTCAATATTTGCATTCATTATGCTCAGAGATAAAAAAAACCACCAGCTCCAGCAGCATGGACATCTATTGACGACCCTTCACAATGCATCGTGCTGGACACTGCTGTGTTGTCGGAGTTATGACACAGCTGCATATGCTCAGATCTGTGCATAAAATCCCCATGCTGTGTGACAAGATATGGATTTTCCAGGGTTTTGTAGTTTGATAATTTAGCACTTCAGCTTAATTTGATCCAGTTCCTTTAAAAAGAGGACACATTGCATGCATTTGAAAATTTGGACAAGTATATTCAGCAATGATTATTATAAAGGAATACTTACAAGGAGAAGGTTCAACTTGAGTGAACAAAAAAAATTGGCATGATGGGGATTTGAACCCAGGACAGTAAGTCTCATCTTGCCTCATCTTCCCAATTCTGTTTGTTTTATACCCTTTAACAAAACCTCTTGGAGTTAACATTCAGTTGGATTTCAACAGCATTCACTCCTCAGACGCGTGAGTCATTGTGGTTTGTTTACGGCAGCCTGCTCAGAAAAGGCCTGCATTTTTGCATCAGTGCATCGTGAGATGCATTGGAAAATTGTATCATTGTTAGGACTCTGAATTACCGAGCATGATGTCGTGAATGGCAGCTGACCAAAAGGAAGTACTTGGAAAGATTGCATTTTAAAGTTGATGCGATTGTTTTAATGGTACATGTAAATGTGTAGAGCATGAAGATCCTGTCTATTCTCAATTTGCATTCAAGTAACCACAAAAGGGACAAAATCTAATCTCCACATTCTTGAAAATCCACTGGAGGTTTGGAAAATTGTACAAGAGTAAGGAAGGAAGATCCCAGCCCAAACCCCTTGAATGTTTTAGTAAAATGCATCGTTCAAGTAAAGAGAATGTGCTGTTAGTTTCCACTTGTTTTTCCAGCCTTTCCTACAAAATTGTTGAGCCTCATTCTGGCCAATTCGTATTTGGAATTTTTGCTCTGTCCCTCAATTGAAGGTTGGGCAAGAAACCTTCCCATCAACCTGATCCAGAATTTTGAATGGAAACTAAGGGCAACTCGAATCCACAAGTGTAGGCAAGTGTTCCTTGCAGAATGTCAACGTCACCATAATCTAGCTGTGCAGATTGCCTAGGGCAGTAGACACAGACAATACGGCCATTTAGGGAAGGTGTACATTGTATGCCTACATACCGTAGTCATTGTCGTGCAACAAGACAAGACACTATTATGAATTTGCCTGTTGCAGTTTTTAGCTGAAAATCTGTGACGTTTGTTGGTAACTGAAGGCACATGCTTCGTAGAGGAATTATGAACCAAAGAGAAATGATTGAATCTTTAGATGTGGGAGACGTATGGTTTTAGCTTGCCACAGAAATGTAAAGTTTAGGTTTCATATGCTTCCACTTACACTTCAATTTTCTAAGAAATGCTGGCATGTGTACAGATCTTGGTATGTTGTACAGACCACAAAGAATCCCACAGATCCCGAAGCATCTTCCTAAAAATGGAAGTCTGGAACCAAGTTTTCTAATGCTGTGGTCTTGAGAGATAACTCGGAGGGGTGGTTTTGGCTCAGAGCCTATCTTGTCCACGTCTCCCTTAGTTTCTGTTCCAGTGCATACTGAGGGACTAGCGGACAAAGGAACGACTCCTCTTTTTAGGCCTGTAAAATGTAGCTGCTGGGTGATAGGTAGAGGGGACAGTGACACAAACTTCCGGGAAAGCAAGGACCTAGGGCCAAGTTACCTTATATCAGTTAAAAGTAAAAAAAAAAAAGTAAAATTCGGTTGACATGGTGTAGTGTTTGCATTGCTTTGCCACAAGTTATTCATTGTCATAAAAGTAAGCCATTGACATTGAACACCGTAGGCCTATAACCTACTTGTATTTTAATACGTGTGATTCACAATAGCGCACTACCAACAGTTTGCAACACGTTGGCCAATCATAAGGTGCGACATTTTTCGACCCATTCCAAACAGGCATTGGGTCAACAAATTTTGCGCATTGTGGTGGCGCACTTTTGTGAAACGGCCGTATTGCCTGAAATAAACAAGCTTTGGGGATACTAATTATTTATTACATGAGGTTTTAAAAATCAGTAGGCTGTTCAGGTGCTTTTCAATGATTCCTGGAGAGCATTTTAAATTCAATTTTATATTTTACCCTGAAAAAAATTATAGCTAGGGAATCCATGCTTTACGTGTGCCTGGGCATAATCCTTCTGTCTTCATTGAGACAAAGAGACCAAAACGTGGCATGGCTGATCCCAATGCCAGTTGAACAAAATCAATAGTACAGATCTGATTTGGTGCATACATACGGAACACAAGTCCTCCAACATAATGTGCCATGTAAGTAATCAGGTCACATCTCATACACTGTAGCAGGTACACGGGGTGGGTACTTGCACCCAGGGTTCTATAGTTCCGGGGGAGGGGGTCTCTGGGGTACTTTTTGGACTTTTGGATTCCCAAATCCACTACGTAAATGCTTGAAAAGTATACTTTTTTAAATTAAAGAAAACTGGGACACCCTATTTTTCAATGTGGGTTGAAACCTGCTCACGCACAGACATGTTGACAAGATCATGTGTGGTACGACCTTTCGTTGAAAGGAAGAAATGTTTTTTTTTTCCTTTACCGGTGATAGTCTGGTATTATCTGTCCTCTCCTCCATAAATGCCCAAACGGACTCTGAGGGCAACATGCGTATGACAGTTGTATATAAATGAGGCTATTTGGGAGGCCAAGTATCCCATGTCTGAGTGCAGTGAGTATATTGGTGGAGTTGGGGGGGATGGGTTAATTTATCATTCTTTCCCGTAGCTCTCGGCATTTCTTCAATGAGATTTGCATTCCTACTCTTTAATAAATACATTGGTATTCTGTGATGTTTATGCAGTTGGTACATTGTACTTGTATATGATCCATGAAACACGAATTGAACTCAAAATTGATGGCATGCTGTGTGTAGCACGCTCCTACTCAATATTTTGAAGACTCTACTTTTGTGGCTGGCAGTACTATATTTATTCATTTGTTCCTGGTTCAGAAATCAGACATTTATTGATCTGGATGAACAGATTCAGCCCAGCCCTGCCAGATTCATAAAAACTTCATGTGGAAGTTGGACGAGATTTTTGCAGGACTGACGAAGGTAGAGCTTGGTCAGTGTCTCTGTGTGTGGCTCTTGACACCGCTTGAAAGCTCAGAAAATACCGGTATTCCCTTTGGTTCCTGCTTAGTGTCGTGTTTTTTTTTTTAAGGATTAAGGATAGAGGAAGGAGGGAAGCATGCTAGCAAGGATATCCAGGGAGGCAAGATTGATAAGTTATGAGGAAAGATCATAAAGCATACCTCAAGTTTGATTTTTTGATACTGGGTACAAGATATTAAACAATGATCTTCTCTGGTTATCTGTGCAGTACCTGCATTCTGGAATTTATCAAGGTAGGAATTCAATATTACATCTATGAAGCAGTTGGAACCCATAAACTGGCGGACTGTGGAGGTGTAACCGAAATACACCAGCCCACACTGACATTCCGATACGATCCTTGGTATATACACATTTGCGTGAAATTGCCTGGAGTTTATTTGGATGGACGGGTTGCAGTGTTTATTTGTGATGGGGATAACTCAGTTGCGGGCCTGAGTCTTATTTATCCAACGCAAGCGTCCTCCAAACCCAGTGTCGCCCCCATCATGCTCCGGAATTGGCTTTGGATTTTTCACATCTTGCCAAAATTAAATTCCAGATATTTCCAACAATAATAAATTCTGTGACTGTGTCATATGGCCTTGCAGTTTGACCGTCTGTTGCAGTTTTGTAATGGAAAAAATTGCCTTCCTCTCACTGATTTGATACTGGAAACCTTATTTGTAAACATTCAGAAAATTTGTGGGATGAAGGTGACTTTTCTCAGTGGTGATTTTGTGTTTAAGGATTCTCTTGCAATGCATGAGTTTCTTTTTTAGTGTGCTGTTTGGAATACAAATTCCTGTTCTCTTGTTTCTGTTGGTTGTTAGAATATAGAAACAATCTTTGCTTTCCTTTGCCATTTGCTTAATTTCCATAATTTTTCCCTCAGCTGTGGAACGTTGGATACAGTTAAGCTTAACTCTCTGAAAAAATCCTCCCAACACTCTGCAAGGCCAAAGCAATCGGGAAGACCAGGAAGATAATGAAATTAACAAGGCACTCCAGAGACCTTAAGACCTTGAGACTATTCTCATCCACAGATATTGCGTTTACTCTGCTTGAAGCATGCACCATTAAAAAACAGCAAAAAATGCCTTGCTCAGAGTCCATTCTGCTCCATGAATCAACAAATGCAATGCCGACGTCCCGTCGCCTTGATTAATTTTGTGACATCTTGCTGTTCAAAGTGTATAAAATTAATGCCATTCATAAGGTTGTGCTGCACAAATCCCTCCGATGTCATACATTGGCAAAGGGTTGAATTGTATTCAGTCGACCTCCATTGACCTTTGAGGCGACAATAGCGAGTGTCCACAGGGCAGCGGTTACGCCGTCTGCCGCAGCGCAGACAAAGAGAGTCCACTGTCAGCGGCACGGTCATCATTACAGGGATAATATGGCTTTTTCATTTAGATCCAGTGATGACTAAAGCACAATTTGCTGGTCGGCAACCTCTTTGTAGTGGAATGGGGGGGGGGGAAGTGTTTCTCCCGATGTTGCTTTCACGGCACGTGGGGAAGTTCATAACGTATGCATACATTGTTTATAAACTGGCGCCCATCACTGTCAGAGTGAGGCATAGTATTTCTTCGTTTATTGGTACCAACGTTTAATAGCCCCAGAGCAAGTTTTCAGGAAAATTCTTTTTTGACCCCATGAAATTGTGTTCTGTACACTGGCAACACAAGTATTCTGTGATTGCTTTATTTTTATGTTGATTAAGGAGTGGTCTGGTGTGGAGGAGGAACGAGAGAGGTTGTCAGAGAGGGACGGAGAAGATTGCTTTTGGCATCTATCTTGAAAAGGACATTTTGAGACGAGTTGTTCGAATCTGTAAAGAGCAGAGAAGAGTGGTTATCATGTCCATTTTGTCTCCAAAACCCTCATAGAGTAGCATGTGTGTGATTCTAGAATTTGTGCCAATAAATCAACCCCTTCAACCCTTTTTTAATCCCAGTTCTGGCAAAAGTCTTCTACCGGTAGTTAGATTCTGATACTGGTATGTGGCGTGTCCGAGTGTGTTGATTTCCCAGTAAAGCCTTACAAAAATTTTATCCTGTGGAAATCGACAACATATTTTCAATGTGGCACTTCATTGGAGATTTTCTCATCTGCGAATGGCAAGCATTCAAAGGGACTTCTTAAATTCCGTCATGTAGACGCTCACTCATGCAAGGGCCCCAGTGCAGAGAATGTTTACAATAAAGCATCAGTCATTTGGACATTAAAGGCGTGAAGCATCAAAGGGAAGAATGAATAATCTCCTCCAACAGAGGGATGCTGCCTGCAGTGAATTGTTCACACCACATTCTTCTTTCTATTTTAAGTTTATATTGAATTATAAAAACCTACAGCTACAAAATGCCGCAACTTGTCAATTATTGATGTCCTTTCCGCAGAATAAATGTTGAGCACTTATCTTGTTCTTTGTTGTACTTAGGTAAGTAGATTTTGCCTCGCAGTAGTGGCATTACCTAGAGAGAGTTGTTCATCTGCAAAATCAAGCAAAAAAATTGTGCTTCTGTATTTAGTACGGGCTTTTTCATAATGTTATTTAATGTGGTATGGACTACATGAAGTTCGTGATGCTGGATTATCAAAGCCGATACCTGCACCACAACAACCCCGGCTCATCTTTCACTTAGTACCTTTGGGTTAAATGAAATTCCTGTGTTGGGGGGAATACCACTGATGCATCTAGCGTGGAGGGAAGGGGTATGTTTTCTTGCTCTGTGGCAGTCAGTGAACTCCTATGAGATGCCGGTCTGTGTCATGGGGGGTCTGAGAATTCCTAAATGGATTGCCTGGTCCTTGGAGGAGGTTTAAGCTGCCCAGGGGCCACCAAGACCTATTCCTGGGGAGCACGGCAATCGATCTGCCTCTTGTTTTCCCCACTCCATTTGTCTTCTAGCTTTTTCCTCCGGTATTCCATTCACTATCTTCCTCTTTTTGGGAGAGGGTGTCTTGAAGAAAGGAAAAAGTGAAAGGTGGATTTCAGTAGCCTGCATGTATGTCATGGGAGTGCAGTTGATCATTTTGATAAGGGGAGGGGAAGTAGCTTTTAAGAATGCATATGTGGAATGTCATATGGAGGAAGGGGGGTTTGTGATAGTCGTTTTGGGGAATTGTTGTGTGTGTTATGTTGCCTACTTGAGGAATACAAATACTTGGGGAGGGGAGTGATTGGTGGAAATAAGGTAAAATAGAAAAAAGAATCAGCCAAGCCACTCAAAAGTTACATTTTAGCCTTTAATGTGCCCAGAGTGAAACTGCTGGGACATGAACAAATATCCATACAAATATATTAATTATGAATCACCCTTCTCTTGTGCTGGAGAATGTCAAGCCTTCTTCCAGCTTTTTAAACTTCCAGTGCCTTTTGGAAATTGGCAAAATTGCAGATATCTTTTATCATCTTATGTTTGTGTCTTTGCGTGCTGTCTCTTTCCTGCCAGGGGACACCGTTGCTATGTAAAAAAAAAACCTCTATTCCTTGTTCCGATGTGTAATGGATAACTTGAAATGGCATTCAAGTCCCGCCCTAAGTGCATTTGTTACTTTTGCACCATCAGACGGAGTTGTCCATAGAACCAGTTTGGCATTATTGATGATGTTATGTCATTGTCTTTGTACATTTTGGTACAGTCTTCTCCTTGCCTCCCAAGGGTACCCCTGAGAAAAATAATGGTGTCGTCACCATAAACAAATGCTGGTAATTGAAAGAGTAAAAAAATATTTTAAATATGGAGAAGCACATTACATGTTGAGTTTGTGCTGAAGGCTGGGACCGGAATAAAAAAGATGTTTATCTGGGGGCGTGCACAAAGAGTGCGAGTAGCGACGCCTAATATAGTGGATTTGGCCTGGTCACGTATTGTCGCGCTGTATCTGTGCCACAGTGCGAGACCTGTATTCTGGCCCACTGCATCGTGCAGTTGTTGACCCAGATTATCTGGCCCTCCTGTGCCAGGGGCAGTTTACAAGCTACCCACCGACCGACCCACTCTCGATCTCAGAGATTTTGTCTTTTTAGACCCTGTTACATGATAGAGTCAAGCCATGAAAATTTGTCTTTTCTTATGGGAGACGATGTGGCCCAGAATTCAAAAGATTAATGCCATTGGAATTATAGAGAATAGGGTGGCATTAGGCCTACGTGGAAAAGGATTGATGAACAATAAATTATTGAAGACGTCTTTGTTTCAGTCATTTTTAACTTCGAAATAATTGCTGATAAAGTTTCACAGTTCAGATTTCCTAACTTTTTTGCTGTATTGTGATTGCTGAAGTTGACAACTTCTTTTCATAAATATTTGTATTTTTCTACGGTTTTTACAGTGAAATTAGAAATACTTCCAAGTGCCCGAAATGAATTGCCCTGAACGCAGTGTGATGAAAGCTACACCTGGCTACAGTGATTAAAAAAAAAATTTAAAGTGGCTTGTGGAAATCTGAGTTGCTGAAAGGTGCTTATTACTAATCCTTGATGTGATATCGCTAAATATGGAACAGCTTCTGATTGTTAAACACAGGTGGCAAATTACAGTTGCATCACTCGCTAGCAATGCACTATTGGTCTCATCAGACAAAAATCCAAGCTGTGTCTTTAAAACATCATTTTTGGGGGTGTGTTTGAAATATTTGGCAGAAGCGTGAGTCGAATTCATTTCTACAGTGATTTGTTACCCTTGATAATCATGGTGGGCCAGATGCAGGAGTGATAATAGTCGGTAGGGGATGGCATTACGTTGACAGCTTTATCACCCTGGGACCCATCAAAGGGAGGGGGAATAAGTGATGCTCCTCGTAATTTTGGTGGCGCAGAAGAAGTGAGCTGGGAGGACGGTGATTAAAAACGAAATTGAAAATGACCAAATCACAGCTTTACTTCTGTGGTGTTCCTCCGATGGTTTACAGAAAGACAGGCAATAACATTCTTGCCGATAAATTTTTCAAGCATTGTGTCACGAGTGCCACTGAACTCTGGTGATTTTGACAAATTGTGGTTGACTAAAAGAGCGTACATGTGTATACCCACAGACAGCGCTGACTTTGCAGGGCAACTCCCCTCCTTCCCACAAGACAGATACAAACTTCTTCAAATGGACTCTATGTACAGGCTCTTCCTCTGTGAACAAAATGCAAAGAACAAGGTAAAAATGCAGCTACATGCATGTTAATGAGAGTGCACATTTGCAGCAATGTCTTGCATGGCAACCAGTTTTGATCTTGGCCTTCTGGGTCCATTGGTTTCCATCTTTAATAAACATTTGCCAGGCCCACATACTAAAGATGGCAAGGAGTAACCCCATGGCAAGAGGGGGGTATTGCACAGCGAATTACAAGAGCTGGACAAACTTGTACTTCTTGTTGATGTGTAGAATTGTGACAACTTCAGGTTTGAAGCTATTTTGGTTCCAAATTCCACTGCGCATGTACCCTGGTGGGTATGTTGGAAACAATCAGTTACCCAGACGATTACCTTCATTAGCATGAAATGCAAGGGTATGACATTTAGAGTTTGAACAAAAAAGTTCTGGAAACCTCTACAGATTTTACCAAACGTTTAGATGGAACCCATTTTTCTTGGTTTGACATTTGATTGAAATGGTCTGGTGTTCATTTATAAACAGTCCCAATCAAAGTATTTCGTGCAGTTGCATAGTGAAAAAGAAAAATTGGTTATTTTGAATGCTCCTTAACGTCTATCTTCATTTATAAATTGGGCTGATCGTGTGCTTCGTTGGCGAACTACATGTATTAAGGTAAATGGCAGCGAGCCTCTGTAAAGTGTTGGCTAAATGGTAAAACGGTGTGAGAAAGTCGTTCTAAACATTTATCATGTTCATTCCCACCCATATTAAAAAGGTGTATGAAATACTGTGGCTTATGTTTACATAAGTTGAATTCCATATGTGCGGAGAGCAATTCACCGTGTGTCTGCTCTCTATAATCTACTTATGTATCCTGGTGTGTGCCCACTATAAGACTTGGGACAGATCCTTTATCCCTCTTTCAGTAGAGTTGCATAATTTCGAGGTATTGATTTGAAGGATTAAGGCCTAGTCACTTGCCCCATCTGTCTAGAATCACACCTCTTGCTAATCATGACCCAACGGACATTTCCAGTCGCTGTTTTTTTTTTTTTTTGCGCATTGTGTGCGTGCATGCGTGCCACTTTCCTCGCCAGATCCCAGCTCCAGCACCAACCAAATTACGCGCGTTCCCATTTCTCATCACTTTTCCCCCACACCCCAGGGATTTTTTTCTTTTATTAGGAGAAGGACAGGGAAAGAGAGAAGAGAGAAAAAAAAATTAGGCTCTTCTCCCTTGAGCAATCCAAAGGCAATTTGAAACTGGAGATCCCCCAAGACTCCCCCCCCTGAGCTAGTTAAAATGCCATGTACCACTCCTTCAGCAAAAGTCTTATGTTTGTCAGTGCTCGATGCCTTGCATACGGATGTGATACTGACTTATTTTTGTGTGAAGGTATGTACACTCCATGCCATGAAGCACGCTGAATAATCCACTGGTCCGATCTGCCAAAACTGTACCCACAGTTTGGCTTTCCTTGGCATGCATCATTTATCAAGTGTGCAATCGAGGTTTTTCTTCTCTCAGAAAGTCTCTTTCAGTTAAAAAAATGAAAGCTTTCCCACTTTTCTTTTGGTCACTTTCTTCTTTAGCTCTTCTTTCCTTCAGTTTTCCTTTTCATCATTTCACTCATCACCTTGTCATCTAACAGTTTCCCCATCTCAGTATTTCATCACTGGTCCACCGCATTTCACCTAATTGGCCTATTCTTGTTTGAACAGTACTTCTTGGTACATGTTGATTATTTTAAAGGTGCACAGAGAACAGAATGAATTATTGTTCAGATGTATTTCAAAGACCCAGAATCTGGACAGCTTTTCCTGAGAAGTTACAAATTACATGTACACGTATGCGAAGCATGGATTTTTTAAACTACCTGACTTCTCCAAAAAAGATCATGCAAAATCATCTATAACCATGTCCATTTGAATCTTGTAGGTGTTCAACATACTCATGAACAATGGACTTGTCGTTGGGTTATTAAAAATGTTGTTGGAGCATGTTTTTAAATGTTCAGTTTACCCGTTTGCCTCCGAACCATAAAACACTCACTAAACGAACCTATGTGATGCTGCTGTGAACTTAATGTCTGAATTTAAAGTCCCATGTTACAACCTTCAAGTTTTATTGCCAAGATTGATAAGTCAGCTTCATCCCAATAATTGATGTCCGGTGTTGCTTCCAAAGTTGAGCCATCCCTGTCCTGTCATGCGCACCCATGCATCTCCCCTCTTGAAGGGCCTTCCAACTGCTGCTTCTCTTCACCCACTTGAAATTCTCCAGCCTGCAGACCCAGCAAGGGCATGTTCCCCCCCCCACTCCAGATATTCCAAGCAATCCGTCTCTGTCATATTCCCCTCTCGGCTGCTCTCCCTTAATTTTCCTCCAGACACCCCCGTGAAGGTCAACATCCAGTTTGGAAAACTTCCTTCCCAGTTGTCCCGGTTAATTTCCTGTCTGGTCGTAGCCGTTCTGTCCCTGATCTTTGCTTAATGCCCAGACACAGGAAATTAGCGCTGTACAATGCCGTGTACATTTTTGGTGATGAGGCAATTGTAAATACGCGCACGTGCGCTAACCTTGTGGGATATTTTACTTGAAAGGGCTTTTAAAGGATGGAGATGTATTTGTGTTAAGTTTGCATAGAGTTTGTGGAGTGCTTGCTGAGACATCTTTCATTTCAGAGCTTTTTATTCAACATCAAGGTCGCCAAGCACAACAATTCGAATACAACTGTTTTGCTAATTCTCCGGACATAGTGCACATCCACAGGTATACTGACATCTGTTTTCACCAGAAATGTGTATCAACTCTGTACATGTATTCTTTTTAATGATTGAAAACAACTTATGCACATAGTTCTTTGGCAAGGCACCTGAGGTGAATGAAATGACAAGTACCTTGTCTGTTTTGTTTGCCATTTCTAGTCCACTTTGTTAACCATTCATGCATTTCTGAACCTGCATCTCTCCACACAGGATTCTACAATCCCCGCTCACAGCCTACTCCCCTGTGCACTGCACACATATACACGCAGACTGACAGTTGTGGGTCCCTTGAGGCCGAATCAAATACCAGAAAACTCAAGAATCTCTCTTCAAAATGCTTACTTTGCCAAGAAAAATATTGGGAAAACTCATTGCCTACACTTGTTCAATTTTTTTTTTGGGGGGGGGTGAGCAGATTCATCTGTGGTAGTGATTGGTGCACATTTCAGGATGCTATCGGTTTTGCACTGTGGGTTTTGCACTGTGGGACGGACCATCCATGAATAATCCTAACTGATGCATCTACCTCAAGGGATATGAAGATTCCAGCCTGTTTCCCCTGGCTGGTTCTTCATGATTAATGGTCAGTCTACATTGCTGACCATTAGCTCGCCATCTAGTTCATAGCACACGCTGCCCACACGTTTTGCATTTAGTTCCTGCCTGAGCACTCTATCCTTCAAGCTCCCGGTCCTGACAGGCATAGATGCCTGACCCATCCGCCCCTAATGAGGGGCAAAGGGAGGACAGGAATGAAAATGGGGGTGCTGAATTCATGACACTTTGCAGGGAAGAAAAGTGCAGCATCAAATCAACATTTGGCATCACCCAGGCTGTACACGTACGTCCTGGATTGGAACCGGCAGTTTCCTAACCTGTAAAAATATAATTCCCTTGGCATAGAAATTGTGCTAGTAAAGTGCTTTTTATGGGGAGTTAGTGATGCGAATATGGTTATTGTAGCCTTTTTTGATTGCATCATACCTAGATGATTTTGGCTTCAACAGTATTGTAGGTAAATTCACTTTTTATCGAGTACATGTACATTTCATAAAGTCAGTTTGATTGGAACATTTTTGGAAGTGGTTATTGTTTAGTTACCATGACCACAATAATTCTAAATTTTCCTTCAGACGTCCTCTGTTCATTCACTATGGGAAAAAAAACCTTTGTGGATATATGCTGTAACGAGTGGTGTGGAAAAAGTGAGGCGGATTTTAATGTTATACCTTCAAAGTCATGTTTAAAAAGAGGTTAGAAGTGTGAAATTAACCTGTTAAATGTAATTCTCCAAGTGTGGCATATATCATATGTATACGTACCACAGGGCACCATGTTGGTTCCAATTTCATTGCTTTGCTACATGTACTTACGATTACTATTCTGCGCTTACACAATTGTGCTAGTGAAGAAGCCCCATGCTAACCAGATGGTAGCCCTTATCAGATTTTATTCGGCTAACAAGTGAAACATGTTAACTCAAAACTGGTACATATATTCTGTTGTTTACACTAGTGCAGTACTTGTCCTTTTTAATAGCTAAGCAGAGGTTCTGTGCTCACTTGTTTTCACTCCTTTGATCTTATCCCAAATATCAGCATTTAATTGTCCAATTATCACCTATTCTTCAGCAGTTAAGCTACAGGCTTAGTCATTGTGATTAGCACTTGCATTGTTGGAGCTGGAGGAATTATCTACCGATAATGGGTCTGGCACCTGGACTTTACACCTGTCTGTGCACACTTCACACCCAGTGATTGTCATCAGGAGAATTAAATCAGTTGGAAGGATTTGAGACTGTTAAGCCCCCAGCCCAGGGCCACTAAAGTGTGCCTCACACTGGGGGGTCAGTGGCATTGTTAGGCTTTGGCTCAGTGTGATTTGCTCTTTATGAAGTTCCCTTGGAGGGTTTCTTAATGCTGTGGTGTTTTTTAAATGAAAAGTAAACATTCATGGAGGTAATATTTTTTCCTTTCACCTTTCAAGGATTTTTTTTACTTTCAAACATCAGGACGATACATAGGTGTTCATAAATTACATGTTAATTTCTCAAGTCTTTTTGCTTTTGGAGGGAGTAAAATGTATGCTTGAAACAAAATAGATTGACCCAAATGGGACTTGTGCCCACAACCCCACAGGAATTGTTTACATTTTTGGCATTATATTTTGTTCTTCAAATTACGCGTTCTTGACAAGCTCCATTGTTACAGTTTTCATGGGCATTTTACCGTCAGTTTTACCAAATTCGCTCTTAGCGGAACAAAAGAGGGTGTGTTTTTTGGGTACTCACCGCATAGGCACGTCATCGGGCGTGCAGGTATATGCGGGTTTGACACAGAGCAGGCTTAGTACGCATAACTAACTTATATTCCAGCTTGTATGATCTTTGCGTACACACAGAACGTGTGCAAGAACCCGCTTGTAACCACCTGTCTTTCTTTTGCTGATTGGGGGTGCACTTCAGCTTGGGGCGGATTGCCAAGAAAGAAATATTTGCAGTTGGATATGTGACAAGTACTGAAACTTGAATAATGAAAGTGTAACTTTTGAAAAATATGACATGTACTTTTAAATGTTTCATGTGTTCTGAAAAATCTGCTCATCAGCACTGGACATGCTTGAATTAGTTCTCACATTTTTCCTTCTCAGTAGAAACTTTAGTTGTCACTTCAAGAAGAAATTTTGACACCATACCTGAAACCATGAAACTAAAGGCTTTCTTGGTACAAAACAGAATTCAGACTGCACAGAAAAGAACTGCGAATCCTTGGGCCAGGTTTACTCCTTAAAGCGCTTGCACAGAAGTAAATAAACAAACCAGGGCTGCCCTCTGCCTGGGTGTTTGTGTACTTTTTCTTGTGGCTTGAGGATCAGCATTAGTCACCTAATGAACTGCAGCTAATCTATTGTTCCCAGAAAAATGGGCCCTTGTTTGGGAGTTGTTGGAAAACCACAGGGACCACAATGCAGGCTTTGTCTTGGTGGCGAACCCACCAAATCACTGCAGTGCATGCTGATTGTGAGTGGACCATCACATGGTGAAGACTTTGGCAACTTTGGGGCTATGACCATAAGAATAATTGCATTCGAGGAGCCCAATCTTGAACAGTAGAAGTAAAGAGGGAGACTGGAGTACTCAGAATACCAGGTTTGTTCTGTTTCAAATTTAACATTTTGCATTATGGTGGAAATGTTATACCATAGATGATAGTGATACGTCAGCCATTTTCAAAGTACGTACATTTAGTTTAAGTACTCAAAAACAGGTTTAATATCAAGCCTGTAGTGTTGCCTTTCACGTGCGTATGCCTGTAATGCATGGTTTTGGATTCAGTGTAGCAAACAATTGTATTTATAGCATAGTTATGTTCTATTGTCAGTTCACGTTGTGACAAGACAGTTAAGCGGGCAAATTCATTTGCAAATTGTATGCTGCGGTATGGTGAAGTCTACAACTGCAATGGCAGCATCAGGTCACTTTCAGGTGTGGATTCACAGGGGAAGGGGGACCAAACAATCCCCTGCCCTGAGACAAAAAAAGACCCCCCCCAAAATGGAAGTGCACCAATACCACTATAAATAATGTAAGTCATGTATAGTGTTTCATCATTGTTTTCACTTGTCTGCAAAAATGAGACATTAAGAAAACCCCGGCCTGACATCCCCCCCCGGAAAAATTCCTGGTTTTGCCCCTGCAGCATTTAAGATGCCTTTAAACAAAAAATAACACACTTGATAGGAATTTGATTGGCCTTTAAGGTCTGAAGTTAATGTGTTTGGTGATGATACATACGTGTACGGCTTGCAAAATGTGGACACATACCTGGATTCATACGCACTGCCACGATGGGACAACACAAGATGTTTGAGCAGCAAATTTAGATGCCGTAATTGAGCCTGGGGTATCGCAGCAACTTGGCTATGATCCATTGACGAGAAGCGTCATTCTGCAAAGCCCACACAGCCTCCCAATGCATCATCAGGGCACATCACTGCCTTCACTGGTATCAGGATGGAGTTTTTACGTAGCCTTGTCAGCAAATCAATACGTCGTTGAAATTGACCACTATGGAATACTTTAAAGCTTGCAAATGAAGCCAACAGTTGGAATTCATATCAAACAGCTCAAGGTTTCTTTTATTACAAGCGATTGGTTACCTTTCTATCCCCTTGGCCTCTTTCGACAAAACTCTGTTGTTGAATCATCTCTCTACTAAATATGGAAGTTGATGGCGAGTAATATAAAGTAGGGCTGAGTTAATTCGAATAATTCACTATTCGAATATTCAATTTGATCAAATATCCCAATATTTGATCGTACCGACCGGCAGATTGTTAATGAACAAACCATATATAAATCAGTTGCAATAGCGCATACAATTATACATTATAATCACTATGATAGCTTCTCACGTCTAGGAGTATCGCCAGGCATGATGCAGCTAGATTTAAGAGACGAACAGAACTTCTTGTCCTGTTGAAAATTTCTATTTCTTTTACATCTTTTAAATAATCATTATATAAATAATATACTTTCTGAATCTTTGTAAGATTTCTGTTGCTTTTCATTTGAATCTGCTTGAAACAAGCGTTCATAGCACAATTGTTGTCATTTAAAACGAAAGAAAATTCTCCCTTCCTTTTCATGAATTTTGCATTCGAACATTCAAATTCAGTTAATGAAATTCAAATATTCAGTAATCAGTGGAATATTCAGATATTTGGATATTGGATATTCGGCACAGCCCTTATATAAAGGGTTAAATTTCTAACTTAATGCAGGAATGGATTACAGTGCCAAATGGCCTACATCAAACATGGTTCACTTCTTGCGGAAAGTACATCCGTAGAATAGAGTTGATTAACTCAGACTTGGAGTCAGTATCTTACAAGATTCTGAGCTATTCACAATGTGATTTGTCAAGTTCATCCATTCCATTCCCATCAGGCCGGCTGTGCGTGTCCGTCAATTTTACATCATGGTGGAAAAGCAATAAAAGAAGTCACTAGAGGGCTATATGCTCGTTAATAGTAAAAAAAAAAAGCGTGTCTGCGGTGTTTGCCATGTGCATGTGCAGTAATCAAGAGGTGGAATAAGTTGATGCACTTTGATGCGGGTTTACCGCTGTGCAACATTGGCAGTGATTGATGTTGGGTAGTAGGTGCTCTGTTTAAACATGTATCCTGCTCTCTGGTTACTGGATTTTGTAGGGCACAACATTCTATAGATCTGTTTTGGTTTTTGTCCTGCTTCATTTTTTTTCCACAGCCATGTCATGTAGCATGTTGTGACAAATTAAATTAACAAGCCAGTTGTGTGTGGTGTGCTACCATGGAGGAAGGAATATCCTTCCTCCATGGGTCATTTGAGTTTACTTCCAGTGACAATTAAGTACTCAGGCTGCCTTCTTGATTTAAAAAAAAAAATCGAGATCCAAAAGTCCTAGTACGAGCAGCAGTAAGAATTGACGATATCGGTAACTGCCAAAAGAAAAACAAAGAAACCTTGTGCAGGTGTGGCTTTAATTATCTAAGCCTTCTGTCAGAACTGTCATGTAATCAATTTAGAAAAGGTACCACAACAATAAGGAGGCCTTTTTCTACCATCATTTAATGTGTGTAGAAAACCTGCATTTCCCTCTGAATTTGGGAAAGGACCCTTTTACCTTGGAGCCCCGTACTATACATACACAAGGGCTTCACATACCTGTAGCAGCATGTCAACACGCCAGAAACAGACTTGTCAACACTTACTGTGTCAAAAAAACAACACTTCATAGCCCATTAGCAGGGGCCCACTTCAAGCCAGCTCTTGACATTGGCATTCAGAAAACCTTTTTTTATTATTATTCAGGGTCGGTTGCAGTGGAATGCCACTATCGAAGGATCAGTAATGTGTATAATGCCCTGGTCGGGGCTCTTGAGTTTCAGCAGAAAGAGACACCTGATTGTAAGGGGGGGGGGCTTCCTTATATACATGTATATATCGCAGTTTGCAATGCATGGTTGGCAGAGCTTGACGTCAGAGTAATTAGTTTGAGTTCAGCACATATGCAAAGGTGTCCAAGTTGGAGTGATATAAAGTGTGGCATGACCAAAGTCACCAGAGTGACACGGGTGTGCTGAAATTTCTTCTGCTTCTACACAATATTTTCTCACTACCGGTATTTAAAATGTCTCCAATTTTTAGAGATGTTTGTTTAGATTTTCTGAGTAAGCTCATGTTTGCAGCTTCTTTCTGGTTGGCTTATTGAAAGCTTCCATGTATTTACATGAGATTTGGGAAAAATAAGGAGATTCATCATGTTGAAATCTGTGTTCCAGCCTCCCAATAAGTTAAACCTGCCAAAGACAGGGACCAGACTTTACTTTGTACCCAGAACAGAATGAAGGAAACTCAGCTCCTTTGCTAAGTGGAAATATTGTGCAAAATTTTCTTGAATATTTTACTCGATTGTAAAAAAAAAATAGAAGAACCGAAATACTAGCCAACTGCAGCAGCAACATCAATTTCAGTCTCCCGTGCTCCTGCCCTGTTTGAACTTTTCCCAGGGGCAAAAATGAGAATTGAACTAACAGGCAGGTGGTGCAGAAAATGAGAAACTGAGATGTTACACAGACCTATGTCATCATCAACAGGTACATCAATATCACTCCCATTCTCGTGGCAAACTTTTTGGGGCATCTTTCCTTCTGGTTTACTTCCCTGCAAACACATTGTCTTGATAATGGAATAGAAACCTGTAATTTAAGCACTGTCAATATATCGATAAATCAATTTTTATCGATATGAGTTTGATATTGATATCACTGATGTTTATCTGGTAATATCGATATATTGGATTTTTTTAGAAATGTCGACACTTCGAAAACATCAATATTGAAAAAATGTATTGAAAATATCGCTACTAAGGAACAAACTTTATTAGAAAATACAAAAGTGCATCGTCACAATACTTTAATTTTTGATAAACCATGGCTTACGTTGGTTCTCACACTGAGTGAAAATGTCCCTGTAGCTTATACTCCAGGCAGCTTATACGGCGACATTTGAAGAATAAATTCAGTCACTTATCTCTGTCTCGCACTCAATAATTCACGTACACTTTGCCTCAAAAATATCACAAAATTTATCCTCCAAAACAGAATTATTTGCTAACCAAACGTACGTAGACTAGCACCACATGCTGATGATATCGCCATCGCCATACACGGCAGTGTATTTCCCTGGTCCCATGTAGGCTATACGAACACTATGTATGCAATACGAACACTAGAACATGTCACCAATGGATCACACCATTATACCCTAACAATTTACCAACAATTCATGCCTGTTATAACCTACCTCCATGATTATAATACCTTGAAATTTAAATGAATAAAATTTAATTTATCGATAATATTGATATAAAAAATATATATAAGTATTGGCCAAAATATGATATCGACGGTGCCTGCTGTAATTGTGTGGGAGTGGATTTCCTTACCTTTCAAAGCTTGTTGTTCTAACCTTTATTTTACAGTGTGAAAAAAAGACAGTTTTGGTATTTGACCCGCTAAAAGTCCCTCAGCTAAGCCTAAAAAAAGTAGACGGACAGCAATAAAGTATTAATGCATGAATTTCAAATGATCTGCTTATAATTTAAAACTTCTATTTTGCAGAATTCCCCCAACAGTTTTTGTCTTTCTTTAAGGAGATTTTTGAAGAGACTGAGTTCCCATTCTTGTGCCTCTGAGATTTAGGAAAAATAATGTCAGTAGAGACAATCACGCGGCAGGGTGGATCTGAAGGGTTGCCGGCCTGGTCCAGTGGGAGGTTTATTTTCAGAGGGGAATTTGAGGGGCGGGTAGGCGGAAGTGGTTGAGCGTTCACAACACCTAATCCATTAATGCTAGGTGTATAGAGAGAGTGAGGTGGCTGTGCTTGGCAATTTTGTGAATGGACAGACGGCCAAAGGAGTTTAAATGCGAGTCCCTCCGATTGACTTCCCGGAGTTTATTTTTGCTGGGGCTCAATGGAGAAGGGACAGAGAGTGCCTTTGTCAGAAAGATAAAGAGCCCTTTTCAGACTTACAGATGTACCCTCGGGATCATGTTATGAATATTCTGTTTGGCCGAGTGGGAACTAAACACTATAAGGTTACCTTAATAGAAATCATCAACACCTTCACAGCCTCCAACTGAACTCTCTTCAATCATCGCAAAGTTTCAATGCTTGCCAAAAACGTTGGTATTCCCATTCCATAGTTCCTGCATACTATGAAGCTTTAGATATTACGGTGCTGTGTTATGCACCATATGGTTGGGACTCATGCCTTGAAGAAATTTACAGGTTGTCAAGTGCAGAGTTTGAATCAATTTCCTGTATATACCACTAGCATCATTACCTTGCATCTGCCAAAACACCTTTGTTGTTAAGCCAAATCATTGTACCTTTTTCCAGGCATCTGTGATGAGTATGGGGTCATCTTTGAAATATAGGATATTCCTGTCAGTGTAATGTACATGTACTATGTATCTGTACATGTATGCAGTGCTTGATTAAATCCTAGTACATTTGTGACACCCCTCAGAGTGTGGTTGAGCGACTAATTCTTAAACCGATTCATTTGTTCTGTGATGAGGAAATATACTGTGGTGCAAAAACAAGATTTAGTTGTATTGAAGCCTATAACTGAAAGCGACCAAAGTGAAGGTGGACTACCTGAGAATTCTGGACCAGTAGTTAAGTTGAGTATCGCACCTACATGTAAGTCCAATGTATCTAAGAACCAGCCTGTCACTCGTTTTGTCTGCTAGGCTTAGCCTGCGTGCAGTTTGTACAATGTACATGTATAAAGGACTGCCCACTTTTGCCTCTATCCCCCACCTACTTTATGGAAATTTGCAATAGCTGTTTTCTCTAAGTTCTCACTGAACTGACTTCTTCAATTTGTGCTCAATGTTGGTACATGTATTTCCAATATTTACCCACAAGTGCTCTTTGTTTCCATGACCTAGTCAATGGAATGTGATAGTGGGTGGTAATTAACCGTCCACTTGCTTTTGCTGGGTCCCAGCCGCAACTTTGTAAGTTCTAACATATGTATGACCTGTGTAGGTTACATACGGTAGCACCCTCTTTACTTCATGCAGAGAAAGATCCATTACATGTACATTGCATGTACATTGGATGGTTGTCATAATGTACATTTAACATACATGTACATGTATGCACCAACCAATTTTTCCACTTGCACAAAGACAGACAAAAATAGTGTAAAATTGATAGTCACTTCTCTCACTTTAGCACCTTGTTATGTGACTTGCTCCAGATGATTACCAACCAATTCTGCACTCATACAAAGACAGAAATAATAGTGTAAACTTAATAGTCTTGTCTCTCACTTTGGCACCTTGTCATGGGACTTGCTGCAGATGATTCATCCCCGTATCTTAAATCAACCTTTTTAGCTCACTCGTCGCCTTCCCTTCGCGGCTCTCCCTCAAACAATGCCGAGATTTACGAGAGACAATTATCGGCGGGGCGCTACCACCTCGCACAAAGCCCGTGTTGGTTTAACAATTAACCTGATTAGTCGGCGCTTTCAAAATGTCAATCCAATTTCAATCACGGGTTATTGACTTGGATGGCCAAGTTTGCTCTCAGCTGATAGATTTTTTGAGGTCCTCTTTTGTAGTACAATCCACTCCGTCGTCAACTTCTCTGTTCGTGCTATGCATCATCTTAACTGAATTGTTTAGACAATCACATGGTGAAATGCCAGCATAATGTCATTACTCATTTAGAACCCCCCACAAAATAATCTAGCTACACATGTAGGTTCTTCAACTCAGCGAAATCACCTTTGCATGTTATATCATGGATATTTATTTTTCACGCACGAGTGTTTTTCCTTTGCACTATATTTTTTCTGTTTCTGCTGTACGTTTGTACTTTCCATTACCGTCACGTGTTTCAATTTGGTCCGATGCTACCTCAGACTCTAGAGTGATATCCCGTAACTCGCGCTCCCTTAAAAGCATTTTCCAATCAACTGCAAAAACAATTCAATAAGGACATGACACGCTGCTTCAAATGACGCCCATTAAACTCAATTTTTCCATTTGGAAGGGAGGGGGCGGGGGGGAGAAAGGATAGCTTGTTCAAAATCAGGGTTCGTGTTATGAATAGAAACAAGTGATGTCTCATGCACGAGACTGTCGTGAGCAGCTGGAAAGGTTACCTTTGAGAAGCAGGGGTGACCTGGTTGGATGTTTGCTAATGCACAGATGTTTGAAACATTTTCAGTAGTTACAGTTTTCAAATTAACTTACTCCGGCATGACAAGATGACGCAGCGTGACACGTGCACACAAACTGGACAAGAAGGGCACTTTGTGTGTGCATGCATGCAGGATAATGGTAAGGAGTACAGAACACGTGACCAGTTTTTGTCTGAATGTGCACAAACCCAAACTATCTTTGCTTATTCAAAGAGGGGGCAAGGCATTTCTTGCACTTACACCTTTACACCCTCTTTGGCTGTAGTGGACAATAACATATGCATCTTTAGGTTTTGGCTGCAGCCACTAGCAGGTGGCTGCCATGGCTACATGCATTATTTTTCAGCCATAGTCACGACTAGTTTACACAGCCTCTCTTTCACCTATACAGGGAAATCACTTTGTTCATCATTGTGTGCAAATACTAGCACTTGTCAAATTCTAGCCCCTCACCAAGTATTGAATCTACACTAAGCCATTCAAAGACAAAGGGTTAACTGAATTGATGTAAATAATTAAGCGTTGTGGATTACCTATCACAAGAAAATTATCTTCTAAAAGTTAAAAGTTATATTGTATGCTTTGATGACCATATTCATGGAAGTGGGGAGATATTTACATGGCACGGAATGGTATAGGACTTGAAGTATGGATTTATTTCCTAACCACATACATGTATTGTATCTGCGTAGACCCAGGAGTGCGGAGTGTATCCTGAATGCAGCATCTTGTAGGACAATTTGAAGAAGCAATAGAAGAAGATTCCAGAGAGCCCAGCTTGAGTGATTGGACCTTATCCGTCAAGTTCAAACCCGTGTGACGTTGGCACAACACGACACGACACAATCCCCCCCCCTCCAAAGGTTCCATGATCTTCTCATATTTCATATTGATCACCCCTACCCCGGGCAATTACCCAAGAACGGCTGGGGAGGTAGCGGGCAGGTTGTACGTGATACTTCCTGTGAAACTGCTGAAAATCGTGATCGCGCAATGTGAAACTTCAGTGGATAATGACCAGGCTGAGGTTAGGGGATGAGTGAAGAGGCATGTGATTTCTTGCATGCAAGCATCGGAGTAGTAAACATTCAAAAGGTTCTGTGCATGTATGGCTCGATCGATGCACTAAGTATGTACTTGGGCAGCACAGTGGTACGGTCATTAACGATCTAGTTAAGCGAGGAGTGGCTGATGCGTGACATACATGTACACTGCACATAGTGAAAGCTTCAAGCTTTAAAGATCAATCAAATTCAAATTGGTAATTCACAATTTCAATTTTTTATGAAATTTAGTTATATTTAAAACAATCTAGTAGGAAAAAACTAAATAAAAATTGCTACCGACTGTTCCAATTTGAACGGGATAAAGGTCCTAATGAATTTCAGGCAGATAGCCATTGTCATTTACTGAGAATGACATCTAACTTACTTTACCCTTTTTTTCCCCTCTCTTTACTTGTGCTATAAATCCCCTATTACGGCCACAAGGTCAATTAACTCTGGGGGACAAGAGCTGTTTTATAACACCAAATCGTTAGATTTGTTTGCCGCCCTCATTGACACATTTTTTTACTCTGAGCATCCTCGCAGTGGTATTGAACTCCCCAAATGACGATATTTTAATAAACGCGAAGAGAAGCTGCCACTTTAGTCAAGATATGGGAAACAGTGACCAATTCCCTATTCAACAACCATTTTTTTTGGTCAAAGCAGTGTGATTGATCTTTAAACAAGCTCTTGTCAACCTTGTATGAACTCACCATGTAACTCTAGCTCCCTGCTGTGCATTTAGCAATGGACATTTGGCTATGGATAACCAGCAGAAGCCATTTGCGGGTTAAATTTGAATAAAATCTGGTGCACTGAGTTATCTGACTGCACGTAAACATAACGATTTCAATTCCTCAGACTAAAGACACTGTTGCTATATCTCGTGATTCGGGGCAAGCTTTTGCATAGCGACCACCATCTCTGGAATGGACTGGTTCCTTTGTGCCCTTCTTAGCCATTAAGAAGAGTGTATTGTTGCAAGGCGTCTCGTATGTAACTAAGCAAAAGCTTTCCCCAAATCATGAGGTACAGCAACAGTGGTTTTAGTAAGGAGAATTCAAATTGTTATGTTCGCGTGAATTTAAAGAAGTCAGTGTACCAGATTTGGGTCAAAGTTAACTCACAAAAGGCTTATTGGACCAGCCCATAGAGGCCCATATACCATCATAGACAAAACTTGTTCTTTTTTCATACCAAGTAGTCTGTTGTGCAGCACTGAACAGGTCTTATAGTTGATGCTATTGAATGGCAAGCATATGCTTGCCGTTGTCTTTTCAGTTCAGTAACCAATAATTTACACTTTGAACTGCATGTGAAAATTAAATGCTAAGAAGTGACCATCCTTTTTTTTGGGAAAAAAATTGTACAGTTAGAATACAAACTGCCAATACATGTGTTGAGATATTTTCCCCAGCCAGAGCTCAAATCATATTGGAAAGCCTGATCTGAGCCCCAGAGTACTTCATGTGACTTCTTCAGAGTCACCAAGCGAAGCCAATTAACCACCTCAGTCATTTAGATCCCAGGGGTTCCCGTCCTTTGATTTCACTTGATACAGATCAGTCACATTTCTGCCCATTACCAGGTCTCGTCCACTGTATTCAGCCATGGAAAAATAATTAGATCAGGAGTCAGATTAAAAAAGAAGGGACTTGACATTTCAGTTCTCCCACATGTTCCCCTGTCTTTGCTCCCGTGATTGCTCCAAGAGGTAGCCCAATGTGACATTTTCGTAACTGATTTTAGATATTGGAGATGGCTGGATGCCAATTCCAGTAACTCAAATGTAACTGCCTTTGATTTGCACTGCACTGTTGATAAAATGTGGTGATTATAAAACTAAATTTTCAGTTAGATCAAAAAGCATCAGTTACCAGCTGTGGTTCTAGATTGGATTTTTTCTTGGATCTGAAGGAATTTGTATGTGAGATTTTTGTTTTCATGAAAGCCAGATCTGGGATTCTTTTCTTATGACAAGGGTGATTTACAATTTCTGCCAAAAGAACACTTTTTTCAGTGACACCAACTGCCTGTGAGTACTTCTGGAGTTGGAAGTTAACGCCATCAACATTTTATGAGCTTGCGCGTATATGTATTATTAATGTCTCTATTATGCATAGTTGATTGTATGCCCACATGATCTGTCAAAAGCATCAATTATTTGGAATGCATATTTTAGATGAATTGTGGAATGGTGCCTCATTAAGTCTGTTGTCTTTGCTCTTGTCCTTTCATGAACTTTTCTTTTTTTCTTTTTTGGTTAACTGTGAATGAGTAACACATTGCCCATTTTGATAAAAATTTTGTAAAAAATGTTGTAAAATCAGTCCATCTAGTGGACTCACAATCTCCTACAACTTTGTGAACAGAATTGAGCCTTTTCAGTATGTCTGCATTCTTTTAAATTGGTATTGGTCCATGTGCTTCTTCTTTTTTAATAGATGTAACCTGTATCAACCTAATCTAATCCTAGCCCCTTTTTAATCTGTCAAAATCCAACAACTGCTAGTGTTTGATTTTGGTGTTTTCAGGACTGAGGAGCCCAGGTATAACAAGGCCTATGTTATATTACAGTGGGCTTGATGTCTTAACGTTGTACAAAGAATGTACTGTTGCAAAACTGAAATGAACACAACTTAGCCGCAGGTTTTTGCTTTCAGTGCACCCTTGAAAAATTTTTATGTACTTCTTGGTGACCGTCTAGAAATTTTACATGTTATCCCGGGGGGGGGTTGACTTTGGTTGGGTTATTGCCACATCTCTTAGATGTGACGAGATTCTGAAAAAAAAAGGACCTTTAAATGATGGCAGCTAGGCCATCTCTACCATATGTGAATATATATGTTCTAGTGTTTTTGGGGTGTTCGTGAAGAAAAGACATGTATCACTCCACTGCTTCCCATTAGGGAGTCCTGCGTGGCCAAATATTCAGTGCTGTACACCAGCGAACATGTCATTCCATTAGCAAGATAAATGTGCATCTATCATACAGGAAGAACTCATACCAGTGGATGAGAAAAAGAAAAAAAAAGACTCATCCATGGGAGTGTAATTAGGTGAGTGATCCATTGCGTCATCCTTGGCAACCTGCATCAGTTTTGCTCCCGAGCCCTGCGTCTCAATCTGAGGCAATAATCCTACGTCCCTTCGCCTCTCATGAGTCTTGTTGCCCGTTGTCGCAGGGCCAGGAGGCAGGAGAACAAGAGAAAGAGTAGAAAAATACACAATTTATTCATGATGGAGCAGCCCGACTGGAGCCCTGATATGCTATATTAATATCCTGGTCACGCAAGGAAAAATACAGGACAAATTATAATGAAGAAGGAAAGACGTGATTATGGATTTGTATGAATGGACTTGGGCATTGTTGCCCCGACATACTCATACTCTGGTCATTAGCAGTGCTGTAACCTTTTCTTTTCTTTACCCAAGTCATCGCCGACCCATGCAGGAACTCAGCCTGGAAGATAAATGCCGTCAGGTTATGAATACTGTAGCTCGTCAAAAGAAAGGAGGGGGCTAGGTTCTATACTCGACCGAGATTCGTGTCATGCCTGTGATTGATTTGCCATGGGTTTATCACCATTGGAAATTGCGATGGATAGGCAGCAACGCATGGAGTGTATTTAGGTGAAGTTGGAAAATTGCACTTTGAACCAGCCTTGCTGGGACAAATGTTTCTTAAATGTCATGCAGAAAAGCTAGCCTGAAAATAAATATGTATCACCATATGCTATCGAGCCGTGCACTGTATTTAAGGTTTAGGAAAGTTGCTCTTCCCATTGGCCACCCACGTGAATGTTTGTTTTTCTCGTTTGAGAGGCTTAAACACAAATATTTGAAAATTTAGTAATGTTCCCAACATTTGTCTTAAAATGATTCAGCTTCTACATCTGAGGAGCTTTTAAGACAAAATAGTGGATGTTATTCAAAATAGGCTTGCAGAGGCCTGACAAAGGTGTGCTTTCTGTTAAACATTCCACTCACGTCCCATCATCTGATAACATGATGGTTGAATGTAGAACTTGTTTTGTATGAACCGTCCAGAATGAAAGAAAAGGGAGTGGACCAGTTTACTATTTCAAGGAGGCAAAGACATTTGGGATAAAAAAAATACCTAATTCTATGCCAGTTTCAACATGTTCAGTGCTTTTTGAGTTGGCGCGAGTCCATGCCAAGGGGGCTGATCGTGTTCTTTCATTTTAATTATCTTGAATGACCTGCGGTGCTCATCATTTTGTGCATGTGCAGTATCAGTTGGAATACAGCAATGCTTCATTGGGTTGAGTTAGATGAGCACTTAGAAAGCTGAACAAGAACTTTTACATGCTTTGTGCATAAACGAGAGGGAGCTAGTGTTCTGCCAAGCTATATGATTTCCTTTGGGTGACCCATGTGTTTGTACATGCTTGTGTGTTCAGACATGTGTGACGTATGGGCATCGATCATTGGGGATGGGGGGGACATTCCAACTTACTGAAGTAGGGGAAATATATCATTTGCCCCCCCCCCGATTCTTTGTCACTGAATAAAATTTAAAGGCTTGAATGTGATTCTACTGCACATGATAACTAATTAGAAGCTTGAAAACAATGCCAGAAAGGCTGAACAAATGGGGTAAAGCAGTCGGAAATTGCCCCAGATTACCACAGAGCATCTAGAATTGACAATTTTTCCCATGCCATGAAGGACTTCATGCTTCACACTTTTCTTACATTTGTTTTTCCCTGCGTATTACATGTATATGTATATCCCTTCCCTTTTTCAGAAGTGATTGATGACTTTGACATGACACTTTTGCATGATGCATTATTTTGCAAATTGCTAGTGGTCATAATTTGTAATCTTCTGATCTTTCGTTGCCGTAATTTTGCTTGTAAAAATATGGAGCCCTGGAACTCTGCCTCCCCCCAGACATCACACATCAGCAAGTCGAATTCTTATTTTCCCCACGGGCTGACATTTTTCCAGCCAAAATGTCAGCAGCAAGAAACCGAATGGAATATGACTGTATCAACCCGGGCAGCGCAGACCAATATTTGCTCGTCATATTTTATTCCCCGTTCTCGGGTTAATAAGAAACTTGATGTTGGGTAAACAAAGCCGCTCTGGGACCCAAAGTGCCCGGACTGGATCATCAAGACTGGTAATGCCGCCAACGCAGGAAACCTTCCGTGAGATATTAGCTCAGCATTCCATTCTGATACACAGTTTACTGTTTATACACGTATGCACACTACACATGAAGTATACGGTTGTGTAAGGGAGTGCAGGCTGATAGTCTTAGCAGTTACGCGGTTGAGGTGTTTTGTCATTTTTAGATAAATGTGCGTGACTTTTTTGCCAGCCACATGAAGTTAATGGACCACATCAGCAACGACTCACTGATATTCGGATATCGGATGGATGAGTACGTTGAAAGTGAGAAGTAAACACTCAGAATTTGATATGTTTCAGAGCCATGTAAATTAACACAGTCTCTGTCACCAGTTCATGCAAGGAAATATCTCGTGTAACTGACCACGCAGTTAGTGAGGTGATTTGTCAGGGCTACTTTTAAATACCGGTTTATAAATCATAAAGAAATTAATAAAGAATGCAATTTACATGTATGTTAGCGGTACTTGGTTTACCTTTTCCATATAGTAGGTTTCTCGATGAAAAATAGTGACAAAGTGACTATTTGCTTTAACTTTAAACCTACCAATGTTCCAGTATGTTCAAACTATGTTAAATGGACTTTCCTTTTTTTTAGGCCTTTAATTATTTTAATGTCATGATTCTATTAAGTGTGCAACATTGCTTTCATCACAGTGCAGTTTTTGACAGCTATTTGTGCTAGTTCCAATGCTCTCAAAGTGGAGTGTACATTCTCAGTGGCTCTGTTTAATAAATGTTGCCAATCCTGTGAGTGAACATGTACACGTGCACGTTTCATGTTCAGAGCTGTGAAACTCCACTTCAGCTGCAATCTGGAGCCTCATTCTTTTTTGGTGAAATCAGGTTTGTTTGCCAGGAACATGTTTGTGCATTTTGAGTAGGTCTGAATTTGGTCTTTGGGTAATTGTTTTTGTAAATGGTGAATGTTCCAGGGTAATACGCGGCTGTCAGCTCACTTCTGATTAATGACGGTTGGCTCAATGAGAGTAGGGTGTTTTGAAGTACATTGGCCCTAATGTGAATTGAATTTGGGAATGTTTGAATGCTGAAGTATCATGATTCATGATCACTAAATGTGCTCTGGAATGTATTAGGCATAGCATGACCAAAGGACTGTCTTGTTTCTGTGTAACATTGCCATATGGACCACTGATTCCTCGTTATGATGTTAAAATTGTCCACCTTGGGAAATTTGAAGATATGTGGACTAGTCGCTTGACTTGACCACTTCTGTCAGGTTTTCCCAGCAATTCCCAGTTTATCAGCAAGTTTGCATGATTTTTCAGGCTTTTTTCATTCAAAGACCAAAAACATTTGACATTGCTTCATGTGTGTAACCCTTTCTTTCTTCAACTGAAGGGTTATGGGACACCACAGACTGCTTCATCACTGGCTCTCTCTCCCAGGTTGCTGGTTTTTGGTTTTTCCTCCCTCCACCATCCCTTGGGACTTTTGCCGAAGCTCAGGCCAGACCCTCTGTGTTTCTGTCTATCAGTCTAGGCATCCTGTTCTCCCCACTCTTCCTCTGTCTACTTCAACTTCATCTGCCTGTCACTCTGCCTTGTAAGATGGCTTTGACCAGACCCGATGAACAGGATACATCATGAGTAAATCACTGTTGCATACATATCCATAGCTTGTATTCTTCTTAGTACTTTGTAGCTGGCAGTTTGAGTGGTATGCATGTGTATACTTTTACACATGTGCCTTTGGTGCAGCTGTGGTTGAGAGGATTTTGCTGTCACTTTTCAGACAATTTATTATTTCCTTACACACTCGATAATAATGGCCAGATCTTATACATTGTATGGTACGTTTCAAGTAAAGTCTCCATGTACTGACGTCACTATTATCCCCTTGATAACCCTTACCAGCTAATGGCAAAGAATGGCTTGAGTGCCCTGTAGCACAAACAAGATTGAGCGAAAAATGCTGCTGAAATAAAAATTTGGTTCACCTGTACAGCTTTCTATGGCAGGCGTTGAGTCTGCATCAGAGGAAGCCTGAAATAATGCAAATGAAGTTATCTTGTGTTTCCTATCAAGCCATTGAATTGAATAGCTGGAGATGCTGAAGACTGTCGGACGTTGTCTCATCAGCAGACGTGAGGCAGGTGAAACATTTCAACATGTATTCTGGTTTGAAAACAATTTCATAAAACTAAAGAGCATCATTCCACTGGGTGCTCTTTGCCATATAAGTCTGTACAGTGGTATCAAGCCACTTCAAAACCCTGGACCTCTTCACATTTCATTTGACGTGCACTTGGGAAACAGACAATTTTTGGTGAGTGAAGATTGAATGTCTTACTTGGCCTATTTGATTGTATGATTTAAAAATGCATCTGAGTTGATATATGACTTAGTATTCATGTTTCTGCTTTACCGGAAATGCCAGCAATTCCAGACGAATGCTCCCTTCATAATTTCTCCCTCTTTTTTGTGAGAAAAAATTGTGATGGAACTAAAGTGAGTACATCAACTAACCCATCTGGCTTCCAGCTGTATCCTGACCAATCTTTGACAGCCCTCAAACCATGCCATTGATTTTGCACTTTTCGTCCCTCTCGTGGCATTTGTTCAGTCTCGGGCCTGGCCTGTTTGCTGTCATCTTATCCCGGCACTCCAGCTTTCTCTAGGACTTGCTTGAGTTTACTGTACTAACACTCACCCAGGTTTGCTCATGCTGGCTGTAAATCTTGAGGCAGTACTGGATGAATGGGAAGAGAAAGATCCCTCTCTCCCAAAAACTCCAAAGCCGAGGCAAATGAGAAGAACCTAACACTATTTACAGAAGATGGAGGAGTGCTTTGAAGATGCATGGATCTACTTAGGGTGTGGTGATATTCACATTAATTTGAAGGAACTTTGGGGATATGAGCTAGCTGTGGTCAGGCCCTCTGGGCTGAAAAATATGCAACAGAGTTTCCCTGGTGTGCAGTGATCTTTCATTGAAGTGGCTAAGGCTTTGTTCAATTCAACTGGCTGTGACCTGGAGTAACACATACCATATGGGAAGTTGCTTCAGCCACTAGGCAGTGATCTCCTTAAATGCATATTGGTATGCCTGTATATTGACATGTTCAACAGTGGCGTAGCTAGGATTTTATAAGTGGGGGGCACAAGGGGGACACCAGCATCTTATTGGGGGGGACACCAACTTTCAGTGGTATGGTTTTTTGGGGGCAAGTTTTCATTAGCCTTGTTCTTTATCCATTCATTGGTTTTTTTTTATAGTGGGAGGTGGGCACCAGGAATGGGGGGGGACATGACCCCTTCCCACGTGGCTACACCCCTGATGTTCAGCAGGGGTGGGAAGGGCTCTTTTTTTGATTGCTTCCCTGCCTCTTCCTTTCCAATTATGAATTATACTAGATGGCAGGGAACCAGGCAAGCAGGGAGCAGATAAATGATTCTTATAGAACTTCCTTTGTCATACGTGCTGATTCCTACATGGAAATCGATGAATAGTGCTCATGCAGCGTCATTTTGCTCAGGGGTTTAAGGGTTGGGATTACAAAGAAACAGACATGGATCTGTTACCCCAAAATTGTCCTTGTTTTTTCTGTATCTGTAGCATCACTGTATAGTTGTCATCTTTCCAATTCTGTTTGGAAGACAAGAATTGTGGTTGTGAAAAGGGCAGCTGTTTATGCGAAAGCACACTTCCTCTTTATTAAAAGTCCTTTACGGTGCACCTTCTTTTTTTTGTTTGCTTTCCACTATGCAGACCATTCAATTGCATTATCTATCCATCCTCCATCTTCCTAGGCAATTAGGTTGAAGAATCCCATCTTTCTATCTCTTTCTATTTCTTCCTCCCCCCCCCATCCCTGACCAAGTGGGCCCATCCATAATTTTGTCATTTTGTCGTCCATGATACTCTAAGTACTTGACAAGCCCCATTTGGGAATCCATTTTTCTGTCTTGTCCCTTCTTTGTCCGTAGCTATGACTCACAAATATTTGAGGCTGTGTTAAAGATGTTCAATTACCCATAAACGTGCTGTTTAAAGTGAGGGAAAACATGACCCGAAGATAAATTGCTAGACCTGTAAGAAACACCTATGTAATTGAGGGTTAATCCAGAAGCTGAAGAGAGAGGAATGAAGTAGTACATGAAGACATTTTGGTGCAACCCAGAATGAGATGTTGCCAAACAGTGGCATTTCTCATCATCAGCAGGCACCAAACTGGGCAGTCTGGAACCACAGTTTGCACTGAGCAGGGGTTCGGGAAGGGAGAGGGTAAGGGGTATGACAGCACAAATTTGGGAGGTGAGCTGGGGAGGAAAACTTGTTTAGTCCCCAGAACCACCTCCTGAATCCAGCACTGGAGATGATTCTTTCTGGCATACCATCATTTTGAAGGGTTCTATAAGCATTCGGTGCCCAACTGACTTGTCTGTGGAAAACACATGAAGCAGCTAGCTGGCGGCCTTACTAGATACATGTGCTTTTTTCAGCCATAGCCAAGGGATTCAGACGCAGCCGTGTGAAAGTGTGTGATGTGGAAGCCAACCTGGTTCTGTCCAATTAATCCCAGTTTCTCTGGAGCTCCCCTCGGTCTTGGCATCAGGAGGATGCAGAAAATTGATTGAGTGAAGGAGCTTTCATGTCTTAGACAGTTCGCTCATTGCCACATGAGGGCTCACTTTATGTTTAAGTAAGAGACAAACACAGCTTGCAATGTACAGTCGAGCCATTGACTGCATGTGAAATCCCACTGCAAACTTTCTGCAGCAGTTATAAGTGAACTTCTCCAGGCATTGGGAATTTTAGAAATGAGCTTCAATATGAATTATTTTGATTATTTTAATTTGGACCATTCTCTCTGTTTTTCCTTTTTCTTCAGATCTACACTGACTGGGCTAATCACTTTTTGGAGAAGGCAGGGCGCAAGAATCTCATTGCGGATCTTCAGGTGGACATCACCAATGGGGTGCTCCTTGCCCAAGTGATAGAGGCAGTCAGTAAGTATTCAAAGCCAAATATGGTTAAAATGGGAGGGGCTTTTGAAAAAATGGAGATCTGTGCATAAGTGGTTGAGAGTGTTAGAAACAAATGCAATAAATAACGGAGGTCCTGGAAGTAAGCCACATGTATCGTCTATGAGAGTGATGTGGCCAAATCAGACACTTTGTTTCCTTTTTAAGACACAGTTCTTTTCTGCACACTCTTCAACTCTGCCAGATTTCCAACATTTAAAAAGGCTTTACATGTGGACAAAAAATCTTGTAGTAAGCTCTTTTTGACCGAGTCCAATGGTAGAAATATATAGATCCCTGAGTCAAATATGGTGAAGGTACATGTAGGCGGGGTTTCACCTAAGAGCTCCACCATTTCAGCCTTTGCCAAGTGACTCAATCTGTAATTCAGTCGGCTTTGCCCCTTATCCTTGGAAGCAGCGTAAGTTATTTCATCACTGACTTTTCATACCACATTGATGTGAGGGGTCGATGCCTCACGCTATCTTGGGTGAGCTTGGTTAAGTTTGGTCCGCCAGCCTAACTTGTTCTTTGGTTCTCTACAATTTCAGTTGATGAAAAGGTGGCGGATATCAACCCAGGCCCTCGCACTGCAAATCAGATGGTAAGTGGTCATATCTCTCAATCATTTCATCCTACGAAGTCTGAAGTATGGGTCTTGTCGTTCCTGTGGGCTTCTCATTTTTTTACAAGGTAGCCCTTTTACAGCTGATTGTATGCACTTTGCAAAGGGGGTGCTGGGATTGGCTGATTTTGAAAGCATGACAGATCCTTTTGAGTCTTCGTTGGGTAGTATTTGCTTGAACAATAACATGGGTCAGGTTGCCTTTTGCACATGACATGTGCCTGCTGAATACACGTGCAAATGTCGATTGAGAGCAGTCCACAAACATTGCAATGTGTGCGCTTCTTCCCTGAAAATTAATGAAAACGATGTGCTGATCTCAGCACTTTATTACGATATTTGAGAGGAAGGAATGAGGAAGGGTGATTGCCATGCAAAACAGACAGAATGGTGAAGTACTGGTACCAGTGTACTTCTTAATTGTGAACAATTAAAAGAAAATGGAGTGCTAGATTTCACAGGCCGGTCATCCCAGGAAGGCTTGGCCTGTGAGAGACAGTTGAGAGTGGCTTTGCCACAAGAGGGCAGTCTCCTTATTTTCTGCCCGGCATACTGGTGCCGTGTGTTGAATTTTAATAAGTGGTGCAGACGTACGTGTAAGCAGAAAATGGCATGACCGGCTGTGACAAATACAATCTTCAGTGAGTCAGAGACTAAGCATCTTTGAACTTTAGAGGGCTCACTTGGAAGTGGCAGAACAGAAGGGTTTGCTTCAGATTGACTGTCTCTGTGATACATGAAGTGCATGTTTTCATATAAATAAGCCTTCGTGAATTGCAGATGGCAAGTGGATTGTATGCAAATGCTAAATGCGTTCAGCTTGAATTAGACTCATACGTGTGCATGGTGGACAAATGAACAAAGTGTGGAAGGTTTGCAATAACACCATGGAAGTTAATCTCTTTCGTGAGTTATGCGGTTCTGGGAACTGGATCCAGTTGTTTCTGTCAAGGGCTTTAAATAACCAATTCTTTTAAATACGGGTATGGTAAATCCTAGACCCCTTTGTTTCATTAGGTTAGTGATGAATACTGAGTTTAAAGAGAAACAAACAAATAGGCGATAATGTAAGAATATGGAAAGCAAAAGACAACAAAAACAACAAATGGACACAACTTAAAACCTTCTGTAAATGACTGTAAATACTAAATGCCTGTTACATGTATAAATGCATTTCATATCGTTACATAATGAGCTTCAGAAGGCAAAGTACATCCTAATCGAGACATCACTTTCTCTGATTGCAAAATACAATTTGTTATGCAAGTTATGTTGTGTATATTCAGGCGAATTCTTTTTTTCCCCTGCTGAGCATGCTCATTAAGGCCAGCCATTCTTGCTGAGCCATTATGATAAGCAGCTGCCATTCATACCTGACATTGGATCCTGGAGCCCGGTTATCACATTACCTCCATTCCCCGTCATCGCCTTTTTATTGCCCGAGAGCACACCAAATTTGTTGGTACAATAACAACTGGTAGCTGTCCTGACTGAAATTTCTGCTGCTCTTCCACCCAGGAATTGCTCAGAGGATGATGGTTTTCCCTGTCATCTTTTGTGGGATTTTGACTGAGAGACAAGTGTAATTCAATAGCAGCATTTAAGAACTAAGTACTTAGTGATTACATGGGAATGTTCAGTGATTTATTTGAGAGACACTTTACAGAGTGCCGTTGTGGGTTAAATGTGACTTACATCTGGTTTGCTGGCTTTTTCAGATGTTTTAGTTTGTAATTTCCTGGCTCCAGGTACAGTCATTTTATCAAGTAATTCAGGGCAACCTTTTTGTTTGGATGTATTTGGAGAAGCGATGGAAGAAAATAACAGAAAAGGCAATTATAAAGAGAGACATTGCTTGATGTAAGGTTTGGTGCAAGCAGAGAAATACAATGTTTTGGGAATTAAAACATGAATACATACAGTAGTTCCATTGAAAAGCAAAGCAAACCATAACCATAACCACTAGAACTCATAACCATAACCACTAGAACTCATAACCATAACCACTAGAACTCATAACCATAACCACTAGAACTCATAACCATAACTGTTACCACTACTCTTACTATTTAATACCAAACAAAAACCAAATTCAGGGTGACCATGGTAACACAGTTACCAGTCATTTTGCAGTGGCCCCACATTAGTGGTGGTAATCATTTTGATAACTTTGTAAATGAATCAGTTTTACTTGACAGTTAGTTGCTATGCACAAAACCTTAGCATTACAAAATTACAGCTGACATCCATCATGCAGGGCTCAAATTTCGACTTTTGGGGGGCAATGCCATTTTGGCCTCAAGAAATGTGACATTTTAAGGGGCACTGTGGCCAGTAATGCATGGCCAGGAGCAACAAGGCCAAAATTTCCACTAAGGAAAGGCACTGAGGCCAAGGTGTGAAATATTCTGCAAAATGAGTTCAGAAACTGGAAAAACGGAAAATTGGTGTTAATGCACTTGAGCTATTATATTTAAATGTTTTATAACCCAGTAATCACTCCCAAAATTTCTTGTGACAAAACATCATATTACATCATGGAACAGGTACATTTTCTGACAAAGGATTTCTTAATTTAGAGAAAACTGATTCATACAAAATTCCAGTGATTTAAACCATAGATTAAACAAAGCCACGTTTTGTTTCAATTTGATGCATCTTTTTCTACTGCAAAGCGCGATCTTACCAACCACATTCCCCTGCCCCGTAAAGTTGACCGACTCTTTACGTCACTTAAGAATAAGTTACGCACGTGTAGTTGAGTCTGCTGCACGCGTACATACGTGATCCGAAACTAGAGGGACAAAAGACCTAGCTGTGGAGGCCCGTCTGTGGTACAGCTTAAGCCTATCTACGCATATGCCATCCGGGTTGCTGCACATTATGCCGAGCTAGGTTTGCTAGCCCCATGCACCCGCCGCACATGCCTGCAGCAAATAATCGTCCACCAAACATTGGGCTACAGAATGAAATACATGTACATTTATGTATTGTAAATTGAAGCGAATTACAGAGCAGGCAAACTTCAAGCTGTACGTACAGCGCTGACTTGCAGCACGCCAGGTCTGCTAGCTTGCCTGGCCAGGCTGTGCACCCGCTTGGCATGAAGATAATCGTGTCCCAGTAGAATGGTAACACAAAATACATTCACATGATTGTAAAATCGGAAACTTGAAGGGAATTATGCATAGGGTATTGTTTCAAGGGGCAGTTCTTCCTGGAAGAATGGGGCACATGGCCAGCTTTGGCCGTGGACAAAGTGGAAACTTTCAGGGTACCGTGGCCAATTTGTAAGGGCACTGACCACCATGGCAGCGGTGGCCATGGTCAAATTCGAGCACTGATCATGATCCTGATGACGTAGGCATTTGTATTGATGTGGGCATGCTTTATTCCTCCATGCTTGAAGTTGCCTTTGACCCAATAGTTTGATACCATTGGCCAATGGCTCTGTTGAATATTGAAGAAGCCATTGTCATGAAAACCCTGTCCATTTAATAACAACAAGCAGATTTTATTATTTTTCCTCATGTATGGCTAAAGGCAATACATATCAAATGATACTGCCTTTACCTGCTTGTAATAAGGATTTGGTTGCAGTAGAGAATTGAGATTTCAACCCCTCAAGGAAACACAGTAACATGGACAAGCCTAGTTTGTAATTTTCATTTGCTGTTTTGCTTGAGGTACATTTACTAATAATATCAAGTTTTTCCTAAGAAAAACCACAGCAAAATTGTGTGAGCACAGCATGATGGGCAACCCATCAATAATGGCCAAGAATTACACATTTTCTGATTGAGCTGCAGATTTAGGTTGATAAATACATGTAGGTAGGTAGGTTGATATTCCCTAAACCCAATAATGCCAAAAGAGACCCTTTCTCTCTTCGCAGAAGTCCCACACCTTTAATTCTGTCCTTTTTATACAAAAGCCATTAAATTTCATTTATTTTAACTTATCTCAAATATTACTATAATATTAACCTTCCCTTTATTGTTTTTCACATTATGTGAAAAGCTTCTGGGGAGTTGAAATAACAATGTGGTGATGTGTTTGGATAGAAACCGTGCTGAACTCTTGCGGCATCACTAGGACGATGACTGTCTCCTTTAATGATATTTTGGGCCAAATTATGCCCTCCCAGCAGGTGAGGATAGTAAAATCTAAAATGGTCCGGGCACTTTTTTTTGCCTAATAGGGAGCGGACAGGCATTCCACTCAATTTGAGCTCACTCTCTGCCTGATCGACAGCGAGGTGTCGGTGAGGATCAGTCAGTCCGTGTGACAACAGTTCCCCTCTGTAGCAACGTTCAGCAGCAGCCATTTTTATTCTCCCTCAGTTGGCTCGCACAATTGAATTATGCAGCCCTGTGCGGGCAAGAATTAATGCCGTCAAGATCCTGAATTTTAGATGAGACATTTTTTGTCGTTGATAGATGTCTAAAAGAATGGTAGATTGAGTATCAGCTGGTTCTCTGTGTACTTTTGGATGAGTAAATAATGGCATGCAAAGTATAGGAGTGTAGTGAACCCCTGCAGACATTCCAGTCAGGAAGCATGGGACGTGTTATGTTATGCACTGCTGAGACTCTTTGAGTTGCAAAATTTGATGCAGAGAATTGAAAGCCTGTCAGGAAATTTCCAGACAAAATTGCATGGGTTGTAATGAGTATCTTGCAGAATTTTGACTGGTGTTATCATAAACTGATGTGGTTAAATAACCCAGTGGCTGGTTGGATCTGAACAAGCAAACCAGCAGGGGTCTTGCTCCTCCCCTCCCCCCAAAGCTTTTGGTGCTAATTATAATAAAATATGAGTACAGCTACATTGTATTGTTACAATAGTCAGACCAAGTCTCCACAAAACCTGTACTTTTCCATTGAGTAGTCTTAGGAGTGTCTTTATTTTATGCTAATGAGAGCTGATTTTTATGCAGTGGTTTGGTCTTCTTTGAAGCTTCAGGGATGAAGGGATAAAACAAATTACAAAGGTTTCCATGCTGGTTGTTGATTGTTGTGAAGTTTAGCTCATGTGCCGTGACATTTAGACATGAACAAATATTCAAAAAGATGCTTACTTATGTGTCAGTTAATGTAGATATGCCTCCCCCCAAAAAAATATTGGTTCACTTTATGATCAGATTGCACATCAGGTAAAACAAACTGGATTTCATGCAGTGTCCAGTTTGATGAAACACCATAGCAGCTCGCAAGTTGTTATATCAAGTTGTTATAGTTGTTTTCCAGTTATTTTCTTTCAAACTGAGTGACTTCTGGAACTTTTGTTGAAGTTCAATTTGTCGCTGTGCCACTGTAAATGTACTGTAGAAGAAATTTAAATTTTTCTTTTGAATTTAAATTTTTTTTGTTAAAATTAAGCCAAAATCTTTGTTTTGTTGACTTAACTTTTTGTATTGAAAAAAAAAGAAGTAGGGCCATCAATCTCTTCTGTTGAAATGACATTGGCCTCTTGACTCTAATCTGATATCCCCACCATATCCATTACCTCTGCTTTGACTTTCCACTATCTGCTAAATTTAGTGCAGTAATTTAACGAGCAATTTCTTCACAATGAGGATGCATGCCGAGTGCAGGATTCAGGCCACTGGGATCATTGCTCCTGTCGGTTTCGATTTGGGGACTCTCCCGGGCTCCGCATTTGCCAGCTGTGGATCTGCTCATCGGCTGGTCGTTGGAGAGAAGCCTTCAGCCGACCTGCCCCAAAGGGAAGGATTTACTCCTTGCTTGTTTCTATTCACCAAACTGTAACCTTTTGTGCTCCTATGTTATGTCAGTGTCTAATGTGTAGGCCATTTCACCTGTCAGTTTACCGAGGCAGGCCTGTCTGATTGTAACATCTGACATTTTATCAGTTGTTTTAATGCTGCTTCACCCATTTCTCTGTGGTACATGTAGTTGCAAAAAACAAACTTACTGGCAATTGAATAGAAGTACACATTGACATATCAACAAGAAGACTATATTGGCTCTTTCTACGGCAGCATCACAGATTTCCTTGGATGAGAGTATTACATACAATGCCAGTGGTTATCCTTGGTGTCATCAGAGTCACTGGAGCCTGCTTTTTAATTGTTTTTCGGTCGTGCAGTTTCTACTTGCCTGTAGTTAAGCTTCAGCATTCTTACCTGTAATGCTGGAATGTAGATTTAAAACCATAGATGATGAAGTGCTGACACAGAATTTTGGAGGTGTTAAGCAGGAATTGTACTAACCTTAATTTTCCTTGGTTGACCCCAAATTGATTTTCACACATATTTTCATTTGTTTTTAAACATTGGTTCTTTTCTCTCTTTTTTATTTGGAGATGGTCTGAGGAGGTTGTCTTTGGGAAGAAGTATTGCTGCAATACTTGCTTCTTTGTTTGTCCAAAATTGTACAGTTGGGAGTATGGAGGATGAATATTATTATTTCTAATGTGGCTAAATTATTCTTAATTATTTGTTTCCCCACAAACATTTTGGATGTGTCAATATATTACATGTCCTCTTCCGTTTTTGATGATTCATCTATTTTCACCTTAAGAACATTTCACCACCTCAGGGCAGATATTTCAATTGGTACTTTATCACAAATTGTTTTTTATATCTCTCAAATTTTCTCTTTATGATACCGCTGAAGTACGGTGGCTCTGGTAGTTGAATAGATTGAATTGACCCTTGAGGTCAGTCTAAGGCCTCTGAGAGCGAGAGATGTTTACGATTTGTAGATTCACCCAGTTTGGAAAATATGGGCCTTGCCCGATCTCCCAATTGTTTATTTGAAACAACAACAATGTCGGGAGGAAATCAATGCCATCGTTTATTACAGATGACCCCATTGGATTAATTGATGACCCCTCCAGACGTCCCTCCCCCCTCTCTCTGTCTCTGTGCAGCGCTGAGAGAAGAGCTCCATCATTGTCTGGTTGCTTCAATTGGAGCAGAATGCTCATTAGGGAGCTGGTTGAGGGTAAAAATACATTTCACTCCTAGGCAATTGGAAACAGATCGGTGCTGACTGATTTGCATTTTATAGGGAAGATGGACCTTCGGCATATTGGGACAGAGGCATTGACATAAATTGTTTCTTCTCCCGTCCCGTCCAGCTAATTTGTATAAATGCAGGTATCTCAAAAATTGCTTTGATTCAGAATCTAGATGTGCATCGTGATCTGGTGTTCATGTGGCATAGGGAATTTTTCCTGACGATGACTTATTCTCGAAGGATGACTAGTCATTACGTTTTTGTAGAACTGGTTTTCTTCCGTAAATGCAGTAAATAATTTGAACCACATTGCATATAAAAATATGTAAAACAGAAAATGAAATGCCAAGTTGGCTTTGTCAACAAGCACAGGAAATTCAGCATATACCAGCTAGTTCCCAAGGTAACAAAAACTCCAGAGAACTTCTACACACAGTACTGTTTTCCCATTATGAATTGGCTGCAATGGAATTAGACCTTTTGAGCAATGTCAGTCATTATTGTATTTTTGGCCAGGATATAAAACTCTCGATACTCATCTTGAAGTCTGAAATGCAGCCATTTGAAACAAGTGTGAAAAGGCATGCTGATTATTTTGTTATTGGACTTATGCATTAAAAAGTTATTTTCATATACTGCGCATTTGACTGTTCCTCATCACGACCCCCAAAAAGTGTCTGCCTGAATATTTTTGAAATAACCACAAACCACAAAGTAAATTTTGGAACTTCTGAACTGTGCGGATCTTTGGCCTAAATCCCTGTGTATGTTATTCAATTTCCTTCACGCCTCACACTACACAGTGGTCAGTTGATCATAACAACCATTTTTTTTAACACTGTGACAGAATCTTTTTTTCTGTAATGGGCATTCATTTTCTTCCACTTGTAACTTGTTGTAGTGGAGACTCCAGACCATGAAGGTTTGCTCTTAACCGTTTTTCATTTGAAGGGCTGGCTATGATGACTGATAACCAGGAAGATGATTCCAGTCTCCAACCATAGTTGTTTTTACAAGATGGAGAATTGTAAACACCGTACTTATAAAGCACTCAAGAGAATTAAGGCTAGAAACATATTGGTCAAAGTTTCCAAATAGTTTATGCTGATCCACTGACCATTGTGCAGTGAGGTCTGATTGAGGCCATTAAACTAGGAGAATCTGTCTTTGTTTTTATTGTTATATTTAAACTGACACGGGAGGAAGGATGATTATGCAGGCTGTGTTTAGAACAGGAGAGCAAAGAATGTTTCTCAACCCAAAATGTACAATTGGATTTGAAGTGTTCCGGTGTATATGCAGGTCCCTTCCCACCTATGTGTCCTCCTGTCGTACCCCTCCATTACATAACCATGTAACCCCTCCACGTATGGACAGTGACGCACGTGCCATTGATTATTGCAGCTCTAATTTACTGCCCTACTAGGCAGCCCTTGCCCATTTTCGATTCTCCTCATTAAGACGGGGGTGCGAAAGTGCTCAAATGGAGGGGGAAATCCATAAACATTGGAGGCTGCAGTACCGTACCGAGGCAATGGAATGGCTAATTGTATTGTGCTCAAAGAATGGGGTCGTAACTTGGCACAATTAACGGGTCATATCCATGCTCACATATCTGATCCAGTGGTGTAAACATACATGTAGATTGTCTCAAACCGAGGAAAATAATAAATAGGCTAGAAACACTAAATGTCACATTTTCTTCCATTCAAACCAGAATTTCTTAGTTGCTGCTGCATACTCTAAATCATAAAATAATATAAATATAGATAATTTGAAACAGATGGCAGTGTTGAATTACTGACTGTGAAGATGTCTTTTAACGTCTCCTCCATAGTTATTTATTTATTGTTTTTGAGTGGGACTTTGACAAGCTTCGTCAAATTTTAATAATAAAATAATGAGCTGAAAAGTAACCACTCTTAAAGATGGCTAATCAAATTGTACCTTTTTTAAAAAATCTTAATGACAGTATAAACAAGATTGGAAATGAACTGGATTAGAAATCAGTAGACAAAGAAATCTGGAAAAAAATCTATTGATCTGGTTATTGATTTTTCCGCAGTGAAATTTTTGTTTTAAAATACATCATTTCTTTATTTTTGTTTTGCACACATGAGCCTCTTTATTCTAAAGTAATGAGGGATATTTTTCAATTAGTTTCATATCTGCTCTCACCATTTGTCTGATGGGCTGATCACACACCAAATATGATAAATACCTTCTCCCCTCCGAAACCCACATGACTACTACTCACTCAACGATCGTGAGCCCAACCTTCAAAAACCTCCAACCGGCTCATGAATAATGTATGTTCCGTGGGGGGTCTTCCATTAAGGCCACGCGAGCTCTGCACGTGCCACACATTACAGTCATTGTGTGTATACTTGTCCAGATGTACTGCACTTCATGTACAGTGTGTGTAACGTGTAGAGAGAGTGCTTTCCTTGAGGTTTCTGCTGTGATGGTGTAACATATCAGTGTACAGTACTGTCAAGGATTAGGTGCAGTGGTGCCCAACGTTTGGATGGCTAGTGGGCATACTAGGGATAATGTAGACGGCTTGTGTGTACACACTCCAGATGACGGGCCACCTATGTGCTACCCAAGCATGGATATAATAATTCTTGATCTGGATCAATAGATTTTACGACCGACCGTGTGGCTGGGAAAAGGTGTGTGAATACTACAGGTTTGTCATTCATAAAAAACAAAATGTCTATATGTACTGGGATTTGGTTTGTTGGAGATGAATTTTAGATTGTCTGTACATGTACATGTTATGGATTATTATATTATAATTAATACTTCTCTCAGGCTTTTGTGTTATCACTATTCAGTACATCAGATTTGAGCTAAGAACTTTTCAAAGTGACGTTAATAAAAAAAAAATGGCTACAGGATTTAAAGAGCCAACATTGCTTTCCTGTTTTGAACATACACTTGATATTTGTAGTGATCCTAAATTAGATGAGTAAGCAAAGGATTTGTTTGCCCTTCATATTGGATGTCCTGTAGGTGATTTTGTCTGATGGCAAACGATGTATTTCTGAGGGACCGCCCAGCTTTTTGAGATGGGGGGAGGGGTGCACATTGGGTGCACAACCCCCTTTTCTGGATATGCTGGTGATGAACATGCTACAAACTAGTCCAGGTTGGATGATGTCATCAGTGCATTATGTAATAAAATGCAGTGAAATGCAAATCAGAGTTACATAGGTGGGCTGAGGCTTCTGTTGTTTCATAGCTTCTCCTGGTTTCTCTTGTGGCTTCTTAGCAAGTTAGTGCACTGGTTTATCCATAGAAACAGGTCGGTCACACCCCCAGCGACCTTGAAAATTATTACTTGCCTTGAAGGTGAGCCAGGGCTGACACATTTTGGAAAAATTGAAGTTTTTGTAGATTGGCATTTAGGAGTGATGAGAGAATGGGGCTTTGTCAGTGAAAATGGAAAGCTAGGAAAATCTAGTGATGGCGACAGTACCTCCAATAATTTCACATTTCCCATATTAGCACTGAACTGTTCCCTTCACAACCCCTTCTCTGTGCCCCTTTTTCCGGCCCTGTAGTTGTGGTTTAGTTCATCACAAGTCCAGTCTCTAAAGATCATATGCAAGACCGGTAAAAACAGCTGGGTTAACAGTGACAGAGGATCGCTTTGACAAGGTTCATTTGAATTTGCTTTTGATGCGGCTGAATGACTGGATGACATGTGACGGACTTATGATGGACTTGCAGGGCCTTGTGATGGACTCAACTAGGACATTGCCTCTAGCTACTACACTTGGTCAAGCACATGGCATTTTTTTGCATTTTGGGCCCGGGGATGCCATAACTCAAGTGGTGTGAAGATATGACCTTCTGCATAACATGTCAGCAGGTACCTGTGGAGGCCTCCTTACTTCTTCGATTAGTCGTTGCCCGCTGTGGTGGAACTGTACTGTTGTCAAATTGGCTAGGGTCAAAAGTAGACGAGCTCCACATCTGTGTGCATGAATATTGAACTGAATTCAACCCTGTATCAGGACCAAAACTTCTCTGACCAACATCTGACCCTCACATCAAAGCTGAGATGTACAACATAGGGATGGAGTAGGGGGAGGGAGACTAGGTTGCTTTGAGCTGGAAGAAGAGCATTAAGGGTGTCAGCAAACCTCGCAGGAGGTTGCAGGCAACCGTAACTAGGCCTACAGCTGCAGGCATCGCTGTCTCGCAACTTTCAACTGCACATGCTGGTATCCTTGGAAACAAAATACGTATGTGCTCAGTGGGCCTTTTGTCTTAAAATCACCGATGCTGAAATGTCGGTGCTTTTGTCCAAGAACAGTTTCAATTTCAACCAAAGAGAAGAGGATGATAAAATCCAACTCCCAAAGGACTAGTTTTTACTAGCCACATTGGTCAGCCATTGTTTGGGTTTCATTGTGCCTCAGTGATTGATGCACACTCTGTACAAATTTGCTGAAAAATACAATTATGTATTAAAAAAAGTCTAAAAGACTCAATATCGCCCGCACCATCGAACCATCCAAAGATTCAATTGCCCCCACACTTTTCCTTGACCCTATGTTTTTGTTGGTTTGCACTTTTTTCGAAGCCCATCACTGACTTTGAAATATTTTGACGTAAACGTTGTGGGGTTAAGCACAAGTTGACTTTCTGAACCAGTGACTTTGAATTGTTAGACCTACTGTGTTGGCAGAATTATGGGCAAGGCAGGTATCTACTGTATTTTGGGATAGGTAGCCTATTGGAACAATGGTACTTGCAGAAATTGGAATGAAGTGAAGCTAACAAGAAGTGTTCAAATGATGGGGCCCCAAAGGTGGCCCCATCATTTGAGGTAAAGAGATCTGAATTGAAAATGTTATAGACACGTTTTGGAACAAGTTTTGACAAACCTTTGCCGAGTTGGTAGGAATGGGACTTATTGACATGATCATTGGACTGTTTTAACTGGTTCACCGCAACCTGTGCCATAAAGTGCACTGAACCCAATTCTCTCCCTGTCAAGTTTCATTTCCACTGGCTCTCCCAGACTTTACTTTGGGATTTAATATTCATGCCTCATTACCAACCAGTCAGATTTCTGTGGGTGCCCTTATTGTCCCCTGTTGCAAACTGCTTGGAGCTGGAGTTCCGGAAGAATCAAAGCTTCAAAACGCGGTTCCACTAACTTGTTGGCAACTCCCTACTCAGTTTCCTTGTTTGGTCTATCATACAGCACTGTTAAGTTGCTAAATCAGGAGTACTTGTTCCCTGGTGAGAAGAAGATGTTTAAAGGTGGCCTTCAATGGAGTTGAATTAAGTGATAATTTAGATTTTTTATTTTTTCAGTAAAGGAAGAAAAGCAGTGGGCTGTGTCCTGAGTCTGTATGGTAGGTTTGGCTTTTTAGTCTGAAAACGCACATAATCATTTCTTGTGTTTCTTCTTTCGGACAAATCAATCCGAAAGGAATCATTGATGCTCAATATGCCATGTGGAGCTTGTGATTTATGTCCCAAAGCCCTTACTTTTGATGTCTCCAAACCAAATTGCTATGCACAATGCTGCAAGCCTGCAGTTCGTATTTTATAGTCACTGGTATGCAAGTCGCTCATCCTCTCCATGTTTAAATCACATCTTGCGTCCTTTGCACCTCACCAACAACAAAAAAAAATTGATGGAACAAACAGTGGGTTAGTGAATGCTGTCCTCCCATGACCACTCTGCATTCAATCTCCGTAATTTCATAGTGCTCTGACAGAATGAAGAAAATCCTTCTATGGAAAGAATTGCCTAGTGATATTGAAAGCCTTTTCAGAAGGCACTGACAACAAATGGGATGAGCTGCTTTGATGGTTTGACATAAACAGTTGAGTCATCCCCTGTATGTATCAGATTCGCCTTGGGTTTACAAAATAGGTGAAAATCAATGAAAATTGGAAGCACGCCCTTCCATTCACCGTCTTTTTGTCATCAGCCTTGGAAAGTTGAGAGGAATTTGACTTGAACCTTCCACTTTGTCCTGAAATAAAAAGTGATTTCTGATTAATAAAGATACCAAGTAAAGGTGTCCTCAGGATTGAAGTCTTCAAAAGGGGTTGAGATTTAAAGAATGATTTGTGGTCTAAATCTGATTACAAACTGACACAAGCTCTCTCTAGTTGCAGTTTTGGTTCTTGAACTTTGGCTGCTCGGCACTTGGGGGTCTTGGTTCCTGAGGAAGTTCTTGTTGGAAGTTCTTATTTACGTTTTTATTACACAAAGGCTACTGCGGTTCTGGTTGTGCCTTAAAAAAAACAGTTTGAATCCTTTTTTTTTGCATTGTCTTTGTTTGTTTCAATTACTGTTTTCCAAGATACTTTAAAATTAACCTGTTCTTTTTTTTTTGAGGGGGAGGGGATTTTGAAGGATTGTTGGAGGCAGAACCTGGCCATTATGTAAGTTACATGTAACTTGGTGACCGAGAATTAAGAATTTGCCATTGGCTTGCTGCACAGTGGAAGATTTGGCTGACTTTTTGGAAGGTCAAGTTCTCAGTGAAAATAAGGGGTGGTGGATGTACTGAACTTTTGCTTCTGATCTTGTTGTGGACATAAACTTCAGGAAGGATGAAGGAAACAATCAATTTAATTGGGATAAGCTGGAAGTAATAACAGATTGATTGAACACATTGCTGGGGAATTTATTTGCAGTGTGTGAAAATATGCAAACAATCTAAAAGGGAAATAAACGACTCAGTAAGTTTAGTTCTAATTATATTATTTAATATAATGATAGGTTTTTAATTTATGTACATAAGCATTGAACTTATATTTATTTCTACTCTAAGCTAGACCAGAGCATAAATAAATACATTTTGTAGTGTGAACATTCCATCGTTTATTTGTGCAAGCCAGGCTTTGTATAGTCCCGCTCATGCATGTGATTGACAACAGGCATGATAAAGTGCCGATTTTAGACTGCCACATTCTTGTCTTTGTCTGGTGGTTTTTGTAATTAGACAAGGATTGGACAGTTCATGCATATACGTCCAAATGATTCCAATGCTCTTATGAGAAGTCTCTCATATTCCAAGCTGTACTGTAAGTCAATATCACCATTGCTTTCCTAAATCTCAAGAATCAACTGTTAAGATAATGTCCTTGTGCTCATCCTGTTGCCAGCATCTTCCAAAGGCGTTTTTCTCATTTTGAACAAATTGTATCCGGGGTAAAAACTCGACTTCTTCCTCCGACTGAATTGCAACACTTTTAAAGTATATTACTAAAAATAACCTCTGCATTTCTTACTTCACTCCTAAATGGGTCACCGGTGGCAAAAGCAGAAGGCAAACACACCTGCAAAATACTTCGTGCGCACGCTTCAAATTTCCTGTTTTTGTAGTATAACTTGTAGCAATACTGGGACGTTTGTTCTGAGCATTGTACATGTACATGTACGTCCACAGTACACTTGCACCAAGGGGAGCTGTAAATGTACTCACTGCCTATGGGGATTTAGATTCACAGAGATTAGAGTTCACTGCTTTTTTGGCAGAATAATTGAACCCCAAAGCTCAGATGTTTTGTCAGCATTTGGATGATTGTAGGTCGCACCTCGCTGAGCGTACATGTGTGATTCCTCCCTCTTTCTCTCACCGTCCCATGCTCATTTAGTATACAATTTGAATCGTAAATGCGCAAACCCTCTGGGTCACACATCCCCTGGATGAGTCCTGGGACTTTTCTAAAAGAGGCTAATTTACAAATCACCGAGGGTCGAGGCTACACACTCGGTCAGAACCCAGACAAATTTTCCCAGTCACCCTCACGTATTGGATGATTTTTCTACACTCGTATTTGTGCACACATGGAGCCAATTGAGAATGAAAAATCTCTGGCATTTACTATCGGCCTACATGTAGTTCCTGCAGTAGACCGGCGCATCACTTGTTAAGGAGAAATTCAAGACCTTGACTACTCAGCAATGCTTATTGCATACCTGCATGTGCGGCTTGTTTTACCTTGATGCAATTACTTGTTATGTGTTTCTCTAATTTACAACTCTGGCCTAGCATGTGTTGAAAGAAATTGGTGGCATTTCATCATGAGATGGATTATTGAATATGGCGGCGTGTTTATTATTTGTTGTCATGATAGATTTATTTTTTCTTAAAACTCATATTGTGTTGTCAAAAGGCCCAATACATAGTTTAGAATAAGAGGACATACACTGTATGCCTCAAGACATCAAAAAATGTGTTTTTCCTCCACCCAATTTGTCCAAGGTAAAAAAAGACATAAATTTTGCATTTACAAATTAGCCGAAAGAGAAGTGTTCCTTGGTCGGTGATTACAAACTTGCATGTGTGGTATGTAGCAGCATTTTAGCCACTTTATGGGGCACGGATTTTATTATTTTTTCCTCTTTGGTCATGGTGCTCAACCCTGACCCCTCATTGCTATGCCGCTTATTACACTGAGTTCTCCTACTGAAATCCCACTGCTGCCATTAGTTTCTTTAATTGTGTTAGATTTTCTGAAAACCCTTAACACCAGGACACAAGCAAAATTCACTTTTCCAAAAGGGACCTAGCAAGAAACTGTGTACAGTTTACAGTCTGTTTAATATTAAACCTCAAGATGTTGGTGGAATCAATGCTGATGTCACAGCCACTGCATCGGTCACCAGTTTGTAAGGTGATTAGGAAGTGTTTACAAACCATGCGTGTGCAAGATACCAGTGACCTTTAAAGCTATTTTGCATTGCCCTGAGCCCTGTACGGTTGAGCTGTGAGAACATGCCATGATTCATTTGCCATTGCCCGGGCCGTTGCCTGTTTGGTTTCATTCTTCCACGATGACAGTTTGTTCAAATGGAAAAAAAAGGAAAATTGTATTATTGCCAAACCCATTTCTTTCCCTTCTGTGGAATGGAACGCTGCCCAGATTCTCTCTGAATAGCCCAGGAGGTCAGACGATTGATTTTTGCCCCAACCAATTGGCACAGATGACACAGATTCATGTACTTGTGGATTCTTCACTCCGCCTGAAATTCAGATTGCTTTGGGCTCTGTTCTACATTTGCGAAAACGTAATTGGGTTTCTCTCAAATTGCAGTCACAACCTGTCATCAGACGGACATGGACGGATATAAGCTGGGCCGTGCAATCCATTTTTTTTTCTTCTTCTATCAAAATGCTGTGTTATTTCAAACAAGACCGTTACATGAGTAAACATTTCCAGCTTATGCAAATAATGTAATCTAGGCCGTTGTGTGGCGACTTACAGAACTGCCTATACTTATCATTTGAAAAACATGGCTACCAGTTGTTCCAACAGACGACAGCCTGAGATCGCAATCAGACTGACTCACTGGACTGACTTGTGTTTTGTTTTCCCCTTCCATAATCAACGTTGCTCAGAGTTGTTACATGCAGGTGTACCTGTACCATTTATGTTCCACATTAAGTTTTAAGATCGTGTACCATTTACACGTAGTCAGTAAATAGTCGCATTTGAGATTTGTTCATAAATATACACGTATGTAGCTCCGACAGACATAGTCTTACCTCTGATACTGTTTTTGCAGAAGTGATTCCGTCAAGAGAAACATTAGCACTTTTTCCCACAGCACAATATTTTTGATGGGAGAAAGGAGGAGGTTGTTCAAGGCTGCCGGTTGGACTTTAGACCCTCCCCCCACAGCTTTTTCTGTCTTTTTTTCCTCCTGCAAGGTTGGATTGTAGAGACAATTCAGACACACGTGGTCGATTCATGGGATTGGTCCAGCTTTATGATTATAAGTTGACAGTGCTTGAAATCGACGCTTGCGCTGATCAGAGACTAAAGACTTTTTGTTTTTGGCCTTAGTAGGGTTGTGAGTTTACACCACGAGTACAGGAGTAGATTCAAAACCTGCGTGGTGGTGATTTCTTAGAGATTTGGTATGAAGACATTCCGCTAAAGGGAGCAGCCAAATTTCTCAGCCGTATGTTTGTTTAATCAACCCTCCAGTACCCCAATTTCTTGTTACTTGGGTGGGGTGTGCAGATGGGGCATGAGCATGAGCTGGGTTGGTGCATTAGTTTTTTGCCTTCAGCCTCTGTGGCCCAGGTCTGAATCCTGCCAAGGTCGTTGTTTGGGACCGGGTTTTTCAGTCCAGACCTGATTCTCTGAAATGTCATTTTGATGTTTTCCTCCAAAATCTTAAACTAGACATTTCTTCTTTGTGTTCTTCTTTCTTGATTTCGTCAGGCCCCTGGGCACATTTGAGTATAACCCACAGAAGGAATTGTAATAATAACAAAGGGGAAGGAAGCTTCAACCCCCCCCTCCCTCCCCCTCGCAAGACCATATCAAACTGTCTGATCCCAATCAGTAAAGTCCACACTGATCTCTTACCTCGGTTCAGGGAAATGTCCCACAATCAGCGTGACGGGTGACGCACACCAGCCCAACTATTTGGTACACATGTTCAACCATGTAGTGAGCAATGTTGCCAACAGATGAGCTGACCGCATGTGGTTGCTGTTAGTGGGCAGGGGTTATGTTTCCCAACCGCTGGTCATGAGGGTGCAATAAAGACACAAAATGTGGCATTGAAGGCAACCTCTGGGCGGTCATGTAGTTGATGGTCCTCCAGAGAATTTGTGTCTGAAACATCAATTGTTGTGGACAACCAAATGTTCCAAATTTTAGTGTCTTGTTCATCAGGTAATTTGTACATGTATAAAATCTGACTTGAAATGAACAAAAACGAGAATAATTATCCTTAATTTTGTGTCATTTTGTACATATATGAATTGATTTGAGCATCAGGAAAAAACAACAATTTTGTGTTTGGCAATGTAACATTTTGAACATTCATCTTGTAGTAGTAATTCTTCATTGTCATCCCCTGATTGGATGCTTGTCTCAACGGGTTGGCGTGGTGGTCAGTTGTCACTGAATCCTAATCTCTCCCAAATCCACCCAAAATTCATTGCCTGGTTTTGAGTGATGGTGACAGATACGCTCACCAGAACTGTGCAGCCAAGCTGGATGCTTCTCTCCTCCCAACCTTGCCACAGTTGTTGATATTGGATTCAGGCAGATTCTGTCAGGTTCCTTGTAAAAATGCCCTGAAGGTAAGGTCAGTTGATGTTGAAACTCAACACTTTGTGCTGAGTGTCTTTTCATCTTTCAAAGAAACCCGGTGTTGATGTTGTTTTTTCCCATTTTCCGCTTCTTCTGTAACCTTCCTGCTTGCAAGAGAATCTCGTGGAATCTTTGTTGCACAGGCTCGTATTCCCTCTCCCCCATGTTTCCAGACAGGTATGAGTTGATGAAAATGAGGAACAATTGGCAGTATTATTGTGCCAGGGGACATTACATTTGGGTGCAACAGTTTGTTACATTCAGGTTGAAGGTTATGAGTGTCCGTGTAATTGAAGGGCAGAATGTACGTGTACCTGCTGTACATATGTGATGCATGGCCCTACATCAGGCACATGGGCATGTGCTAGTGTAGCCCAACTTGTATTACGCATTGAATGAAGTCCCAGTGTGCACAGAGTGCTTTGCGGCACAGGTATATATTTCCACCTCATCCCCCCTGTTAAAGTTAGCCAGGCAGCTTAATGCATCTTCTCCCCCTTGGCCCATCGTCCCTGTGCGTATCCAAGTTCATCATCATCCAGGGCTCACTTTACCCCGTGCATCCCTACTCGTCTTGGCTCAACACTTTCCCTGTACTCCCTACTCATCTCATCCCACTGGTCTCCGTCTCCTTGCATGATCTCAACTTTTCATCTCCCACTGCGCCTCCTTCTGACCTCTTTTTCTTCTCGTTGCCGTCCTGCTCTCTACACGTTGTTTCATCCCAGACCTACCCCTATTTTTCCCCCCTTCCTTACTCACTAACAGTCACTCTGCATTATTGACATGCTAGCAAGAATTGCTGGCCAGCACCACTCCAAAAAAACAGCACCTGCCCTGTCAGATTACGTATTCTCTGTGTGCGCTGGGATGGCAGAAATTCCCAGGAGTTTTGGGCTGGCTCAAATTTTCCATCAGATTTCTATCTACCCAGGCTTGGGGTTACACTACCCCTTTAACTATGACTCTGATCTGTTGATGCTGTTTTTTGTAGTCCCTCAGTAAACTTATTGATATCAGGAAGGTATTGCTGTATGCAGGAAAGATACATATACCTAATGTCACGCTTGTGTGAAGACAAGGCAATAAAAATTCAAGGACATTCAAACATTTTGGTATCAACAGGAATCATGCTCTTGTTTCCTGTATAGATAAGATCAGACATGTATCAAATTGCTGTGACTGTTTTTGTTTGTGTTTCTGTCAGTGCTTTGGCAGTCACAGTTTACATTTACGTTGTTTACAAGCAACATTTAAGACAAGGTACATGTACATGTATGCATGTTATATATGCATTTTGGTACATGGACAAGGTACATGTATGCATGTTATATACGCATTTTGCAAGATTTGAAGGAGTTACAATGGTTTTACAAGGTAATGAAGTACGAATCCTCATCATACATGATAATAAACAGTAATTAAATTACGTACAATCTCAGCCTGAAGATATCATACTTGTATGTTGCCACAAATTGTAAATAAACATGTAAACGGCTCTTTAGACATTTTTGATGTCAGGGACATTATAGATGCAATTTTTTAAGTTTGAAATTCATTAATATCTGTTACAAAAGAAGGAGAAAAAAATTTAAAAGATTTGTAGAATTTCCTAACTGTCAGAATTCCTTGATGCTTTCGAAGAAGATTTTACAATTACAAAGTGAAGGGGTAACCTTGGCTAGGACTGGAAATTATTCACTGAATCAGGCAGCAAACATGTTGATGTGAAGACAGTAACAAATTTGGATGCATTGACATTGCATCGTCAGTGCATTACACATTCGTTGCTCATCAAGATATGCATATTTCCCATGCACTGTGTATGCTCGTGTGTGTCAGGGTTACGGCTCCAGCAATTTACACTCATTATGAGTCAGCGGTTGATACGTCGTCGACTGGTGTCATCGCGCAGCAGCGTTGCTTGGCTGGTTGTTTCCAAGCAGGAGACCCTGTGTCCACCCACAGAGAGTGAATGGATGACAGCCCCAGGCCTTCCTGGAATCCTGTTGTTTTAATAATTAGTGTAGATGCACATTCATGGCAGGGACATGTTGCAATTATGACTTGATTAGATTAGCATGGCGAACATTTTGCATACCACAAGTGTGTTTTCTACATGTACATTGGAAGTGTACATATGTTATCTGTGTAATGATATGATAATGCATTGGCACACACTTATCAAGGATGATACATACACAGTGTATATTGTATATTTTAATTCTTGGCTCTTGCATACAGTTTCAAGGAGATGTAGTCAATCTATTCATCAGACTATTTCAAACTCATGACATCAATGCTGTTTTTCCCTCCTGTGTGTCTGACTGTACGGAGTATTTTCGTGCACCAAGCGCTCAGCAAACTGTTTGGGTTTGACAATTATGATAAAAGATTGATTAGATGTAGGCATTGAGAAGGAAAATGGCAACTGCTGACAATAAATCCAAAAGAAAAATGGTGGAGTGGAAATTTACCAGTAAAGATTGAATCATTTTTTAATTTAGAATGACATTTTAGAATTATTACTGCCATTCTTTTTCTTGTACTTTTTAGTGACGTTTAAAATATTAATGTTTTGTTTTTGTTTTTATGTCATGCCACATGCGCAGTTGGCTTCTGGGCCATGATGGCGCATTGCAATAACTCAAACTAAAATAAAAAGAAAACAGAAAAAAAAAGCATATTAGGTAAGAATAGTTAAAATATATACGGTTGTGCCTGGCTAATTATGCAGGAGCAGCGCTGCACATTTCACTTTGCTCTCTTCCTGGTGATAGAAATTTGTCATCAGGGTTGGAGTTGCAGGGGGAACAGAGCGAGTTATATCAGTGCGGCAGTCTCCACCAGCTCATTGGCAGTGTGATGGATCATAGAACCACGCATTTCCATTCTTAGAATCCTGTGGAGTGTGACGGGCGGCAGGGCGCATCCCTCCTGCTGTGGCTCTGAAATTTTAAAGGTCTTGCCCAGTCACGTTGATAATTGTACTATTTGTGGACGATCGGCACACACTCACATACATGTATGCAGAAAAACAAAAAAAAGTGCATCGGTTGAATTTGTGTCCCTCTGTGAACTGACGAGTTTGGGCAGGATGAGTAAATGTAAAGTGTTCAATGCTGCCCCAAATGGGAATGCACAGATGTTGATGAGGTATCTTTGACGTCACTTTTACGGGTCACTTTGAAAGCGGTCGTCGAAGCATCAAGTTGAAGCATCAAGTTTTATCAACTGTCAACAGCTGTGATGTGGAACAGGAGTTTTTTTGACAGCTGAGATATGCATTACAGTTGAGTTGAAGCTGATGATATCAGGCGTCCCTAGAGGGTAAAGGAGGATCATTGTTTGATTTGTTCTGTTGCTGTGATCATTGTAAAAATTAACATACTGGTGGTTGCTTCAAAGTAAACTTAAAAATTGTACATGTACATAAGTAGCATTCCATTTGCACTTGGCACTGGCATGGAAGACCATCAGTTGAAGACTTTTTGCCTGTAATATGAAGACATTGCCTTGACACATACGTGTACATGTACAAGTTACGTGATAGTTTGAAAATATGGTAAAATGTTTTCGGGGCTGTGTTTTGGGAAAAAAAGAGAAGGGGGGGGCCTTTGTTAGGTTCCAGGCTAGCCAACGGCCTTCGTGTCTTTACTCATTTGTGTATTCCTAGCATGGAGATTGCACAACTTATTCTGTGAATCCCTTGCACATTTTGACAGGTTGCGGGTGAGTGGTGCCAATCAGTGGCACTCAGTTTTAGCCCAGCCTGCCTGTTTGTAACCGTTTGAGGGAGCTCTAGTGCACAGAGGAGAGCCATTGCCAATCCGTATTTCACCATTGTGTCATTGTTACTGTTGTCAAGGAGTTTTACACCAGCTCCTTGCTGCTGCTGGACAGAAGCATCAGCTTGGAATGGTAGGCATTAATGACGAAGAGCCAATTTTGGAGCTTTGGCAAATGCCACTAATAATTGGCAAAGAGTTAAAGATGTTTGTACAGCCTGGTGAATATGAACTCATTCCAGTCGGCCTGATGAGGACCATCTTCTGTCTTGGTCATACACACTGTGCGTGGGGGGTCTTTCATAAAATCGTTGTGCTCTGGGTTTATGTTTAACACAAGTAAACAAAACCATGCTGCTTTTTGCCTCGGAATAGCTAGTTGAGGTGGATATTTGGGTTTGATTACTTCCATGCCCCCTCTCAAAATCCTCCTGATCTTTGAGCCGTGCCATCAAATGAGTCACAGACTGTTTGTTTTGCGGCAGGCCATAGGCCCCACTCCAGATGCTGGACCCATTGATGAGGTGGCCAGAAATGAAATCATAAGAAAAGTAGCCGAAATATTGATGAAAAACACCAGCAGCAGCTGGACCAGTAAATCCCATTGTCTTTGTCATAAATTATGGAAACTTGCCAGCGAGTGGTGCCAGTGTGAATGTATGCAAGAGCGGGCAACGGCTCAACATATCGTAGGGCTTGTTGTGAGATTATTAATTAAAAGTCCTGGGTCAATGAAAGTTCGGTACACTGTATATTACTTGGACAGAGTTATGACTTGAGGCTCAGGGGAGGTTATCTTGGCGGCGTTTTCTGAAGAGCCAGACAAGTAGGAGTTCAATTACATCACACGAACTGGCAGTTATATTGCTTAAAACCATTTTCCTCAAATAATGGTTCCCTGAACTATAAGTATTCCTACAGAAGTAGAAAGTTCTCTCATGTGTTACTTATTTTGGAAAAAAAGGAATATGGGTCGAGAAATGTAAATTCTAAAGTTTTGTGCTTATTAGGAGCAATTCTAACACAGGTATTAAAAGAGTAAGATTATGGGCAGACATTCTGACTGCGTGTTGTCTGGCGTAACAAATGTGGATGAGCTCAGTAGCGTGTGAAGTCGTACGGAGTCCAGATCTTATCAACATTTGTGGTCCAGTTACCCAATAGTCAAATTAATTGTGCAGTTCTCATACAAGGAGGAAAGGATAGGCTTACTTGAAACCGCAACTAGAGTGATCTCTTGCCATGCAGCAGATTAAAATGGATGATGGCTGGGGACAATCTGTGAATAATGGTGCTCCCTTGACATTAATGGTCCCAAAAACCCAAAGGAAATGGCACTCAACCAGTGTCTGTTCATGTTAAAGTGGTTTTGAACAAAGTATTTAAGCGTGTGATTTCCAATTGGAAATTGTTTATACCACCATGTGCATGTGACATATAATTTCTTAGCATTTATACATGGATATGCATTCACATTGTATGCATATAAGAATGTAAAATTTATTCTTGAAATCTTGCTGTCTGTTGCAATGCGAGGAAAGCCTCTCAACTCTTTTACACTGTGCTTTGAAATGGCATTGCAGGTGTTCCTGGTGAGCTACAGGCACCATCAGAGATATGTGCCACATTAAAGTCCACTTGCCCCAATTACCAGCACCCATACATCAAAGTATTTCACCAACTGTAATCATTCCTGAGCCATTAGTGGCTTATCAAATCACTGAGTCATCAGAAATCCCAGCAGACATGGCCATATTTTGGTTGAAAGAGAGAGAGAGAGATGATGGGAAAAAAAGGAAAAGAAATGGTTCCATTGTTAAAGGATCGGGGTGCAAGGTTCAATTATTGTCGCCTGCTGCCACTTTCATATGCTAATTACCCGCTGACATTCCTAAGTTTTCTCTTTCATTAACTGGAGTGTTTTTGCCCCTGCTTCTGTTATTCACATTTGGTGTTTGTGTCTCTGTCTTCTTCCCGTGCAGATTGAAAACATCGATAAATGTTTACATTGTCTGTCGGCTAGGGGTGTGAACACGCAGGGCCTTCTTGCCAAAGGTAGGTGGATGCCCATCTTGGGACGAAATCATGATATTGTGGGAGGTGCCAGTCTTGTTCATATAAGTGAACAAGGTTTGGACTATTTGACAATTCTGGGTTTAACCGCTCCAAACACCAGTAACTTCTCTGTAGATGTGCAAGTTTGATCGCATCATATGGTGGGTACTGGTGATTTGCGGTGGTGTGGAATGGTCATGTGTCCAGTGTCTAAAAATGAACATGTCATTCTCATCTCGCAAAGACTGTCATGCACATCATTTGCTTCACAAGGGTGCAGTGCATGGTGCATATGCTAGATGTGTGGGATGTGAGTAGCAACAGAGCTCTGCAACATCTCACCCGGATAATGTGACTTTTGTTTTTATAAACCTGACTTGTGGCCCTTTTGGCCAATGAAACGAGAGTATCCAAGACACACAATATACATTTATGTTACTGTGGTATTTGTTTTGCTCATTAGCATTGGTACAAATAAGGTACACTTTTAGAACCCCAGGTTTTTTTAATCCTCTGACATACATGTACGTAGACTCCCAAGTACAGAGTAAAGTTTGAAGCTAAATGGAATAATTAGTCAAGAGACTGGAGAGAACTCAGTATGCCTGACTGAATCTTTCATAGCTTGTGTGGCGGAGCCACATCTGCTTTCATCATTTGGGCCAGAGAGCCCTGGTATGGAAGTAATCCACCATGCTAGTATTTTGAGGGCTACAGGCGAGACAAGCTTCAGTGCAACTGATACATCTGAGACAGTTACGGTGGCCGGGCAGGCTCTGTGTTACCTGTAATTGAGAGTCGTCGCCACTCTCAAAATGAAAAAAAAAAGGGGGTCTGGAATAGCCATCTGTGGCCATAGATTCATTTGTGCATTGAATCCTCACCCTGCATTATAGTTTACGAAGCTACAGACTAATTTAAAGCTCCTTGTTCATTGTGCATGCATGGAAAGATTGCTTTGCCAGTTTTGTCTCGATGACATCTTGGGAAAGGATAGAAATTTCCTCTGAAGCTGCTTCCATTTATTATGATAATGAATTGTTGATCATTTGTGCATGTGCACAAAAAAAGGAGAGAAAAAAACAAGGGTCAGAATCAGATCCCTTGCACTGTTTTGGGGTAGTCACCCTGATAGAAGATGTTTGACAACTTGATCGATAATTTCCTTAATTACAAGATGTTGCAGCTTTCAAATGAGCCTTTGATTCAAACCAAACCAATCCATTTGAAGCAACCTGATCAGTGAACAATGTCTAACAAACTGGATCACTTTTTAGAAATGAATTGTGAGTAGAACACTCATTAAGAAATGCTTTTCAATCGTGCACTGGTGCTCCACTATGTCTCACATACATAACTATCAAACAAGGGCCAAGCAGTTGCATAGACAGCGTTCCACAATTGTGATACCCCCCCCCAGAAGAGTTTTGAAAACATGAAGAGGAGTGGGGAGTGTCAAAGTTGCTGAAAATTTCAATTGTGCAAAAAGCATCTGACCGTAACTTGTTGGTACAAATCCTTTTCTTCAGGAAAGCATGCATGACATACTTCAATTTTGACCGATTTGATCATAATCCACTGACCTGTGCAATTGCGTGCTCATGTTGGCCTTGTGTTGTGCCAACATTTTTTCAATTACACAGTCTACCCAGACTGCACACCTGTGTGGGAAAAGAAAAGAATCGTACATTCTTGAGAGCAAACATCAAACAGAAAAAGTGTAGCATGTGTTCTTTGCCAATGTCAATTGTGTTTACATCCATTGTCTGTATCCTGCATAAGGTAGAAGCACCAAAGAAAATGTTTTCTTTTCTTTTGTGCATGAAGTCTGTTTGCTTTTAAAAGCTCCAGCATCTCAGCTCATATAACTTCTTTATCAGTTAGCTTTTTTTTAGTTCAACTCCCAGGAGAGAGTTTGTAAACTGATTTTTATATGCTTGAAATGTAAGATAACATGTTATGGAAGTGTGGAAAGCTATGTTAAAAAAGACATACAAATAGCTCTAGTTCAATTTTGAAAGGTTCATGTTAGATGGAAGGTCTTTATACCTTCAACCTTCTCCCCTGGACTGGAAACCATACCGACATCATTTCAAACCATTGGGGACACTTTGTTTAATTTCACAGACAGCCTACTTTTAGGCATCTGTGTCAAGCGTGGCCAAGCCCTGACATTCAAAGAGATCCAGTCCAATTAGGTCTGGCTTGTGTTATATTAGGATGTCTGTGAATATGTTGTAGGGAAGCAAGGACGGATGGGTGTTTATGTGACCTGCTTTCCACAAAAAAAGTTAAGTCACCAGGCAGGCTTGCAAATGATGCAAATTCACAATTCCTTGAACTGCTGAAACACGTGAGCAAGCAGGAAGTTGTCAGATATTGATTCCAACCTAAGTTGGGCAGGTTTACCCACATTGGTCCTGGACAGCAAACTGTTTTTCCCAGGGTGGTAAAAATGGAAAGAGTGGCAGTACATGCCAATGAGCATCACTGCTGCTGTGTGCTCATGCACAGGTGTATTCGTCTCTATGCAGACATTGCAGGTTTCTGCACGAAAAGAGTTAAAAGCATTTTGTATGTACACTGCATTGTCACCTCCCCAAATGGAGCACATTTTGAAAACTACTGACAAAATAGAGATTTTGTTGGACTTTTTCCACTTTCTCTTCCTCCAAAAGTGCGTGAAGAGCCCAGAGATGGGGGGGGGGTTTCGTCAAGCCCAAAAGTGGAACTTTTGGCACCGCGAACACATATTTTTGTACAAAGGCCTATCACAAGGAGCTTCGGAATACAATTTTGAAAAGTTGCATGTCCGTCGCAAACCAAAGGTTGCATGTAAGACTTGTACACTGTAGTTGTCAATATTGAATAAACATAACAAAAATACATTGATTTCAAACCCTTTGAAACATCTGAAATGTGGATATTTACCATAACTTCAGTACATGTGACTAGAGATTGAATCATGAATATGCAGAATCGTGGTCACCTTGAGCTTGAGAATCAATGTAGGCCTATAAGCCGTGACATGTATGCCGAATATTAGGGTATATTTAAAATATTCAGTACACACACACAAAAAAGATCTCCAACAAGCGAAACTCAGAACTTCAAACCCTTTGAACCCCCCTAGCTTATGGGCCTGTTTAAAAAGTTACCTAAAAAGTCCCTCCCTTTAGTGAGATTCGCCTTGATGCCCAAAGTTCCATGTAACAATCTTGTACATGGAAGGCATGTACTTTACTGGCTTGAATTGGTAGTTCTTTGCCCTTTTCGATGGTGAAGGGCAAACTGGATGAAAAGTTCTGTATGCTACTTCATTATTGATCCCATACGCCATAATTACTGTCTCGCCTGTAAAGGAGTTTGAAATCGGCCATAGAGCAACTGGCAGTGCTGAATTACCATCTGTTCCAACACTGGTTCCCATCCAGGTCCATGCAAATGTACATTGGGCAACTTCTCATATTAAAGTTACCCTGCTCCAAGACACCGGTTGGGATTCAGTTGTGGGTTCCTTTTTACAGCCTGGCAGACAATTACACCTTCTCTTAAAATTCTTAGTCCCTCCCTCTTCCAATGATGCCCATGCATGGGTAATGGAAGAATAAGGGACTTGAATCCTTCATGACACATCCATCTGTGACTGGTACGAGGGGCTGCTTACCCGTCTGTTGTTATCCTTCATTCCACAGATGTAGAGGAAAACCACACTTTTTTAATGTTAAGTGCTGTTTGCAACCAATTTTATGACCAGTATCAAGTGCTGGCCATAAAATTGGTTCCTCATTTGGCAGAAAATGTTTTCTCTTTGCAGCATGAGGTGGAATATAAATAATATTTATAAAAACGAATTTCGGAAAAAAAAATCATTAGTACTGGTTGCAAATTTGCATTTCATGTTTCACGACATACTAGCACATGTAGGTCTTTGTTTGTTTTTGTTGAGGTAATGTATCACATATAAAAGAATGTTGCTATTACTGTCACCCTGTGTTCCGTTTTATTTGTTTGCCTATGGTCTGTTTACAGACCACACTCTACGTGAAATATAAAATTTAAACAATTTATATCTGCAAAGAAGTGCAAGGTGGTACAATTAAAAAAGCTAATTAGTGCACAGAAGAAGCCTTTTCAGTCACGAGGGGCTTCTCTTTTGGGGGGGACGAGGATTCTGATTCATCTTAATGACAGGACTGCTTTTATTTGAGAAACAAAAATTACACAGTTTCCTCCCTTTAAGAGCACTTCCTCAAAAGCGATTAAGGCATAATTTGGGGTTTGATAAGTTGTTCATCTGGAGGTGGCCAGGGAAGCTGTCCCTTGGGACTAGTGGGGCTTTGGGCTGCCTGGATGAAACTGATAAATAGAAGCTAGAGGTCAGCTGTTTCTACACTTAACTGCATGTCACAGTCATGATGTAAAGAAGACTCCACAACATTTTCCTTGATTTTTTCTGAACAGTATATTTAGTAACCAGATATCACTTTTTTTTGTAAGGCACTTTCAGGATGTGTCTTTTGTGCTGCCATTTAAACCATGAGTTGTTTTATCATCTGCACTGCAACTTTTGCGTTCTTCCTCACATTACACACAGACATCTGTGGATTCATTTTACTGTTATTGCGTCTGTGTACCGAACATGGTTCTGGTGAACAAACTTTCATGTTTAGTTACTGAATAACCAATGTTCCATCAGTCTAAACGCAACACTTTTCTGACCTGAACATTATTGCTAAGATTCAGGTACGTACAAGCATCAGTGTTAGGCTTGGTACAAGTCCATTTTTTTTTATCATTCACTGTTAATTTTACGGTCGGTATCCAGATATCCGTGAGGGCAACCTGAAGGCAGTGCTGGGTCTCTTCTTTGCACTGTCCCGATTCAAACAGCAACTGCAGCAACAGCAGCAGCAGCAGCGGCAAGCCAGCCAACAGGCCCGGCCGCACGCAGCGCACGGCAGGCATACCACCACCACGGCAGGAGGAGCAGCTCAACACAAAGTGCAATATTCATCGTCGTCAACGACGGCAGCATCGCAGCAGCGACAGCAGCAGCTGCAGACGAGGCAACTCGCTGCGTCCACAACTCAGGCAGGACAGAAACGGCAGACAGTGCCGTCGCAGAAACAGCCGGGCAATTTGCAATCACAGGTACCTTTTTTTTCGTAATCAATAAGCCAATTCAACAATCAACGAGCACTTGATAAGTGACAAACTGTAATCAATCACTCAATAATGAAGTTAGACAGCTTGTTCATTGACCAGTAGCCAATTAGCAAGGAAGCTTTTAATCAGGGATCTCTTCATTGTCATGTTCATGTACATTAAAGAGGTCGCCAAGTGCCCCCCAAAAAGCTGTGAACTAGACTGCTGTCTCAAGAACCTGCCAATTTTAAATCTTGTCATTTAAAGTTCTCACAGTCATGGAAGATCATGGAAAAAATTGTCCTTGAATGTCGTGAAAAGTCCTTGAAAATGATGAAAAAGTAGTATGTTATCAAATCTTTTGTCAGAGGAAAAAAGTGGAAAAAAATGACAAAAAGGTAGATTCGTTTTTTTATATATTTTTTTTAGAGAATCGAGCTTTTCATGTGTTTCACTCTTTTCTTGGTTTCTTGGTTATTTCTTCCTCAGTCATCAGTGCAACGTCAAACTGCCACCAAACCCCAGGCCAACCCCAGGTCGGCATCCCAAGGCAGACCCCCAGCCAGCAAGTCCTCCCACAGCACCACTCCCTCGCCTTACCAGGCGGGCTCCAAGGCCCAGGGTCGGCCGGGTGGGACCAGCAGTCAGCTTGGGGCCCAGCAGCGCAAGCAAGGGTCCTCTACCACTTCACTTGCTTCATCAAGTAGGAATAATGTTGGTTTTCAAATTGCGAAATCTAAAATGAAGCACAATATAAGTATTTGGTTATTTGTTTAATCTTTGCAAATCCTTCAAAATCAACCTACAGGTTTTGAAGGATTTTAATAACGCTAATAATAATAAGGGCAAATGTAGCACTTCATTGCCAAAGTCTCCAAGTGCTTCACTGTTTAGCCTTGCCCATTGGACCATGAGATCTGCCTCTGTGACAACTTGAGATCAGCACAATTTGATCTCAACACTCCCAGGTACCGATTTGTACTCCTGGGTGGAGAGAGGCAATTGTGGTGCATTGTCTTGCCCAGGAGAACACAAGCGCCGACGACACCTGTGGCGTTCAAACTCACCAACTACGGCATGTGAGTCAAACTCCAGAGCCATTGGTACACCGCGGTACTCTGCATGTGGTACTTCACAGTGTGTGGAGTACTATGTGGGTATTCCACATTTTGTGGGGACTGGGAAGTACAGCCCGCTAGTATTCATTTTTCATATTAGCCTTGCTGTCTCTTAACAATTTGAGTAGAAAGGGTGTGTCATTAAGGTGCTGCATAGCGATGGGTTTTCGGAAGATTCCAAGTGAATCAACTGCAGGGCATTAGGATTATGCAGAGTTAGATCTACGTCAGATGTTTTTTAGGCAGTAACTTGTTCTCATAAAATTCATATTCAGAGTTAGGTTATTTTGCCCCTTCTTCCCCACCCACCGCGGATTCAAAACATGGATATACACTACTGGAGTAACCGAAAGGTTCTTCCAAACATGCTTCATGCACTTTCCAATCTTTACCACATTGCAGCTAAAAATTATCATTGCACGCAGAGACCACTGGAGATTTATGCTTTTTGTTTTTCTTGCACTCGTCGAACTTGTCCTTGTGTAGGAGTTTCTGGCTTTTTTTTTTGCAAACAGATGCTGGTCTGGCTGTTTGAAAAAAAAAAGAAAAAGATTGTCACATGGCATGGCATTTTACCAGTGCAACATCCAAAAGGTTTTATTTCACCGTCCAGTGCGGCGTTGGCTATACAAGGCAATAATAAATGTCTGCCAATTCCTCAAAGCCCACGCATCAAAAGTGCATTTCATTTGACAAGTGTGACTTAATTTTAACGTGTGTGCTGTGAGAGTGGCTAACCGGTTTGACGTATTTCCTACATGCCAATTTTTTGTTTATTTTGCAGGGCTTGAGCGAATGAGAGGTAAACAAAAATTAACTAAAAAACGTGCAAGATCTTGTCCGTTTATTTACCTGCACTTTGCATTGCCAGTTCATGAGCCTGCTTCCGTTTGTCACAAGCATGATGAAATAACTATCACCAGGTCCCAGTCAGTGATGTTTGCATTCAACTTGCATGGTCCTTACGACATGAAAGAAAGGATATTAAACAAGGAATCTCTTCGTAATGTTTGCCAAGGCACTCTTAGTCAATTTGATAGGGATCGTTCCGCCAACTACTGTTTCTAAGATCGTGTAGAATAAAGTGTCAGAGGTTTGCTCACCATCTGGCCTCTGAAATCATTGAATTTCTCGCACCTGATTTCATGGAGCTGGTAAACAGATTTACAGCTTGGCAAGTTATGTGCTGAGCGTCATTCAGTACAGAGCTGGTAACAAACAGTGCATATTGTATAGCATGTCAGATAGTAACCTGTAATTCTGGCACACAGAAATGGTCTGAAGTGGTTGGGAGGTACAGGTACATATACATATGTTCAGCATGGATCTACAGTGCAAATGTTGCCATAGCCTGATATTCGAAGGTGTACATGCAACAACGTCACATTTGGCTACCCTCAGGCTGTATTTTTCCTCAGCCTTGTAGGATGATTTTAAAAAAAGTAGCAGTCATTTGGCAAAGTTCAGTTTCCAAGAAGGCGAAAGAAGGTCCATAAAGCATAACCAGTGTGCCTGTTTTTGTTATGTAGAAATCATTCTGTGTATACTTCATTATCATATGTGAAGCAATATATACATGTATATATCATTCATATTATTTACCATTCACCATAAGTCAGTCCTCGTGGATTTTCTTAATGAGCTGCCGTACTGTTATGCTTGGTTTGAGATGAAGGTCAGAATGTTAAAGCTTAATATTGAGAATCGGCAATCATGTGTTCTCTGTGTAGACCCAATTAGGAATCAGTTACAGCGTGGAGGAATCTACAGTACATTTATTCCTTCCTCCATGGCTACAGGTTCTGTGTGTGTTACAGAGGGTGCTGTGTCAGTTGCCTGACCATTAAGGCTAACTTAGCAAGCACACATTGTATTGTTTTTGTTTGTAATCCCATGTTTCTCATACTTTGGAACATTGGTATGTCCAAGACAGAAGGGTTAAGTTGATTTGCTTTTTTTATGGATTGTTTATCAAGTTTTTCTTGTGGGCCTAGAATGAACCTCATGATATTTGAGGACACATTTCCCCTGTAAAGGTAGCAAAGATATTGTTATTTCCATCTAGGTTAAGTTGAACAACTAACAAGATCTTGTGGTAGTTTCTTTGATGCATGATATAAACTGTAAAACAGGTTGTTTGGCACCATCTCCTGGTTCCCAAGGGTAAACCAATTTTTGTCCTGTGTGCACAAACTAATGCCATCTTCAGATGACTGCCAGGTGCAAAGGGGACAGTGCCATTCCGGTGTCTGTCATACTGCTCATTTTCAGTGGGTTTACTCAAGTTCACTGGGTTCGTTTGCAGACCTTGAGTTCAATTTATACAGAGGAATGCTTGTAATTTTATTTCCTACGGAAGTGGAAAATTTTGGGCTCTTTGGCTCAGGACCAGACACTGGTATAAATTATAGAGAGTTGTTCTCTGTACACTACTCTTGTCCCTGTTCTTTCACCGGGGATGTATGTTCCAGTCATGGACTCGTTGTCAACTTTGATGATCTTTCTTGTTTACCTTCGATGGGGTATTTTTGACAAGGTTATGTGTTCCACTTCATGAAGTATCTATCCTCCATACTCGATTCATTGACTCCATTCAGAAGCATGCCGCCTTCATATCCACTAATTATTGCTCTCATTTTTCTCCTCTTCCCAAAAGAACAAAAAAAGAGAGTTTTAATTGGAATAACTGAGGGAAGTGTTCCCTCATTTAAATGATTTCTTTCCCCCAGAAATGTATGGATGCACGACCTGTCATTACTGCATGCATAGATTAATATGCATGGTGATATGATTTGGATTGCACCAAAATGTCTTTTCTGACAGTTGTTTTCATAGATCCTTTTTTAAACACTTGTCTCTGTTTTTTTTCTTCTCTCCATGTTTACTGGTTTCCATCTGCAGCTACCTCTCAAAAAAGTAAGTAAATTTCTCTCTGGAATCCACTTAGTATACTGAAAGAAAAGTTGGTGTAGTAGGAACGATGACTGGATGAGAGACACTGTGGTCACAGTAACAAGATTGATGTTGGTAATTAAGATGAATCTTAGTATTCAGCTGGAGGTGTCGTGAAATGATCCCAGCATTTGTGGGAGGACTCAAACTTGAGGCTTTGTGTCAAATCTTTGGACATTTATTTATCTGTTGTCCAAACAGTCATTATGCCCATTTATTCAAAGTACTCAGTCGCTCGCAGTCTTGGCATCGTCGAGCTTGATTTCTGTTGCACAACTTTGTGTTGAAGTTTACCTTAGGCACTGAACCAGACATGGCTACAGCTCAGACTTCAGACTATTGAGCAACATTCTTCGCAGCAGACTAGTTGTAAAGTGCAGCTGTAAATATGGTTGACCTTTCTTGGTCTTATGGAATCAGACCAAAACTGTGCACTTGTTTGAATGTGCTTGATAGGTCTGGTTGTGTTTTGCCAGAATACCACAGATAGTAAGTATGTGCTTCTTGCGGGTAAGACAGTCTAGTGCTGCGCAATGCCCTTCATCAGGTGGAACTTTTAGGAATGCATAATTAACTGGATCTTGTTGAATTTTTGGATCACAGTGTTTAACTTGTATTGCAAATGCTTTCAGAAGGCTCTGTGAAAGTATCAAGAGCTGTTGTAGCAAATGAACCAACTTGAACGTGGTGAAGATTCATTTCAGAACTTGCCAATTCAAATCTTGGAACCTTCCATGTGGAATTAATGGCATCCAGCTGCTGTGTCCGATTTTTACAGTGGGTTTCCGCAGTTGGAGGAAACGTAATGAGCTTTCAAAGTGATTCAATCCTTTCAAGTAAACACAAGTCTTATCAGACATTTGAAAGCTGTGCACTAAAAGTAAACATCCGTGACATTCACCTACCATTTAGAGGTTAAGGATACCGGTGTTTCTTGTAAGTGCCTGACTTTCTTTCTTTGTGCACTCCTCAGGCAACTCCTCTTCTCATCGCAACTCCTCCTCCTCTGACATGAGTTCCCGTATCCCGACATTCAGCAAGGGGTCCCGGCCCACGGCGGGGTCAGGGATCAGCCAGCGGGGTCAACTGGAAAAGGGACGAGTGCCTTCAGCTTCCCCTGCCCCAACTCAACAAGGTAAAAGTGGGGGGAAAAATCATCAAAATAACATCACGCTGCCATGGTCTGTGTGTGTTTTCCCCAAATGCTGTTCCGTGCAAAAGTGGAAATTAGCTGTGCTGTTACTGGCCTTGATATGTTTTGTACTCCATAAAGAAAAAAGTTTACCAAAATTGAAATGGGAGGTAAAAGTACAACCTATGATTTCCATTTTCTTTTTTTTTTTGGAAAAAACCTTTTTGCTCATGAAAATGATAAAAAATGAAATATACTTATGAAGAATAATGAGATAGGTAACAGTGTGACCAGTTTCCACTTTTACAATGGAATTTTGCCAAGTGATGGTTGGTTTAAAGTGCATAACTGTTTTGGAAGAGTTTCAAGATTAAATAACAAGGTGATTTTCGAAAACCAATTTATTAGAAGTTGTGAAAGAGCAAACCTTGAACCACTCAATCATAGGGAGGGTAACTGATCATTAATTTTGGTAGTAGATGACACATATATATATATTATTCAGCAATATTACAGCTTTAGGACATATAAATGTGGATGAATGTTTAGCGAGTGCTGATCATTTTAATAGCTACTTTGCCTTAGGAAATAAATAGAAATTCAAAAGTCTTTCTTTGTAATGTATTTTTTCTTGTGAGCAATAATCTTCTTGCCAAAAGAAAATTGTAAATGAAACTTATGCTCAAGGAAAAAAAAATGAAGTCAATCCTCTGGGTTGTGTTAGGAAATAAATAGCTCACCTATTAGCTGTTTACTACTGCCAAACCTGGTTCACTACAGCGACGAAGCAACCAATACTGTCACAAACAAAAGGAGCTAAAAGATCACTAAGAATGTATATAGATGTCAAGCAACCTTGTAGTAATCCGGTGACACAGGAATGAGAGACGGGTGCATGGCAGCCGAACGCAAGGATTGGAAGGGAGATACTTGCATGCGACGACGGGAACCTTTTTCTGAAAGCCGACTCCGAGAATTCCAGCCTCGCTTGGCCATGAAGGCCACCTGCCAAGCCGCAAATTCTCGGTTTGTGGCCCTGCGTGCTCTGCACGCTTTGAATTACACAGTTAAAAGGCTCATTGTTTGGTGGCATGCGACTCTACTCTCGCTTCCACATTCCCGTTGCCTCTTTTCAAAGTGGGGACTATTGTGAAGCTAGTGATTATGATGCAAATTCGGCCTTTTCATTTCTTGGCAACACACAAAGGCCAATCACCATATATACAAGAGCCAGGGTATGCCTTCTTTTTCTTTCACTGTGTTTGCTCGAGCGTGGGCTGAGAATAATAGCTGAAAAGCGGGCTGAGGATCTTAATTTTCACGGCGGCTCTTACCATCATCCGTTGCGAAGGGGTTAAAGAGAAATAGGGTCATAGTTGATTGCTCCTATTACATAAGCTGCTACAAATGTAAGGAGTAACTTCAGTTCTTAGTCCACCTAACATTAGATTCTGTTGCTTTAAGGTTGAAGACATTCACACATTCTTAAACCACTTGTCACTGGGGTTTCCGGTACCGGATACGTATGCTTTATACGCGTGGCCGGGGTCTCCGAAATCGGACAAAGGGAACTGGGCCTTGTAACAAAAGACCGTACTTGGAACAAAAGACCAGGCTGCTGGGCATTTCCAACATTTTTTTCACTCTCAATAGTGGAGATAATCCAGCCTTGTTTTGAAACAGTATACCACGGTTTGGGGCAGTTAGTGGGAGCGGATTACCACCGGGGACAAAAGCGCTCCACCACTGCAGCGATGAGCCACACAGCACCGCTGCATGCTAATCTGGCCCCTACTGAAAAGAGGTCAGCCGTGCACTGAGCCAGGTTCGCAAACAAAAGAAAGTTACATAACATCACACAATCTGGGCTCTTTTTACAAGGTTGCAGGCCTGGCTGAAATACTCGGGCGTCAATAGATTTTGTCTGTCGGACTAGAGTAGCCACCAGACAGTTATTCGTGTGGGTGTAAACGTGCATTAATTGAAATGATGAATTTTTGAAGAATTTTGAAACTGAAAATCTTGAAAAAGTCCCAATTGTGTGCACTGCGTTTTTAAAACCACCCAGCAGCAAGTGGTTAACTCCTTGTGTGTTTTCTGCCTGCTACTTTTTATAAATTTCCATACCAGTATCAATAGATGACTCATTTTTTCCTATAAATTGTGAGCACTTGTTTGCAATAAAGTGCCATGTGATGGTTAGTTGAAGTGTCTGCTGGTACTGCTTTTCTGAGTTACGTTTGTGCATGTTCGTACATATATTTCTTGAAGAGTGGGTCAAAAATCTCCTGTTTTTCTTTTGCAGGTGCAATACAAATTAATGCTACAACTACCTCATCTCAGGGTTCATCTTTACCAAATGGTGCCTCACCCTCAAGCAATCTCCAACCTCCTACGCGGACAGCCAGCCAGATCCGCCCCCCCTCGACAACGGCAACCAAAGCCAGCAGCAGTTCTCAGCCAAAACAGACACACAAGCAGCAGCAGCCCAAGCAACGGCAGACGGCGGCGGCGGCACAACAGCAGCAGGAACTACAGCATCAGTCACAGCTACCGCAGCAGCAACCTCCATCATCACAACAAGAATTACAGCTGCAGTCACAACAGACTCCTAAAAGCCCCAACAAGAGCTCCATGCTCACCAAACTGAAATTTTTTGGGAAGGAGCACGCCGGTAAAGATCCTCACGGCACTCCAAAGAGCAAAGGTGCCGGAGGGAAACCGGCCGTGAATGGAAACAACAGCAGCAGCTCGGAGTCCTCTGCCTCGACAGCAGCACCTCAACCGGCCAGGGATGCTTCGGGCTCAAGAAGCCGAACTCCTGCCCAGGAACGGTCGGCCCTGCTGCCGGACAAGTCGCGGACGGGAAGCGGTTTGAAAAAGCACGGCAGCAACTCCAGTATTGGCACCACGGCTAGCAACACCTCCTCGTCTGGGGTGGGGCCTGCGACCAGCACAGGAGGGCAGAGTACGGTGTCATCTCCTGGTTCCAGCCTTGGATCCAGCAGCCCCAAAAATGCACTAAAGGCTGTTGCTCAGAAGACCATTGGGCGGGCCTTCGGGGGAAGTAAGACTAAGCCCCCCTCCAAGCTCCAGTCGAGGGAATTAGGAAAACCTTCTAGCAAAGATGGATCTGATTTGGGAGTGCGGGGTGAACCAGTCGGAGCAACAGACAATCACAAATCAGAGTCAACCAGAAACAGTGACACTTGTTCAAAGCCAGCTGTTAAATCCAAACTGTCACCGCCTGGCAGTAAAACGTCAAGCAGCAAACAGCAGATACCTGGCTCGACTGCCAAGACGAAACTGCCAGTGGCAAACCAAAGCCCATCTCAAGGCTCCTTGCAGATGCCTCCTCCTTCACGCAACCTCACCAAGTCCAACTCTTCCGCAGCCAGCCAGAAAACAGGTTTGAAGACGCCCACATCTTATCAGACTTTTCCTAAGAATTCCAACTTGAATGACACCAAGCAAGAGGCAAAGGATGGGAATACATCTTTCTCACGAGGTGGCACATACAGCACTTTCCCTGGCCCTGGAAACTCAAAGCAAAGGAATGGAGACGTAGCATCTAAACACGATAAGATCTCTCCCGATGAGAAGCCGAAGAAACAAGCCAGTTGTAAACCTAAGAGTTCATCTCGGTCACCGGATTCAAATCGACCCCTGCCAGCGTCGCCAAGCCACAGCGCATCTCAGCGGTCCCCTGCAAACACTGCAACAGTTGCACCATTCAATTATGTTGGTTCCCGGCCAATGTCGAAGGAGTCTAGCGAGATGAGCATTGCAAGTGCCAGCGTGAGCGAGTCTTCAATCGGCAGCACTCCCATACAGAGCCAGACCAGTGTGTCTTCTGGCAACAGTGTGTCATCTGAAAACAGTGTGATACATAAGCCCAGAGAGGATGCCAACGACTACTGCACATCGGTCTACAAGAACGACAAAGTAGTGACGACATTCGGCACCCCGCCATCTCAGCCCCGCTCCCTGAAGGGGTACGGAGACATCCGCCCCTCCAACATGGACCTGACAGTCATGAATGTCCAGCATAGTCAATCCGCCTCCAGAACCACCAAGGAGACCACATTTGGGGACAGCGTGACCACCCAGCTGCGGAGCCACCGCTCACCAACTGGATCCAGTAAAGGGACAGTGGGCGGTCCCTCCCCACAAGGCTCGCCACGATCCCAGCGTTCGGCCATCGCAACCTATGGTGCCTCAGCAGCTCGTTTGAACAACCTCAGCTCCCTCCCACTCCAGATCCCCTCCATGCCAGTCCAGAGTGAGGCCCATTACTCGGCCTACTCCTACCGTAGCGGTGGGGTCCCCCAGCGGTTTGTCCCCGCCCCCTCCCTTACTCGCCTCTACGGCAACTCCATGCGGCGTACCACCTCCAATCGTTCGCACCTGAGTGACTTGCAGTTCGCCGAGCAGCCCATCCTGGACGATGGAGATGACCTGTATGATGAAGACCTCGGCAGTGGCTATGTCAGCGATGGAGACATCCTCCACCGGAATGCCCAGCTAGGTGATATTGCCAGTGGCTACATGAGCGAAGGTGGAGGCTTCTTATATGCTAAGAGACTGGGCACAGGGGGAAGCAGACTGAAAGATGGAATGGCGGCAGTCCGGGAGTTTCTGCAGAAGACAGTGGACCTCAGTGATGAAGACAGGTAAGATTTCATTTTCCAAATCATGCTTGAAGTCAAGACCTGTCTTCATGTTTTTTCTCTAGGAATCATTCTTTAAATCGTTGTTACCAACAGATGACAACAACCTGGTTATTGCAAAATTCAGAGGTGGAAGAAATTTCAGTCACTCACTTTCAAATTAGCCGTAAAAATGAACAAGTTGCAAGACAAGTTTCCCAAAGTTGTTTTGTCAGAAGTAAGTATGCAACACACAGTTACCATTTATGCATTACAATGAAAGAAAATTACCGCATGGACCGATTCACTGTTCCTCAAGTGAAATCCAGTGTCATGTGTAACCAGGTGGCTGGTTTTACTATCCATAGATACACTTACTGTATATGACCAAAGATCAGACACACCAGCGGACCCATGTATAATGTCCAAAACAATTCCAAAAAGAAAAAAAAAAACAAGGAAAAAAAAAGAACATAACAAAAAAGAACAAAAAGATTCCCTTATACTTGGAGTCAGCATGATGTAACTTCTGTTTTGCTTCATACTGTGCAAAGGGTTATAAAAAGTGTTGGCAGTAGGCAACAATTTAGTCAAGAGGATGGGCGTGATTTAAGCGGGGCCCTGATATCCAGGGTCAACAAGCCGTATTTGAAAATGTCGACAGTAGAAGCTTCCAACTGAAGTGAGGGAGTTGGTTCCATTCAGAGACTACACGTGGAATACGTATTTGTAGCGGTCCTTCTTGGAGTGAAGATCAAGGAAAGAATGTGGAGTTTGCAGCCTGTAGATAACCTGCTGGATGTTTTGGAAAGTTTGTCATCCTGGAAAGCTACTAGGTCGTTTAAACTCTTGCATAAGAAAATTAGCCTACAGACTGCCCGGGGTTCTTCCAGGGGCATCCACTCTAGTTTTTTTTTTTCAACATGGTCATTACACTGGCATATCTCTCGTAATTTCTGGTTAGAAAGCGAGCCGCTTTATGTTGAATATTCTCTTGTGCAGTTTTATCAGACTTTGAGTGTGGGTCCCAGATGCTGCTGTAGTATTCTTTATTGGGGGTGCACTAAAGGCTTGTATAAGTACGTGACTTTTAACTTGCTCACTGCAACCGTGCAGGTATCTCCACAGAAGTCCCATCATACTTGCTGCTTTAGCGGTGATCTTAGATATGTGGTAGGCCTATTTCCATTCCAAATGGTGTGAAATTACTACTCCCAGGTGAGGGTGGTGTTTAGTAATCTCAAGAGGAACGCTAACCATTCTGGACTACTGGTAAGCCTTAGGGCATCTTTTCTGAGTAATGTGCATGACAAGGCACTTAGCAATATCAAAACTCACTTGCCATGTTTTGGACCATTTGCACAGGTTGTGGATATCGTATGGAAGAATTACAGAGTCTCCAGGGTCTCCAACTAAATACAGAAACTGGAGAAATTGAGTGTTCTGTAGCCTACTCTGTCATGAGTGCCACAAGAGGGCGCTGTATAGATTTTTCTTGGGTTAAAAAATCATTGGTTGATACTGATCAAGCTTGACCAAAAGGTGGCGCTCTTCACAATTTCTGTTCAGAAAGTGGAAATATTTGGAGCTCTGGACCCCTTCATTTTGAGCTCGAAAGAAAGTGAATACATAAAGTTGGTGGTAGTATTTTGAATCAAGCTACCTTTGCTTTAGGAATCTTGAATTGATTAATAAATGAAAGCCCATATTGCATTTTATCACAGATTCTGGTATCGCTACACTTTGTTATTGTGACTTTGTAAAGCACCCACGATAGAAATCCACATTGTGGTTCAGTCAGTAACCAAGAAATAAGGAACCATCCGTGTTAATTGTTCAGATCCAAATCAATGAAATATATCGTCTTTAAAAGATGAAAGAAGAAATTTAAAAAAAAAAAAGATTCGGCAAAACATGTAAGATCACCCCCTCCTCCACGGACATGTATCATTGCCTGTAGATTTGACAGCAAATGTGACCTGGGACAGGTGTGAAAATGACCAGCGGGGATCCTAACAAATTGGATGGTGACCCAGAGATCGGATTGCCTCAGGTTGGGAAGAAATTGGCCCCTGTCACCGATAGGGCAAAGCAAAAAACAACATTTCTTGAATAAAGACAAGCACAGAATTCTTTCTTAGGAACATTTAGGCTCTCACCTTATGACATGACGTATTTCTGTTTTCCTAAGTGAGGCAAGATCTTTGACCTATTGGGGACGTGTGCCACACCCCCTTTTTCAAAAATGACAGAGGGATGACCTTTTTGGAAAAACTGTTTAGTTATATCATTTAGGAAAAGGGTCTGTTTTATTTCAATATTGGGAGTAGAAGTTGAAGAGTGAAGAAATTTGAGAGTTGACCTCTTTTTTGACCTCTTTCCAGAAGTATTCTAGTAGCGTGTCTAAAAGTTTACAGTTCTGTGTTAGATTTTGGGACTTTCAGTCATTGGGAAGTTTACTGTTCCAAGTTTCCTAACACCATGTTGCCAAACTCAACTTCTTTATTACATTTTGTTTGTTCAAAACGTGGACTAGCTTTAATGAAATAAAAAAAAGAAGTGCCAAGATATGTCCAGTTGTGTGGCAAATCTGCCACCTCTGCAATTTGTTTTTCCCCAGCGTGTCCATTAAATGCCCTGATCTAAGCGTTCCACGAATAGGTTACTAGAATGTGGATTAGTGGTTAGTCCTTTCAAATTGATTTGTTCAGCAGTCCGTGCATATTATGTCTGCCAGTAAATGAAATTTGTCTGTGATGTGATTCCCTGGTACGTTGTCAGTGGTCGGCCAACTGTACCCCTGCTGTGGCCCTTAGATGAATGGATTCTAAAAACGGGCTGTGCACTTTAATTTTCTTAACCCGTAGGGCTGAAATGATGGGAACGTTTCCTCTGATTTTGTTTTCTCTTTGTCTCTCTCGCCTGCTGTTCGTTGCTCTTTGGCATGATTTTCTCAAAGTGCAGTCTGTTAATGTGCTCTCCAAGGCTGAAAAGTGGACTTTGCGAAACTGACTTTGGTCACAGTATGATTGAGAATCCCGGCCAGTTTTCTTCCTGTCCACACAAATCCTTATTTCATCTTCAGTTGAAATTTTGGGTGATGCTTTTTAGGGTAAAACTGATACAATCATTTTTTAAACTAAAAATATCAGTGCAGCTCTCCCTATTCTTGGAAGTTGTTGCACAAGAATTTTATGATATATTTCAAACGTAACCATGTTCTGTGGAAGTTAATGCTGTTCTGGTCCTTGCCCTCAGTCTTATCAAGTCCATCTGAACAGTTGTCTTTACCCAGCTTTTTCCTTGCAACATTCTAAACTTTTCACAAACCCATGGATCATATACATGTATAGCCTATGATTTTGCCTTCGTGAGTGTTGCATTTTTACCGTTAATCAGCCGCAGAAGTAAGTATCAAAACTTTCATGGACGTGACTTCTCCAAAGTGCACTCGTGTCCCTGAACTTTCCCAAAGAAACCAAGTCCTGTTTTCCCAGGTGAAACCAAATCTTGTTTGCTTGACTGGTCCAGGAATCAAAAGACAATCTTCACTCTGTGTTTCCAACCCCAAAGGTGAAACTGTGTTTTTGTTCGGTTGTGTCAAATTCCTAATTTGCTGGAAGTCTGTAAAGTTAGACCAAGGGGTTGGGATGAATACCGAGCTTATGAATATCGCCCCTGTCATTCACATTGGTGAGATGGGCCGTGAAGCAAGGTGGAAAGTGCACATGAACTCAGTTAGTAGTCTTGGACTCACTTTTGGAGTCTTCTTAGAATAGGATAAGGGTATCAGTGTGGTCCCGGAGCTTTCCTCTCACAGTTTTTGGGACTGTTCTGTGGGGATGGTATCTATGGCAAAGTATCTAGGCTTTGAAAATAATACCTTTGATTATCTTCACACTTAATTGTCATAAATATTTTGTGGGTTATGGATAAGATTGTTTTCTACATGCTTTGTTTATCAAGCAGGTCTGTATTTGTCAATTGTTATTCATCCAAAATCCATTCAATTATCCATTCAGAACTTCTTTGTTGTTAATTTAGCAAGATGTGCCTCTGTCCAACACCTCTTCATGTACCCCATGTTAGTGTTTAGTAACATTTTTGGCCCCTGGACAGTCTGTCCAGCTCAAGTGTAAAAAAGGGAACTGAAAAGGTTGTGTGCACTTTACATGCAGCCATACACTAACAGCCTTTGCCTGATCCTATTATTCAATGTAAATGTGGGCAAGTTGATCCTCTGAGAGTTTTTCCAAGCCGACAAACGATGAACTCCTAAACTTCCAGCTGCCCGGGTTGCTGCACGGAAGCTGTTGTTGTAGAAAGCGATACACCTTGGTAGAGAGGAGAGGGAAGGCGAAGCGAGAAATTTGACAGCGGCCAGGAAGTGGGAACGGGCGGAATAGATAAGAAGGAGGGAATGATACATTTCAGAAAGGGTAGAACGTGAGAATGCACTTGTACTTGGGTATGGGGGGGGGAGGGATGGGGAAGCAGCAGCATGCATCCGTGGCTTGAGGGTAGGGGTAGCTATTCCTGGTGTCAACTTCACTCTGGGGAAGAATAATAAGCTCATTCTTGGACTCCTTGAGTGTGGAAATTTTACGGTTCACTGTACTGCCGAGTGGCCTTGCGTGTTCATTCCTGCATTAGGTTGTCAGCCCCCCTCTAAAAAAACTGACACTCTATGGACAAGCAACTCGATTATCCACTGCTGTCGCGATTATGCAGCCACTGGTGAAATGTCTCATTTGGATGGAAAGAGGGGCTAGGATGAGCTAGGTTATCGTGTCAACAAAGTACGGCGATCTGGAAAATGTTTGAATTAGCCCATTTGCAGAGAGTTTCTTTCAACTTAACGAGGATGAGGCTGTGACATGTGAAAACTTTCAGATGCAGTGAAGTTTTATTTAGAGCCCCACACCAACAATTTTTTTTCTTTGATAATTATGGAGAAAATTGTAAGAGAGTGCCGTTGATTAAGGTAAAAAAGGAAACAAAAACAGCCACTAGTTTTGACATTTTCCATCATAATTTGAAGTGGCACACCAAATCACCTACCCTCTGGGTATGGGTCCACCATTGTAACTATTCTACCACCGCATTTGACCTCCAGGATGAAGAGCCTGTTCCCCTCCCCCCAAGTCACCAGCACAGCGACCGGGGATAAAACTCCCTTTTTGGAGGGAAGTTGGGGGGGGGGGAATTGGTAATCGGCTTATACAAAGTGCAAAGGTAATGTGAGACCATCAGAACCAGAGGAAGTAAAGGCTGTGGTCTTGAAATGTGAATGGCCACCAGTTTTTCTCCATACCAGTAATTGCTGGTGTGTCATATTGCGACCTGCACTTTTCTAAGAGATCTAGATGAAAGGGGTGGTCTTGTATTCTGCAAACGGCTACATTTGATTGGGTTCGACCGATTGAGCTTAAAGGGGCATACACCTCAGAATGGGTGACAAGTAGGCAAGGTATGAGCGGGGTTGGAGTATGCCTTTGCAATGTAGGGAACATATGTGATTCTATTTATCAGTTAACCGTGTTTCACCTTTTATTTGTGGCTAATCTCTGGGCCCATTTGTAAATTTATTTGACTTTGCTTTTCTTTTTAAGATGATAGAGGTTAAGGTTTTTCAAATCATTTAACAAAGATGCTCTTCACAGTGTGTTCAAGACTGTCTTAGCCGATCCTAATGGTTTGACAACCCAAAGGTCCCAGTGTAGCATTAATTTAGTCATGTTCTAGTCTTGTTTCTGTATTTTTTTTGTTTCAATTGTCAGGGATTCCGTACACAAATTTTGTCCATTGATGCTTTGACAGTATTGATGCATATAATGACTTCTCTGTTGCCCCTGTATTCTTCCCATTCCTTGTGTGTTGTGAGACGTTGAATCCTGAATGATTCAGCTACTGTCCCATCTCTCGGTGTTATCTCTAACAACACCCACAAATCAGAAAACATTCTAATAATTTGACAGGGAACAGCACGCTAATACCAGCAGACGCCCTGGTATCAGTTTCTCAAGTTGATAAAGCCACGACTGGAAGTAATTGGATTAAATAAAGAAACACACAACGAGCCCCCGCATCCGACTATCTGGAGACATGTGGGTGACAGTGACTGCAGGGGAACAGTTTACGGCCGGGGAATCGGTGAGGGGGAATTTCACAGCCAAACGCTTGCCCAGCCCCCAGGATCACTCACAATTTCCATATTGATTAGTTTGGCTTGGACAGTGCCTCTTGCCAAATCCGTGAAGTGCCAAATGTGATCACATCTGTCCTTCTATTTCGTGGATTTGTTCCCCCCAGATATTTAGAAAAGGATTATTTGTAGAGCAGTGCACATGTGAGAAGAAATGTAGATTCCTAGAATCATGGTCAGGCATTTGATGTAATCTGGCCATGAAAACTGCAATTAGGAGTTGCAGTTTTTCTAACAGTATTATGTATCTGTTCAAATTTTCCAAGATGAAAGAAACCACAGATGATTATGTGGTACATTGAATGGGTGTGTATCGTAAGTCTGATGCCTCATAAGTCTGACGCCTCAAAAGTCTGATTTTTCGGACTTACGAGGCATCAGACTTATGAGGCGTCGGATCTATAGGCCAAAAGAAACTAGAATTGTCAGGCTTTTGACGCGTCAGACTTATGGACTTTTTAAAATGCATTTTTCGGACTTATGAGGAGTTGGACCTATGAGGCGTCGGACCTATGAGGTGTCAGACTTGCGAGCTGACCCCCCTTTGAAATTGTTTCTCAGCAGACAGTTTCAAAGTAAGCTTCTTCCAAAGATACCAAGAGTTCAGATGAACTTTAGAAGTTATATTTTCCCTGCCTTCCCTTTTATCCATCTATTTAAGCTAAGTTAATGAACACTTCCAGGAATCACTGTACCATGACCAGGAACACAGTCTCTAATCAAGCATCATGCTGCTAATTATCACAGCAACCTCAGTATGAAAGACCTGTGTGTTTATTGTGGTGTAAGTGACCTCCTAGCTGTCTAAATGAACCAAGATTTAACCAGGATTGAACCCTGGTGAACATGTATATCTCAAATCAGGACATAATGGTACCTGTAGTCCAGTGGAGTTCTCTGACATGCTGGACCAAATGGTCCATGCTTGACCACAGGTATTCCATGGCTAGGGTTGCTGACCGCCAGAGTGGACTGTGACCTTTAACCTATTTGGTAGTCAACATGTTTATTGGAGGTCGCACAAGCTTGACTGCTATATAACATTAACCAATTCCTTATCCTGGATTTTGCAGCAGCATCACCACTTTAAATTGACACACATTGGCTTTGATTTTTTGGTTAGAATTTAGTTGATATAGGAAACTTTCTTACAGATGTACTGAGGGGTTTCAAGTCTTTCTGTTTTAATTTGATTTCTTTATGATATTTCTATATGTTATAAAAGTAAGGCCGAAAGAAAATAATCACAAAATTTTTCATAGAAAGGAAAACCTTGCATTTCATGAGTGTTTTGGAACATGCCATTTTATATGTAGATTGTAATTTTAAGGTAATTGCCCCCCCAAAAAATTATTGAAATTGAAAATAACGAAATAATTCCTGCAATAGCAGTAGTCATATGAAATGAGTTTTTGGCAATTCAACATAAAAATCCATCTTGGAGGTCATTGTAATAAGATTTTTTTCTTGACCCTTCCATTCGTTGTGAGGTGGGTGTTGATCTGTCTATTCTTTGGTCTGTGGTAATGCATACACATCAGAACAGTTGAATGACCAGCTCAAGTGGCTGACAGTATAACCCCTGTGATTGGAATGGTTCAGTCCCAATCGGAGCACTGGCAGGGTGTCATTAGTGCTGAGCGCCAGGCATGCTGTGATTGCAGACTTCAAATTTCACAATTCTCATCATCACAGCCGGTGGAGTGATATCTGGTCGTGGGATTTAAAAGAAAAAAAGGAAGGAATTAAATTGGAAGTGAATTTCTGAAAAGCAGCAACCTACCTATTGTGAACATGACACCAGTGCACTTTCAATTGCTCAAATTCCCTTCATGTGGATCGGCCAGTGATGGGAATTTTCCTTCCTGCGGATGTTTACTGGTTGCTCAGGACTGGAGTTTTTGATTGTCAGGATGATTTTGTGATGGTGAGCTTTTCATTGAGTTTCAGTGTTGGTTTTGTCAAATACAATTGATAGGACTCCTTGGTATAGTGATTTTTAAAGTCAAAATAAGTAGGTATGATTGCTGAGTCATGTTTTCTCTTGATACATTATCATTTTTGTCCATGAAATGTCTTGTCTACCTTGGAGTGCCGATTTTTTTTTAAGGATGGATGGGTTTTAATTCAGACCACATTAAATCTTACAAAGCTTTTCATTACCAATTCTGACATCACTGATAGCAGATATTGTGATTTTTATGGCCTTGGGTTCAAGCGTTCTCTATCCTCAAAGTGCTATGGGAAAGTGTGTGAGCTTGAATTCACTGGACACTTGGGAAGTGACAGGCATTTAAGTGTTAGTTTGCGATGGCATTGTGGATGGATTCTTTTTTGCATGTTGTAAAAAGGACCCATTGTTTCAGACAGATAAATATCTTTTGATACAAAAAGTGAAGCTTCCTTGACCAAACGCTCGACTGAAGTGGCACTGTGCAGTGAGTAGACCTCTCAGTATCGATGGAATTGATGGAGCTGTGCAGAAAACTGCCTAAGACCAGTTTGTATACCATGCTTAGAGCTTGTAAGATATGATCCTCGGGTAATTACCAGTGGCCTCATAACTCTCTCAATAATTTGCAGTGGTCTCATACTTAGATTTGTAGAATTCTGCGGGTAACAGGTCAAGAGGGGTCAGCTTTTGGAAGAAAAGAGGATTGAGAGCTTGCCGCTGTACTCTTTAATTGTAGGAGGCTGGTCACATGTTTCAGTCTTCATTTCGTTACGGTATAATGGATCATGATTGGCATGTGTGGATTTACCTTCCTTGCTGCAGCCTTTTTTTGGTGGTGAACTACAGTAATTCCCAAGTGTTTCAAGCAGTGCATTGAGTACAAATAGGATGCTGGAATTTCATGGTACAAGCTTAAAATGGAGTGGTAAAGGGTAAACTCGAGTTTAATAGGGCAGCTAACACCAATCGACTGAAAAGTGAGAGTGGACAAATTGTGCTGTTTGTCTGTTTTGGACTCCATCACTTGTTTGCTTTTAAATTTGCTTTAGGATGCACCGGAGAAAAATGTTGGAGGTAGACATCTTTCGTACCTTACATTGGTTGAAAAAGATGGGTACCAGTGAGCATAAGGGTTGAAAAACATGGAAACTAGTTTGGTACCAGTGAGCATAAGAGTTAAAAAACCAGGGAAACTAGTTAACAAAAGGAAGTTAGTGTCTTGAAGGCAGTGTGTGAATTGAGTTAAAAGCTTGACTTTCCCACTCATTACAACCAAGTTTGTCCTCCCACAGATGTATGAAGTTATCTTACGAGATATGAAACTGAATTAATTTTTTTATTGGCAGTCAGAGGTCCCTTTTATCTCTCCTGTCAGATGGTACCAGTTAATATCTCTTGACAAAAACAAGGTAAAGACTAAGATATCTCCAGAAATGCTATCAGAATGCATCCTGGATTTTCTATAAATACACAGGCATGCGAAGGAATTCCAGCCATGAAGCTGATCTTGAGCCCAGTTCCTTCTGTCATAAATCCACTTGACCTCAAAGTTATGAAGAACAAAAAGAAGGAAGAAGAAATTAAGCTGGAGTAAAACTGTTGTCCAGAGCTGTAGTGTAGTGACCCTGTAATTTCTGCACTCTTTTCATTTTTGGTAGTAATAAGAGGAAGGTGTGTTGATGTTAAGGAAAGAGACTTTACTCCCTTTTTTTCTTTTTTTTTTTTCTTTTTGCATGGTCACTGGAGAACTTGTCTTGGATTCTTTTCTTGAATTGCCAAACCAACTAGGGCCAAACCAGTGGGATCTGGCTGGGGTGTTGAGCCATAGCAACCGAATTTGTTGACTGTATAAATGGATGGGTATGCCTTGCACTGTACTCAGCTCTATTTACATAAACTCAGCCTCGCTTCATTAAATTAGCAAATGGCACATGAAATGGAACCTGGCGCCACTTGGGCCATGGCACAGGTTGGAAGAGAGACAAATAATTCAAGGAGGCTTTTATTGCTCTTGGAAGGTAAGCAGAAATGAACCTGATAATTGTGTGTGGTAAGTGCACAAATCTCTATATTGCTGTCACCCCCATACCTTAAATCAACTGAAAAAAATCCACCTGTGCAAAATACAAAAGGGATCTTGACCATTGCATGTTTGATTAAAGTAGTATGTTGTGATTTGGTAAGATGGCTGAAAGAGTGAACTTCAAATTCATCGAGCGCTTCAACTCGAATATGTTTTGACTGGAGCCTCTGCGATCTCTGTTATACACTTGGCAGGTTGTTTGAAGTATTGATTTGGGACATTGTAATCTTGTGTTGTTGGAAAAATAAATACTTTATGTTTATTTGCTCCCGGTGAAATGACAGTGACAGTGCTGACAACCATATCTTAAAATTCACGGAGGCGTTCGCTTTTCATTGAAGGCGGACCGGTCCAGCATTTGGGGAAATTCAGGAGAGGTGATGATGTTTGTTTTTTCTTGGGTCTGGGGACTGTGAACACTCTTACAAGTGAGCCGATAGCAAGTCAAGCACAAAGCGTCAAGCGACTCAAGCCGATTGCCACCTTCCGTCAACACCCGAGTAATTTCTCGTCTTGCCGCCTTGTACCTCATGCGGACTTAATCCCGCTTTAAAATGTTCACGGCATATTAGCTTTCAAAGTAATCTATCCAGCAGCAAACTGTAAATATAATATGTTGGCGCAAACGTGAAATTGAAAATGAATTCTGTCGGACTAATTATAAAAAAAAAAGAACTGCAGAAAAATTGTATGATACGCTGTGACAAGAAAGTAAGTCATAAATACTGAACATCGTCATCTTACTATAAAAAGCTCCAACTCGAAGTATCTGCTCATTGATAAGACTTGAAGCTATACATGGTGGAAGTACTAAATTTGGTTCGGCTTGCGGTTGCACCATGTACAAGGAAGAATCTCTTTATGAGTGTGTTGTTCTGAGAAGAACCGATGGTGAACACTCGATGTTCGAACAGTATGCTCTGTTCATCTTCAGGAGGGTCACTGGAGAACCGATGGTGAACACTGGACGATCCAAACGGTATGCTCTGTCCGTCTTCAGGAGGGCAAACAGTATGCTCTGTCCGTCTTCAGGAGGGCAAACAGTATGCTCTGTCCGTCTTCAGGAGGGCAAACAGTATGCTCTGTCCGTCTTCAGGAGGGTGACTGTCACCCTCCTGAAGATGAACAGAGCATACTGTTTTGAACGTCGAGTATTCACCATCGGTTCTTCTCAGAACCACACACTGATAAAAGAGATATTTTCATGTGCATGGTGCAACTGCAAGCCTTACCCAATTTATCTGCTCTGTGGTAATTTTCTTCAAGGAGAAACAGTGACAAACTGTTTGATGGATTTCACCAGTCAAGCCTGCTGTGCAATAACCTTGCCATCTCTACAAAGTGTTGTAAATTAAGCATCTTGTCGAAAACACTCCAATTTTTTTTAAAGGCATCAGTGGTAGAGGCCTCCTGGAATGTTTTTGTTGTGAGAAGGTTCATCATAATTTGTAGCCCGGCAGATTCCAGAAATCAGGGTTGATAAAAACCATGATAGAAAAGAAATACACAAAATCTGATTTTTACAATTTAAATCATTTGTTTTTTATTCAAATCAAGTTTTAAATCAATCTTTGTATAAGTTGTCCAGACCGTTTTTGGTTCAAGACAGGAAATACCTTGTGACTGAAGGACCCACTGCTGACTGCTGGAGTTAAGTTTATCATATATAGATATAAAACTGTAGGCCCATACTTCTAATCAAACACAAAAGTTTGCTTAGTCCAAATGGCTCCCAGCCTTGCCACATACATGTTCATGCCCCATAGAGACAACGTTCATTACCAGCATGCATGCGCACTTCATTTTTAAGCAGACAACAATGGTTTTTCGTGCTAGCAGACGATGTTATAGCGTGGAATTTTTCATCAGTGACCTTGTAAAATACCAAAGCCGTTGTGTGGCCGGCAGAGGTCGTAAACACGCTTATGTCTTTTGCCGGAAAGCATGATCACAGCAGAAAAAATGCAAAATGTCGTATGAAACACACTCCATTTATTGAGTAAAAGGGGATAAAATTGACTACAAAATCAACACAGGCTGTACAAAAAGTAACCTTTGAACAAATTAGTAAACAACTTAGGAATTAAAAAACAATTTTTGTTTGCAAAGAAATCCTTATATTTCATTAAATTAAAGCAGTTGCATACATACGTCCTTTTTACGGGAGAATTTTTGTTTGCAGTGATCATGCTTCCTTGCAAAGGGGCGTAAGCACTTTCATCCTTGTTCGAGGCACACAAAGTGTAGAAGCATAAATAAATTTTGGGAGGATCTAAACACGACACCACAAACAGCACACAATTTCCCTCCATTAGTAAGATTTCTAATTACAGTAAATCTCACAACAGTATAATAAAGTGGATTTTATAGACCTTTTCTAACAACGACAAGAATTGAAATTGCAAAATTGTGCACTAATTTCATCAACTGATTTTTAACAGAAAATAAGGTTTTCTGAGACAAAAATCTAGCTCCAAATTAAAGATTCACCCTTAATGCATTGATTTCAGACTTTTTTTCCCCTCAATCTACCAGATAAAATTTTTGATAATCAGGTAATTTTGAATCACCCCGAAATTGTATTGATCCCACTGTGCAAGAAAATTCCAAACCATTTTGTATCCGTTTTTATTACCAAAAGAGTATATCAAACATGAGAATGATGTTTTTTGTTAGATTGTATCGATTTCAGTAGTACTGATACCATTTCATATGGTAGAATCGCTAAATTAATTACATTTCCTGTTCATCACTTCCACTGCTGTGGCCTCTGATCAGTGCAGTACGAGACATCGAAGTCGTTGTGTCCACTCCAGCACATGTGCATAAACATGTACATGTACATGTCACACATACACATGTAAACACACAAACACAATTCCTGACTCTAAGAGTTAAGCAATCAATCATTTTGCAATCAGAGCGTGCGAAATCAGACGTAGCCTGTTGCTATGCCATTGTTAAGTACAAATCTTGCGCATGCGCAGTGCAGTAATGAGTGCCACGAACACCTCTCTGTGCATGTAAACATGCACCTCGTAATCAGGTATATTATGTAATCGTGTAAATTAAATCATTATTATGCAGTGCCTTGCCCTTCTTTCCTGATATTAATTGAATCAGAATAGTCGATCCCAGATTTTGGCCAAAAAGAGCTTACTTGTATAGAACATATCATACTGCACTGACCACTGGTACATGTACATGTTTGTACATGTATATAGCTTCAGAAGTTAAGCTTCTGGAGGGCACAGTTCCATTTTTTAAGAATGGGGTCACTTACCCAGCTCTGCTACATGTACTCAGGCCCTTCCCTGCCTTCAACACCACCCAATTATGTGACGTAAGTGATTCAAATCCTCAAAGACTTGACCAGATTGTGGTCACTATGGGTACAAACCTTCTACGAGCAAACCTTACCTGAGTCATTTTTGTTTCATACCTTTCAGTCATCCTGAACCTCTGCTTCTTAAAAATCCAACTGTTTGTTTTGAGTTAAAAGTTGACAGTAAAAAGACACGATCCTATCAAATTAATCATTTTTTGGGTTTGGGCCTCCCCTTACTTCTCCATCTATCACCCCCCAACATAAATTCAGTGGTCACCTTTAAATAAACCACTAATGACTTTTTGGCAGCAGGGATTTTGATCCAGAATCCCTGTGTGGCCTCCAAAGTGCTAGCCATTATTACAAAAGCAATCATGCCTGCTCACTCTACAAGCAACAATTAGACGTATGGCTAAGAGAATGCTTAATTGAATAATTGTTTTGACGGATGGAGGCTGGGGAAGCTGAAGCTGACAGCTGCACTTATTGCATTTCTTTTGATTGCTATATATGTGTATTGGTTGAAACCTGTGTTCTTATCCAGTACAGCCTAGAAATTGTTTGGTTTGTGAATGTAATGGGGGCATGTTCATCCAGTACATGTATGTGTTTCAGGAAGAATATGGATCAAGTCATTTACAGGCCTTTGTCTGCTGCATTGCTTGTGTGTTTCATATGTAAGCTTTGCATGCAGATTCATTTGTTGTGAATGTCATTTAGATGTTTTTAAAGGAAAAAACCTAAAATGGAAAATGGGGTAAGAAATTCTTGACACATAAATACATTATGATCAGAAATTATGATTTCATTTAATCATTTTGATTAAACTCCTGGTAAACCTTCGAGAAAGAAACTTTTCAAAATTGAATATTATACGGCAAACCCAGATTTTTGTCACAAATGAAAAACTAACAAGATTCCCCAAAATTGGTTGCTACCCTTAAATTAATCAAATTTTCAAAGTGTACACACGAAGACATCCATTACGTGAGTGTTATACCTCCTTTGATAACTTTCCCGCAATGTATGTTGACATAGAGTGTGCAAGGAAAGCTGTGCACACACCCATCAAGCTCACGAAAGCTGCAAATGTCCCTGTCTTGTCTTACAAGGATTTCAAACCATGGCAGTGATTGAGCACAGAGCTCAGTGTTAATATTTTCAGATAGCCATCTAACCAGCGTGGATTGCCTCTGAAAGGCATGCACGTTGTTTACATTCTGTCAAAGGAAGACAGGGAAGGAAAAACGTGCGAATAGACTTTTTAAACATTAAAGTCCACATAGTTCTCGATACAGAGGCCAGTGGCAGCCTTCATGCTTTTCATCATGCAGTGCAAGAGGTCAGACTTTTGGTCATAATGAGTGAACCTGATAGTAATGAGTGTGATGGTTCAGAATAACATTAATGAATCAGGGGCGAGATTTGTCAGGGTTTTCCTGATTTCAAAATTTTTTTCCAACAGTTTCTTATAAAACTCTAGAAAATCCCAAGATTACCATTAAGGTTTTTCAATGCATGAAAGTTGGTAGAGAACACAGGAAATGGCGATTTGAAGGAGTGCCTTTATTAGGTAAACAAAAATGTGTACCATAAATGCTACACCTCTGGTGATTATGTTGTGGATATGTCATTTGCATCCAGTCTCACCACTGATTAATGGCTCTTCACATTATCCAACATAGAGCCCAATTTTCTTTCTCCTAACAGAAGGTGTTGCCTTAATCCTGTGTAATGTTTTAAAGCATTGCAATCATTTCTGAGAGCTTGGGGAAAAAAAGATACAGGACTTTTACTCCAATGATGTCTTCACCACACTTGCATTGATTTTCCATTGGTTATTTTTGCCCTTCACTGTCCATTTTCAAACACAATGTGCTTAGTGTTTTCCAAAGGCTTGTGAACAATTCACAGGTTTTACTTGGATGAGACTCAAGCCCAGGACCTTACGCTTACTAATACCGATGTCTTATTACTCGACCACCAAAGCTTTCCAGGGTAAGCTGGCTGGTTGAAGTCAACTGAGCAGTGCGGTACCGTGCCAAACATGCAACCGACCATTGGTGAATTAGTTGGCTGGTTTATACTGAGTCTGACATGACATTTTAACAATTCCAAAAAAAACCCTCTGTCCTGTTTCGTTTGACCTCAAAATCCTATTAAACATTTTGAAAAAAAAAAAATCATTGAGCAAATTTTGACATCTTAGGTAAAAACCATTAACCAAGATACTTCACAGGGTGGTTGTCAGAAATGCTTACCTGACAATCGTTATTGTTATCTTAATTAAGAGATCAGTTTACAACCTGTCAGCATGTTTACCATAAAGTCCTGCATATACCAGGTTATTGTTTTATTTTCCCAGTGGAAGGCGTGTCAGTAAGTAAAGACTCTTCATGACTTCCAAAAATGTTAATCCCACCACCACCCACTTGCCCACTTGCCCTAAGCATTCGATGAAATTATCCATCTCTGTCCATGTAATTATCCCGGGCAACTTCATCAGTCCCCAGGAGCATCAACAACATCAGGTAGCGTGAGCAAGTCAGCGGGACGTAGCCTTGATGTTGTTATTAATAAACTCCCGCTTATGAGTTTCTTCCAGGCTGCCCAGATAACCAGATTAGAAGAGGAAAGACAGGTTGCTGTTATTAGAAATAGTAAAGGAATTTTGGCCCAACCTGCAAACAAAAATGTACACAAAGACATAACCTGCTGTTTTTTTTAACGCCTTTCAAAATTAAAGTGTGCTTAGTAGTGTTGATCCAAATCGTGAAACCACTTGAACAATCAGAATATAATAAATACTTGTTAATTTTTCAAGAGAGGTTTTTAAAAACATTAAGAAAAACTCAAAGACAAATCAATACACAGGATTTTATACATTGTGATACATTAACATCCAGTGAGACCAATTTTGCATTAAAGACAAAGTTTAATTACAAGGTAGTTTTAGTTTTGCACCTTTCTTTTTTTTCTTCAGTATTGCAATACATGGTTTCAATCCTCTACCACGATACAAAGGAAGAGGGTGTTATATTAATATTCCACTGGCAGTGGGGCAGTGACTGCTTAGGACCTGTCTGCCTCTGCTGTTAATGTTGCGTATCATGTGATGTTTATGCCTAGACCTACAGTGCCCCCCAACCACATTCACAAACATATTGCTCTACTGATAACTTCGCAGTCAATGTGGTAGTCGCCTTGCTCCACAGGTTGTCAGATGTTCTCCCTGCACAGCAATTTAGAAAAAAAAAATCACAGGGCACCGGTCAAGAACAGTGTTGCTTTGGTTGAAATATTAAAGTCTAGCTTGAGCATGACGTCACGATGCCTTCACATTTATGGCAAATGCAGTACTTCGAAAGACTCGTTTTTCTTGACTGAGCATAGAAAGACAGGAGATATCTGGGAAAACAATTTTTGTAGTTGCCCAGCCTATGTACTTTGCCAATTTATTGGAATTGCGGTTGAACTTTTTTATGTTAATGTTAGGGATGGAAATAATTGTCAGTCTGTTAGGAGCATCTGATGTGATCAGTTTAACAGGTATATTTGCCATAAGCTGTAGTTTGATAACTTCAAGGAGTCCTTAGTTTTTAATGTAAAGTTTTCAATCATGTATTTCATTCCCAAATTATCTTACCAGCTTATTTTGATTGGGGTATACTTTTTTCGCTGAGGAAGAATTTTGTCCATAAATTTTTCTGGTAATTTTACACGCTGACGTCAGCTGATGATAACAATGTGTTCATTTCTGGTGAAACTTCATCATCATCGATTATTTGCTCAGTTGGTTTTGTTTGTCAGGTTTTGTTGTGAGTTTTCTCTTGCAAATTGGACAGAGGTGAATAACTCAGATAGGCCTGAATTCCTGTGTCATATATGCAATCCCAATTATTTCTGCATACATGTGCAGTAAAAGATTGCAGGAGCGCCCTTCCCTGCTTGGACCCAGCAATGATCTCTTGATCAATTTTTCGTGTCTTTGTCTCGTGTGCAATTTCCTCGGCAAATACCCTGTGGGTGCGTCCACACTAACTCCTCGGGTTATTAAGGCCATTCAGACTAACATTCTTGTTTGTCATTTTGGACTTGATCTTGTTTCGGGGAGGTTTTTACTTTCACGAGCCATCTTCTTGTGCAGTCTTTGGCAAAATGCCCAGCCAGTTACATATAGTGTTTAAACATGTTGACCCCTTCTGTTAGAATCATACTTTGCCCAAATCATGGACTGCAGATCTACATTTTACTTTTTTCGTAAAATTCTAAGTTACCAAATGACTATTTCAGATGCAGATTTGATGACAGACTAAATTTTTTTTTATGACTGACCCAGAATTCCTGTTTGGAAGTCCACGAACATTGCAGTGCACATTAGGCAGGTTGTAGGAGGAATTAAGGGCAGGTTATGACATTCATACGTGAAAGAAATAGGGGTAAGAAGAGCCGTAACCTTCATTATTTTATGGTGTGAGGCGCAGAAGCGGAGGAATTCGTAATCGCACTATACCAACGGTGACGGATGCAGTATTTAGAAAAGGGGGAGGGGCAGCATTTATGAATGGGGGGGAACATCCCAAATGTTGGTGAACATACCAGTGTGGTATATAGTTAGAGGTAATTTCTATCTTTAAATTCTTAAATAATCAGTTGAGAGCAAAAGTGGAAGTAGAGGAGGAAAGGGTATCTCTCTCTCCAAAGCTAAGGGGGGGGGGGGGGTTGGTGTGAGGGCGCTGCCCTCTGGATCCACTCCTGCAAGTTTGGAAGACCTTAAGCAATTTTGTATACATTACACAGGTTTCAGAGGCTGAAATCCTGCTTTTTTTGGCTTGAAGAGCCGAGGGTAACTGATGTATTTATATAGAAACAGGGTATTCTTGTGTCTTGTATACTAGCATTTATGGATAGCATAAGTTATTTTTTAATGGCGTTTTGTCATATTGACAAGTAAACTTTTCTGCATTTTTGTTTGAATGTTTACTAGTATATTTCAGAACTTCCTCTTATTGTAGAAGATGCCTAGGTAGATGCATCTACCTAATTGTTGAAAAATTCCTTGGAAATATTAAGGAACATTCTTGCATTGTACATTTTTCAATTAGATGTGTCTGCAAGTGGTTAGTGATTCCTCTCAGAGTTTGCCCTTGAAAAGAGATGGATGTGCCTGGTAATTTGATAAAGAAAGGTAATGAATGTAGAAAGTGAGAGGCTGTTTTCTGATTGTATTCCAGCATTGAATTTCCTCTTCAATGCCATTGAGCAAAACCTTGAACAAAAAGTCTTTATTGTACAATGCAGTTGAATTCCATCGGATTCCAACAGAATGGTGACCGCCACTTCATTGATGTCACCGTCCCCAGTACTACACGCTACAATCTGTGAACTGTTCCCTTGGTCAGGTGAAGGGCTTCTGAAATTACCAGGGCATTTAAAGGTCACAGGGTTACCAGAGGTTACTGAAAATTCTAAGGGCTAATTGATCTTACACACCAAAATTGTTTGTCAACAAATCAGTGCAATTGTTTATTTAATTTACTTTTTTCAAACACCTTGAAACTTTTGAAACAATAATAATTTCTCTGATAACCTTGGTAAAAAGTCAGACAGTCATCAGATAAGTTGAAAACTGCCAGATTCTTGCATATGAAATCACAATAAAAGATGCAATGTTTCCTCTACATAATTGGGTTAAATATTACAAAGAAAACACCTCAATTTCTTTAAAGAAAAAAGAGGAGACCAATTCATTAAATATCGTTGTGACATCTGCGAAGTTACAAGAGCATTTTCTTGAAAATTCATATTACTTGTTGTAAGCCAAGCCCTCCATCATTTGACATTATTCCAAAAGGAAATTCTGAATTTTGTGGTATTTCTTGCGCAGTGTGTTTCCAGCACTTACACAGGAATAGCCTCTGAAGAAAAACATGTAAAATCCTTGGCACTTTATTGGTTGGTTTCTGAAATGGTTGCATAAACAGAATGTGGCGGTTGCTACCAAAGGTGAAGGTGGTAAGCTTCCCCAGGAGACTGGTGAAAGATGGGAGGGCAGAGGTCATTGTCATAATAATTTAAATTAGAGAGAGGAGGGTAGGTAGGACTGGAGCATTTGCAGAATTGGTGATAAATGGAGTCGCGTGTGCAAAGTGTCATTTATTGGGGAAATAGTTTGACATTTCTAACTGGCCCTTGACACTGATTTAATATATCGTACTTTGTTCAAAGGAAATCACCTGCAGACTGAAGGAAAAAGATGAATTGGCACAAGCTTTGTTACTGTTAACAGTTGGACTTTGGACTTACTGCTTGCCTAGTGAAGCATGTCAGTGTCTTTCTGGAAGACTTAACACATCTGTAACTATAAATTTTTTGTCAGGGCCTGTCATCATGAATGCATTTAATGACTTACCAAATTTGTCAAACCCACTGGGTATATCCTTCCTCTATAGTATCTTTCCAACAATTCACACCAAAGTTACGTGAACTAATTTACCACTTTTTGGCACAAATGTCAGCATTAAAAAATCACAACTGACAGACAGTACCAGAAACTTGATCCACAGATCTTTCCTCTCAAAACTGTCTGCTGGTTTCTACCTAATCAGAATGCTTATGCATTATCCATGACTCGGTCCCTGATTGCTTGCTTACCTCAGTGTACAAGCCACAATCTTCTCTCTATGAGCCAAAGAGCTTTGGGTGAATAGAGAGGATCCCAGTGATCACAAAGAGGGGTAGAGATGATGGATGGGGGGGATGGAACCTGCATTCTTCACTCCCCACAACCAAAGCCTTTTTTTTGTTTGGGAGTCTAATTTGACTCCTTGATTGAAGTCCTTGCAAATAGGGGTCACCTGGTTCAGTGGTTGGGTACTGTTTTGGGCTGAATGGGTTTGTGTGTGATGGCCCGTGGAGGGTGCCAGTGCCCTAGAGTTTACCTTGACAAGGGGTGGTGGGATTAGGAGACTGATGTCATCGATCATCCATGCATACAGGCAGTGGTCTCAGTTGGTGTGGTCATGTAACACAGACAAGAAGCTTGTTTTACTGCTGTATCCATGGACACTTCTGCTTTAGTGTGGAATTAATCAATGGGAGTTGGAATTACCACATTTACCATCTGCTATTGTATTATGTTGGTGAGTGTTTGCCTTTTCAGTTTCCTCAGTTATGAGAAAATATTTGAATGGCAGCTGTCAAGTGGAGAACTGCAGGATTTTGGTTGATTGTTAGATCGGGTGCAACACAATCGTCAGTTTTGTTGGTAGTTGCCGAAGTATATGAAACGTAATGACACAAGTTAGTTCCTAGTTGGTGTGCAATTTAAGGACAACATATTTGTGCATATGCTGTGATGCGATGAATCTCTCTCACAGTTTTTGTTGGCTTTCCAACTACACGTGTGTGTTCCATGAACCATGCATGAACGATGATGGACAGCACTGGAAGTTTCTTTTTGGTGTATGAGTAAAATTTCTCCCATTGTCAACCTGCTTTATTTGAGTGGAATAGTCATAAAAAATGTATAAGGTATTACTCTTTGAATGTTTGTCTATTTTTGTATATTATTTCACATGGCTCATTAAAGTAGTCAGAGTCCACACAGTCTAACTATTGTAGGTAGAACACCCTAAGAGGTGCCAAACATTTTTCTGTTCTGTATGTATGAAGTCTTGACTTATAAGTTATATCTCATTGTGAAGTACACATCCATTTTCAGACTGTGTTATATTTATGACAGCCGTGCCCATCTGTTCCACAACAGATATGCTTGCACTGTACCTCGACTCTTGAGTTGGTAGTAAACACATTACTTCCCTAAATTGGACAAGTTGCACTTAGTCCAAGCTCAATTCTTGAAGTAACTGTGGTAGTTTTATATCTGATTGGCGGGAAGATTATTTAAACAGACCAACATATTTAAATTACATTTAAATTACCTCGTGGAATGCACATGCACATTTGCCTGTAGTGTTACATATTTAAAGTATCACATGTAGATGGAATGGTTTCATTCCAAAGTGCGCATAGCAGAGTCAACCCTAAGCAATTTGCTCATTCTAAATGACCAGTTGGTTTACTTGCATGAGAAATGGGAGATGCTGCATTTTAGAGAGAGAACCCCTGCCAGGAATGGTCAACTGTTAGGAGGCTTTTGCAAAATGGGCAAACAGTGCCCCCACCAAGAGGATCCTCAGCTTGATTACACTCTGGAAAGGCTTTGCAAGGCAACAAAAACTATCGGCAATTAAGGAAAGGGGTATGTTAGCCCCTGGCAAGGAGACAGGAATAAGAAGGTGTTTACTTGGTCAGTAGGGCCATCACCTGTTGATCCAGCTTTGTGGAGTATCCACTCAACAAATATTTAGAAGCTTGACAAAAAATAAGGTAGGTGTGCTTCTGCAAATGATTAGATCTCGATGACAGTTATCCTCAATACCGAATGAGTGTACATCCCAAGCATATTATTGATGATCTCTAATTTATGCTTATATTGTTCTGATGTACATTCCCCCACCTTTTTTTTTAACAAACAATCTCCTCTACCTTCATACTGACACCACACCAGATCTGAAGGAGCATTACGATCGAAAGTTCAGCCACCTGTCAAAGAAAAGAACACACCCATCCCACATCTTGTGTGCTTGCTTTTTGCATGACCTCGGGCTTAGTAGGCCCATTAGTCAGTCACAGACACTAGTAGGAAATCCCAAGTCACGCACTGCCACTGCTGCATCCTTTCTTGCTCTTTTCTTCAAAACTAGTTTGAGAAAAGCCGTTGTGTTCCTATTGTACCGTTAGTGGCAGAGGACGAAAATGGCCATAGATCTCAGGACTTTGTCGTGTCTTTAAAAAGTTGGGGCCCGTAGAAAGGGGATAGGCACAAACAGCATTATGACAGGGCCTGCGTTAAGTAATTACTGAAATATCTACTGTAGCTGAAAGCTCTGGTGTTTCTCTTTTTCATGTCTTAAAAACGTTGGGGCCCCTTAGAAAGGGGATACGCACAAGCAGCATTACGACAGGGCCTGTGTTAAGTAATTACTTAAACATCTGCGGTAGCTGAAAGCTCAGGTGGTTCTCTTTTCTGAATCTATCAAGGTGCAATAGTCTGCAGTACCCTACATTGTTCAGCTTCATGTTTCTGTCATTCTGCGGTAAAAATGTGTACATATGCTTGTGACATCTCTTATTCGGTGTTCAGGCCATGTATAATATGCCAATGCAGTTGCACACTGTGATATAAGTACCTGAGTTAGCAACTCATAGATCTCAGTCTCAAGATATCTTTTGTGTGTACTGTGCTCTGTCGCTGAGAAAATCGAACTCTTAGTTCTGCACTCCTTCATCCCAGTTGCTGATCCGAGATGTTTTGCAAGATTCCAGTATTTTCCCCTGAGCAGTATCAGAACAGCTCTGTTAAAAATGCAGAGCGGCTTTGGAAAGCTGCAAATTCTCTGCCCTGTCACAACTCACAATCACATTGGAAGCTTTCAGAGTGCACTAGCTCGGTAGAGTTTTAGTTGCAGGTCACTTAAAAGTTTATTGCAGTTCCAGTGAAAATATTATGGCTGTGCTTTTTCAGAAACATGTAAACGCCCCTCCTTTTTATGTTGAGCGATCAATTGTGTAGGTATTGAAAGTGATGACTTTACAATTGTTTGTGATTTTATTTGGGGGGGGGTGTCCTTCAATGTTACCTTATAAACGTGACCATATATCCAAATGTGTTCAACTGGATATATCCATTCAGAGTTGGAGTGATGATATTTATGTGCCCCTTTTTTATTCCAAAGAACTTGTTAAGTCAATTTTCTAGTCAGTCCATTATTACCAAAACTGCATTTGAACTCTTGACTTCTGCAGGCATAGGTTTCATGATAAAGTTTTACTAGCCCTAACCCCTGTAGGGTGTATGTAAAAATCATATTGAAATTGAATGACTTGGGACTGTTAAGGTTGAACGACCAAAATTGGGGCATTTGCTGTGACTTGTTCTTTTTCCTTGAAGCTGTGTGTCTTGTCAAAAGTGAACATTTGAAAACGTAAGGACTAAAGTAATTACATGAAACTGTTAGCTTGTAATAGGAGCCAAAACGATTCACTGTATTTTTTTACAATCATAGATTTAACTTGTAACCAAAATTACAAAATACCTAAGTGGTGCAAACTTTCTTCTAGTGCTATTTTTTTCTTTTTTGAGATAGTTTGGTGTGTCTTTCTGCACTTGCCCTTGACTGCTTAGATTAGTCAGTTAATCCTCCATACTCATCCTATAAATACTATCAATTTTTGTGAAATCCACTACCACATGAAAAAAAATATTCTCTTGACATTCCAAAAAAAAAGAAGAAAAAAAAGCAGAAACCTGTGACACATGGTTTACCAAAACAAGTTTGATCAAAATGATATGTTGCAATCCTGACAAGCAGACAAACACAAGCGATCTTGAACGGTAACCTTCATTTGCACAATGCATTATCACACCCAAGGTACCGGTTGCAGTGTACCTGCAAGTTTTCTTTTTTGGGAGAGAACAAAAAAGACAACTTGCAACAGAAGTTGGAGACAGTGTGCGGCCAGACAGTCATGTGGAGAACGTTCAAATGCCCCGACAATAGAGAACTGCAAAGTCCTTTATGGTCCTGGTGTGAAAATGGGAGAGGTGTACGGGTGTTGTTGAATTGGGGATGGGAGGGTTCTCACAGGCCAATGCCAAGTGTATGATAGTGGCTAACACCCTCTAGACTGGCTGTACATGTTGGAGTGCACATACATGTAGCTCTTTTGGTATTTGTAGCCAATGGACGAGTGGTTTTAGTCCCAGCTGAAGTATGCACGTGTAGTGGCTGAACTGGTGTTGACCAGGATTTTCTCAACAGCCTACTCCAACTATCTCTCCATCTTGTTGACATGGTCCAAGACGGACTTTTTGCTTGCATTTTCAAAGGGTGTTTTTGAAGTTGCCGATTGTCACAGTTACTGGCTGTGGGTCTCTGTACCTTCAAGTGTTGGTGCTGGTTGTGGTGGATGCACTTCTGTGCTCTGAAGACCCTGATATGCTGTGTGCTTTGGAAAGAGCTCTCTGCCATGCAGGTGTTTTGTTAACTGGGAGTTTTGTCTTGGCCAGGCAAATGCATCATAAACATTTACATTGTATAAGTCAACAAGTGCTTTGTTGCTCTTTTCCCAAGACTCAATCTTCTTAATGAATAAACAGTGCAAAGCTGTTACTTGTCTGTTTATCTTGAACATCGAGGCACAGTTCATCTGCAGAGACAGTGGACGGATGTCCTGCAAGTCAACAAGTTCTGCATTTTGCTCTTCTGTGACTGGCTTTGCAAGCAACATTTCTTACAGCATTCTTCATTGGGAGCAAACAGTTGGCTAAGTTTTGTCCAATTTTTGATTGAAGGAAAACCAGAACAGAGGTCTGTATTGCTTTACACGGATTTCGTGGAGTGGTGTTACACGTGGGTGAAAAAAAAAACAATGACCCTTTACGTGAAGTCTCAGGCACGTTCTTCCCGGCAGATCCGTGGGACTGCGATAGTTGGCCGAGGAGAGGGAATCCGGTGGAAAAATTATGGATTTGTGCACAAGAAAGGGTAGGATACTCTTCAGACTTTTGCTCTAAACTGCATCGATGATGAAATTTAGTAAGATAGAATTGTCAACTTCCTTTGCTTGCACAGATCTACATGTGCACGCAATGCTTTGAGCACATACTGGTTTAGATTTTTCAAAATTCACCAGAAAATTTGGGGTGAATTTTCAGTACATAATTACAGGATATTAGCAGGTACAGCTCAGCCACTCGTGAGTTGATATCAAAATTGTGAGTGTGAAGAATGCACCATTGGTTTCTTCTTCTTGAGTGGAACGTATGTGGTTTCAGTGAGCTAGATTCCTAGGATAACAGGCTGGGGACTGTTGTTATCTGGTTCGTACAGTGTAAGTGTGACGTCACTTCAGTTTAAACCACGCCCACTGCACATGCACTGCACATAGAGTTAAATGCATTGATCACCATTTACATGGAACCAGAAGTTAACGTGCAACTTCAGTGATTGCCCAATAGGAGCCTGCAAATTGTGGCGTGTTCGCCTTTATGACAAAATCACTTTCGAACCGGATTCTGAATTCTCAGCCCAAATTACATGTAACTACATGTGTTTTTTTACTATTCACATGTATAAGACATACTTTGGTCTATATGACAGTTAAGGAGAAAATATTGAGAAACCACTTGACCAGTGAAAGATACAGATTTTGTACCCAAAAAAGAAGCATGTAGTGAAGACTGAAGAACACCCATGGAAAAAAAAAGTTTCTTACATGATCGTAACAGGGAAGAAAAGGCTTTTTACGTGTCTACACTGAAAATGTAAAAAAATGTCAAAATCTAAATCCTGAACAGATTTAATGTATGTGGATTGTCCCTTGCCCTCGCAGGAAATTCCACAGATTTGTCAGTTGTCACGTTTTACATGTATTTCCTTTGAGGACACTCTCTTGACAAGGTTTCAAGAAGTTACATGTCTTTATTCAGCCAGAGGCTGACAATCAGCTTTCGAAAATCTCAACCAACTTTTTCCCTAGCCGAGAATCAATATGTTCCACGTAATGGTTACTAATAGAAGGATTAGTGGTTGCATGCTGTGTGCTTCTTGAGAGTTTAATCTTCTAAATCTCCTTTGATCTGCCTGAGCCCCGAAAGGAAAAGAGGAAATGAAAGGAAGGGAGGACACTGGTTCATTCCATTCTCACAAGAGAATTCAGTAAAGCACTCCCGTGTAGTTCATTTTATAGCGGCAATTGTTAGAGGTGCGCATGAACATATGTCATGTTGGCTGCATGACGTTGCTTATCGGCTTCAAATGAATGTTCAGTGTTTACACTTTGAAACCCATGTGTTTTCCATCACTTGGCAGTTTACTCAATGTTGGTCTCAGGAGCTTCTAACTTGACATGTCACGTAAATCATAGAGTGGTGTCTGAGAATTAATATGTCCATAAAAAAAGAGCTACTCTCACAAAAGATGACATATGTACACATGCTTATTTGAAATCTACCATTGAATTCCAAGGCTGTGTGTTGTTAACGTTAGGTTTATTGTCTTCCATGAAGGCTGGTTCACATATGAGAATATGATTTAAGAGTAAAGTGAATTTGACATCACCACGAAGCTGTCATGGAGCACAGTGGCAAACCTTACAGGAGTCGGAATGAATTCAACCAACCTGCACGAATGTGCTGCATAAATATCTCCCCTACTATGTGTCAAATAGTTGTTCCAGAATGCTTTGCTTGTCTCAGTGACGGAAACTTAAAGCCAAGGATGACATCCCATTATACATGTCACTGTTGTGTTCTCAAATCAAGATGTAAATCATAAAAATGAACCTTTGTGCCACCCTCTCATCAAATATTGCGGTCCTATTGTTTGCATCATAGCAACAACCAAGGTCAGGTACCATTTGCCCTACCAGGGGGGACATTGTTTACCCTTTTGTGGGCACTACACTTCCACAAGGCGGTAAATCAAGCAGAAATGCCCATGCAGGGAATATGAAGAGTAAATCAAATAATTTAGAAAAGAGTTACAAGTACTTTTACAGGGGACGTCTTTGGAAAAGCTTTCAACAACAATTTTTCTCCTTTTTGGGGGGGTTGGGGTAGGATGGGGTGGAGGGAGGGATGGAAAACAAGACTAAAACTTTTTTTGTTCCAAAAAGAGACGTATGATTTCATCAGTATCCACAGGTGGTTAGTTCACTAGTCTTTAAAATGAAGTAGGCCTGCCTATGTCAAAGGAAATTGTAACTGGACCCCCCCTTGTGGATTTAGATAATAGGGGCCTAAGCTAATTTCTTTGAAGTGCATGTACTTAGCAAAAATCAGATGCAAATTGGTTTCTGGTATGATGCTATGTTAAGATAACCTGTTTTAGGTTTATTGTAAGCAGTTGTGTTTAGCAGACTTCTACTGCTAACTCCAAATGGAAGCAACACCGGTGTCAGTTGAGGAATACTCTGCATCTGTCTGCTATTCCTGTTTTGGGTGCCAGTGAAGGTTTTTTTGTGCAAAGCCAAGCCAAATTGCCTCATTTGAAAACAAATTGAATGTTTGGCATTGAGGAGGATTGTTTTGTCTCGCTGGTCCCCCCCTCACTACCTGCTGACCAATCTCAATTTGCCTGAGGAAAGGGAAGTGTAGATCACAAGTCACTTGGACGATTATTGACAGCAGCAGAACCCGGGAGGTCCCTCGGTGTTTTCATGGCTTCTTAAACATTGTCAGTCAGGAATTCTTGTGTAACAACATCTGGGAACTAAATAGAGAAGAAATGGAACTTGATTGACTGAAAAAGAAAAGCCACTCATACACCAGCCCTGACAGCACGAAGGAAAATTTCCTGGTGAAATGGCTTGTTTGCAGCGGCCTAAATTCTTGCCGATTTAGCTTTTCCTCATTCCTTGTGGGATCACATTATTCAGACTTGTGCATGGAGCCATTTCTACTGTGGAGCTGTCCAGTATGAAGTGTTGTCTTCACAGTGTGTTTCAATCCTGGTGTGACAGGTATTCAGAAGTACTGTCCTCACAATTTAAGTTTGTAAGTATTAAAGGGTTTTTCTTTCCTTTTTTTTATCTTGCAGTATTGATGATAGCAGCTCCATAAGCAGTGGGATAAGTGACACCATCGCTGAGATCAGCACGGACGAGAACATCACTGGTTCTTCCATCAGTTGCTCTTCCTCCCAAGCTTCCTGCAACCTCCTCACCAGGGACGGGATCAAGCGAGGCCGGGCCTCCTCTGATGACAGCCGTTCCCCAGGCAGCTCTGCCCGCAACTCGTGCGAATCGGGGAAGAACTTGGAGATTTTTGGGGACGGTGGAATACCAATCAACAGTGGGAAATCCTCACCTCAGCGACGGACTCTTGACGATGTGCGACGGAAAAATGGCGAGAGTTCACCTCGCAGAAGCGCTCTGAGTAAGAGTATCCTAAAAGAAGCCACAGCTGGGGGGCAGTCTCCAAAACGTAACGGCAGTGGGAAGAACGGCAAAGGAACCAGGAGTGACCAGGGCAAGGGCAAGAGGTCCAAGGGAGACACATGTAAATCAGACCGTGAGAAAGGACAGAGCAACATGAGTGGCTATCCAGAGAGAGGCACGCTCGCATCACCAACAGGACGGACTGGCATCCCACCTCCCCCAAGCTGGCAGCGCAGCTTGGACCGCATTCAGGTCCGGCAGACACAGGCTGCTAGGCATGCTGACCCCAGCCTCTCGCCAAGCCTGCCGCGGTCACGAACTGGAGGGATCAAGTACGACAGTGGATCGGAAACGCTGGATCGCAGAAGTGGTGCCCGGCTCAGCCAGAGAAACAAAGATGAACAGGAAATCCCAGGTGCTCATGACTCTCGGAAAATGGCATCAGGCCGAGCTGTGGGTATGCAGGGCTTTGGTTTTCGACCAGGCGCCTCAGGCTCTGCAACCACTCCTGGAGGTAAGACGGCCATCACACCTTCAAAATCTGGTAACTTTGGATTCCCAGGGAGCAGTGGAAAGTCTGGCCGGGTAAGTGGATCGCTCAGTGGCTCAGAATCTGCACCAGAGAGAAGCAGCATCCGAATGAAGTCCGGTCAGAGAGCTGGGCAGAAGCTGGGGCAGAAGACAAGCCCAACGTCCCCACCAGGTGGTAGCACAAAAGCTGACGTGAATTCCAATACAGAACTCAAGAAGAACCAGAGGAATCAGGAGAAAGGATTACTCTCCCCGACCGGGTCGGAAGCTGGCAAAGCCAACCTGGGCGGGAGCAAGTCTGGCCTCTCTTCCAGCCCTTCCCTCAAGCAGCTGTTCGGCCGTAAACCAGAAGGAGCCAAGACCCCAGGGAGTGCAGCCCAGGATACCATCATCTCCAACCCCCACGCCACACTGGCCAAACCAGGGACGTCCCCTCCTCGTCACCCTCAGACGTCCACCCCAACCCAGTTTGTGCCAATGAGCGCTGCCCGACGAGCCTCTGCCAACATGTCGGCCGACCTGTCACTGACCAAAACTCCATACTCGGATGCCTTGCGCTACAGTGGCTACCTAAGCGACAGTTACTCAGGAGCCCGTGATAGCGGGCTAGGATCCCTGCATGCCGGGATGATGGGTCCTTACGCCCGTGGAAACATGCACCCCAGTTCCCTCTCCACCCTTAACAGGTCGGAGAGTGGCAGCATGGAGTCCCTGGACTCCAACAATTCCAGCTCTCTGTCCATGACGAGTCGTGCCACCAGTGAGCGCTATGGCTTGACCTCTCCATCTTCCAACGGACCGTCGCCCCATCACAGAGCACAGCCAGACAAGATGCTGAGCATATCCTCCCTATCGGGCAAGGATGCAGAGGAAACAGCCTGGCTACGAGCCAACGGTTACCCTACCACAACTGACGGGGCTCCCCCACTCTCACCAGCCAGCTCCACTGCTTCTCAGCCTGTCGGCCAATTCTTTGCCATACCTGGCATGAACCAAAGGTAGGAGCAATGAAAAACCTTCATCAATATATTTCCTATGTACTAGTTATTAAACTACAATCTACAGTCTGAGGACCATGTCACAAGAAGAAATATGCAGGTGCCTGGTTCCAGGCAATCTGCGAGAAGGAAACAAAAGGCAGACGTGAATGTTTTGTTCTACCCATCTGGCCTTCAGCTTGCAGTGCATCTGCATGTCTCCCAGATGACTGTAAAAAACACCTCTTGTGACTTGGCCCTTATTATTAAATAAATGTGATTAAGGTCATCCTTTCCAAAACTGCAAATACATGTAATTTGCCTGTTTGAAAAGTTCCCTTCTAAAATCGTTATCAGGAAAATGATTCAAAGGGTTTCCAGTTCTCAAGTAAAACCTCTATCCTTTGTTGCCGTGGCCTCCTAGAGAAAGCAATTGTGACTGCTCCAGCAACTCTCACCTGTTGGTTCTCTGCAGTCTGCTACTCCAACGCATCTCCACGATGCGCTCGCTAATGAGTCTTGGCTCGCAGTATCGGTTTGAGTAGTGAGTGTGGCATCCCTAGCACTGCATGAAGCATTAGGGAAGCCTGAGAAACGTGGCCGAATGTTTATACTAAACAGCTGCATTGCTACGCAGGCCTGAATGACGAATTGTAGGTTTTTGTTCTGTGCATCTTGAAAAGTTCAGCATGATGTCTGGGCAATCACTTTAACACTTCCTTAAAGAATGTTGCACGAACATGTCTGTTCCCAAGATGAAATACAAAAAGTGCATCCCTAAGAAAGTGCACGAGAAAGCAAAAAAAAATATTCTCAACTATTGAAGAGTGGAATGTTGATTGCATCATTATTGCTTATCCACAATATAAAGTTTAAAGCTGTGTAATTATTACTCCATCATACAGATATGGACCAGCAGAAATCAATGTTGGAGGGGATTTAATGATCTTTCCATTTGTAACAAACTGAAATTGCCTCCAAGGTTTTCTGTTCAAGTTTTCTGTGTCACACCATGATTCCATATTGTGTATCTCCCTTCTCCCCAACCAGCAACTCTGCCATGGTCCGGTCGAACAGCATGTCAGCCAGCAGCTACAGCCAGGCCGCCTACGGCAACAATCCCCGCTTGCGCAACAACAGCGTGTCGCTGGATGAGCGCCAGCGGGCGGCACTCAGCATGGGAACATTTTGCCGCGACCAGGACGGTGAGCTGCACGGTTCGGCGCTGTCCCTGATGTCTCAGGGCTCCTCTCTCTACGGTGCCATACATGTAAGTCAGAGTGGGGTTTATGGAGGAAAGGCGGCAGAAGTCAGGTTTTTTGGAGAATATTTTGCCGCTCTCTTTATTTGCACACAATGTAATCTACCTTTGACTAATTGTATAAAAAGTGCATAGATGCGCATCGTTCAAGAATCATTGAGTGACAATGACTAATTTCTGTCGTGTGGCAGAGGAGACCAGGCGGGACCAACAGTGGACGCGGAGGGAGGACCCCCCGGGCCGGGTGTTCTGTAGCAATAAAATGAGGAATTTAAGAAAAATTTACTCTAGTCAATGTTCAGCATCCGCCAACAGGTGTACAGTGTATGCATTAAACATCTGATTTACTGTTAAATCACAAAATACCAGAAATGAACATTAATGTGAAGAAGTATTGCCAGCGTGCATTGCAGTCATTTGAAGTTTGTCCAGTATGGTCAGTTGGCTTCTCTAGTACAACCATTCCAGTCATTGGTTTTGACTCAAATTAGTGAATTTGCCTTTCTCTCTGCCGTACATGCACTCTCAAAGACAATCCATTAGTACCATATGAAGAGCAGTGCCCCCTGCCTTTTGCATCAACCTACAGTATCTGTCACGTAATGGATACCAGCTGCAGTTCGTGCTGGTGAATGCCAAGATTTGGCTGAAAATATAATAAGACAGTGAGTGCACTTCCCCACGATCTGATAACCTGTCCGACACTCCATTTGGATTCTTAGCTGATAAATTCTTTCATCTTTCCATGTGCTGTTGGTAAAAATGGAACAAAACTTACCCTTGTTTTTTTTTTGTTTTCACCCTTATCAGCCGGATGACAAGGCCAATGAGATCCGTCGCTTGAAGCGAGAGCTCGACCGAGAACAGGAGAGAGTGGGGAACCTCTCCAACCAGCTCAACACAAATGTAAGTCTGTTTTGCATCCTTCTGTCGGCTTTGTGTACTTAAATGTAGCTGAGACTAGATAGAGCGCTGAGCAAAATGTACAAGAAAACGTATGCCCGGTATGCATGTGTGCACCAACTAGTGTGGACTTGTGAACAAACTTATGTCCACAGGACGTTTCCCCTTCTCTGAAAAGGTTTAGAGGCATTTTGGGGTTAGGGTTATCCGTGGTAAAAGGAAAAGGAACAGTCAAGGAAACATTTTACAAAAATCTAGCTGAATATCGTGTTCCCGATTAAAGATTCCTTAACTGCATGAAAACAAAGGGGTGTCCACACTAGGTACCGGTATGTAATGTTCATGTTTGTGTGGGTGTGTGTGAAAAGTAAACTTATGACTACTCAGTGAAGAACTTATGACTACTCAGTGAAGAACTAATGACTACTCAGTGAAGAACTTATGACTACTCAGTGAAGATGCCAGTATGCATTATTAGTTTCAATTTTCCCAACAGTGGGAACATGTACCAGTTCTTAGTGAAAACTAATTTGAATTGACTTTTTCAACGAGGCAATCCATGGCAACATCCAGGGCTCAAATTTAGTACGTTTTCATGGACTTGTACCACACAGGCTTGTTACAGTGTCACAGATTAACCTTTGACATTTGGGCATTTGAGGCTCAACAGTTTCTGTAGATTGCCAAATGGTCAAAAGAACAAAACCACTGAATGGAAAATTATAGACTTTTTATCTCAAGAGACAAAGAGGGAACTCCAACCAATTTTTGAATGTTTGATTAGGCTCAGCAGCTGGTCTTCATGAAAGCCAGGAAGGACAGGGCGTTATCAAGATCAACTGATCCCAAATTTCAGTTCGTCACAGAATTAACAATTATGATACTGATGAAATCCTGGTTGTAGAACTGAATGTTTTGTAATTTGATGTTGTCTTATGAGAGTGTGGAGTAACGTTTACAGAGATGCTGAAGCTGAAAAATGTGGGTTTTTTTTCACAAGCCTTTGGGGGCAAACACTGAGTGAACAGTGTTACAATACAATTTGGGCAGGGCAAAAATCCATCCTTAGAAATAGTTGTTCGCGTTACCTGCTGCTACATCTGACTCGAACCAGCCAGCAGACACCGGGAAGCTGGGTGGTCTAGACGTCTGCACAAGTAAACTGGAAGACGAGGGATCGAGTCCCACCCGAGTACACTTGTGTTGTTTTCACAAGCCTTCGGGGGCAAACACCGAGTACAAAGTGCTATAATGCCAGTACACGTTGGGCAGGGCAAATATCCAAAATTAATTAAAGAAGTCTTCAATGCAGCAGATGAGCTTCCTCACGGGTTCTGACAAGTGGGGGCTTGCCACACTGTCCAAGCAGATAATCCTTTCATGAGAGAGTCTAGTTGAAGAGCACCCTCTATTGTGCGATGGTTGCTAGTTCTCTAAAATGTCTGTGAAAGCCATTTGACTGCTGCCCTCTGCCTTCATTCTTTAAGTTGGATTTTTTTTCTTTGCTCAGAATGGTTGACCAAGGTATTTGCTGCCCTCTGTTGAAATCTGATATAGCATAATTCAAATGTAGCAGTGCCATATTTTAGTGAACGCTTGAACTCTTGAAGTATTTGTATTCCAATTGAATCCATTGGACTCTGCATGTTGCATATTTGTCATTACTTTGGTTTATAAAGGTAACTTACATTTGCATGCTCTGAACATAGTTTAAAATGTCTGAGAACACTTGCATCTCATCACAATCATTAAGTCCAATGATTTTTTTAACCTCATTAATTTCTTTGTGTTGGAAAAGCCTATTTTAAACATGGGAGGTGTCTTTGCAGTGACGAGTTTCTCTCGGGAGTTTTTAACATAAGTGTGTCCCCCACTGGATGCCCACAGACTCCATTAGGCAATTTGTATTCCGGTCTGTAATCTCGTTATGCAATCATACAATATTTATCGAGTTGACCGATGCTATTGATTAGGGCATCTCATGTCCCCATCTGTGCAGGATTTATGTAAGTGTTGGGCTATGATCGGGCTGGGGAAGTGTGGACGGATTCACGATTCAACAACTGCAGGTGGCTAGGATAATTAATGTGGCAGGCTTCATTAGTGACACTGGGGCAAGCGCTGCTTAGGAACTGTTGGAATGGATATGGAGAACCAAGCATTATTAGGCCATAAACTGACAAAGAGCTGTGGAAATTCAGCTGTGTCACACCTGTCTGTGCTTGCAGGCATGTGTGGACCAAACCCCCTCAGTCTTCCAGTGGGACAATGGAATGTGCACGTATTTCCCTGGAAATAGAGGCACTTCCAGCAAATTAATAAGTTTCGCTCTGTGATTTTTTTCTCCCACCTCTATCTTTTCTCCTTTATTCCGAAGTGTTGTGGAACAGTCCTGCATGTGCTGATTGTCTGATCTCATTTTTTTGTTCCTTTCAAGAAGCTTAAAGTGGTGTGAAGGAAAAGAAATTAAGGTGTTTTTTGCTGTGTTATTAAGACTTGAACACCTATAATTTGACCATCCTCATTCTAGTTCAAAAAGGTTTTTATTCAGAACAGGAGTTCATATGGACCTGACTTTATTTAGAACCATTTCGATTGTTGTCCAGAATGACATCTTACAAAAGATTATTGATTAAAATTAAAATCTCTGCATTCTTATGTAGTTTCCATGTCCTCCTTCAAAGTAACCCTTATTCAGAGTTGGTTCGTGACTTCTGGCTAGTTATTACCTAGAAATTATTGTACTGTAAAAAAAAAATTATGTGAAGAAACCCCTTTGGGGGAAGACATTTTTTTCTGACTCGGTTAACATAGATCTTGAAGATTTCATGAAGGATCTGATTGCAGACATTAGATGTATTCTGATAAGACATGGTACACAGAGTTCCATCCTGCCAAATTAATTCCTGGAGACATTAATCTGGGCCCATCTATCAGATTAGGTGACGGGACACTGGGTCTGCACTGTCGCCCCCCCCAACCCTAATTGAGTCAGGCAGGTTTCCACTGAATTGATGCTGGTTTTTATCGTGTGAAGCACACTGTGGCGGTCAGCGTTTGAAGACGCCCACGAGCACTTCACAGGTCTGTTTCGTGGGGCATCACTAATTCTTTGGACCGAGAAGGTGTTGCATCATATCGAAGCTGTTCTGAAAAACATAAATGCAGAAATTAAATACTCACTGTTAGAACAACACACTGTTTAGGGAAAGGACAACAAAACATTAAAACTCATATAATGTAGTTGCAAATCTTCGGCCTTCTCATTCTGCTTTGGCAGGATGTGTATTGTGACAATTTTCTTTCGGATAGCTTAAATTCACTACATGAAATACAAACTATTGACAGTACAGTTGTGCAGTTAGTATAATATTTTTGCCTTTCATTATGAGAACTGTTTGAAGTAGTGTCTGGTTTTTCTGCCCTTTTCAAATACATTGTTTTGTTTTTTTTCATCCTCTTCTCCAACATTTGTCTTGGGCAGTGGCTGCCCAGTTTGTCAGATCAGTGCCTATAAGTCCATCCATAATTCAACCTTGGAACCTTCCCTGTCCCACATGTAGTTCAGATAGCCAACTGTCTCCCCCTAAACCCTCATGCTAATATTTCTCCCTCAAGAGATGTGATCAATTATCTCGAGTTGGTTCTTGAATGGCAAACAGTAATGCATTCTCCGAATATCCCATATTTGAAACCTCTCACAGTTTGGAACAGACAGTGTAGGAACACTCGACACGGTTTTTATTTGCAAATTGGAAATGTTTGGTGACACACCTGATGATAGAAAGAAAGAGGCTACCCTGGGGAGGTATAGCTCAATCCCAGAGATGGTTAGGCTGATTGTCCTACTGAGCTCTCCTTTGATGATCCAAAGTGCACTGCACACAGCAACACCATGCTCAATTTAACCTTGGAATCAGATTGGGGGGGGATCTGCATGGTCCGGCAAACATTTCCTCACATATGAGAATTCGGTTTTCGGGAAGTGGACGTTGCTTGATCGTGGACGTTGCTTGACAGGAGATCTAATTATGGCCCTCCCATCCTGCCATCGGTAATTAATGCAACTGTGCACTCTCCAAGTCTTCATCGTCAGGGCACAAGTTGTCATTTCTGAGAGTGTAATCGAACAGGTTAACATCACCTGGAGAACTCTAGGGATCTTCTTGCTGTCCTGGGAGTGAGGGTAAAAAGCCCATCTTGGTTCAGGTTTCCATGACAACCGGGCTATTCTTTCCTTCCTAAGGGATGAGGCTTTTTACATTTTCATAACTGTTAAATAACGGTGGAGTAAAGCAAGAGTGTATTGGCTTTCATTCCAAAATGGTACAAAAACATGCAGATGTTGGGTTTTGAGCAGACATTCTCCTAGTTTCAACCAGTTGAAGAGGTTGGGGGTTGAGAAAAGGCTTAATTCATGAACACATGAGATGTCTGGAACAAAGAAGTAGAGCAAATTACATTACAGTAAAGTTCCAGATAACAGTTGGAGCCTCAGTAGGCCCACAATACCAGCAAACCATCAACCCTGGAAAAAATGTTTGTATCTCTGGCTGAATGTTCACCACCGCAAGCAGGAAATGGGTCCACCCTGCTGTGCCCACAAATCAAAAAAATATTTATTCCAAGGAAAGCTACCTACAGGCCGAAAGGTTTCGATTGGGTAAATTACCAGATTGACTCCTGTTTACACCTGTCGGTAATGTGGTGAGGTGGCTTTTTTGTTTTATGGGCTAGCCCATAATCCCACGAGGTGTTGCCTCTTCAGTAACTGACATGTTTTAAATCAAAATGTAATGTTATTGTGGTTTGGTGGCACAGTAGTGCCAACAGTTAAGGGAGGTTGTCTGTGGTGGGAATCAGCGTTTCCCAGCACATTTTTGGTGGGTCGTTCTGTGGGGCACTACTTTCCAGATGTCTGTGCCTCGGTAAGTCCCTGCAGTTTCACATTATGCTCACTTTGTGATGTTGCACAAAGATTTCTTGTCTTTTTATTTTCTTTTGGACAAATTTCTTTGTCTTTGACTGCTTAGATTTATAAGGCCTAATTTGTCATCCAAGAACATGATATCAACTGATTTTTTCTTGTTTGCTGAGTTTTACATACATAGTCTGAGGAAGTCGTCGACATGTTCAAAATGGTGTTCGAACATTTTGAATGATAACTATAAGTTTCCTCTGTAAAGTTTAAATCTATAAAATTCACTTATGAAGTTTGTTAAGTTTTAATTCATTAAACTGAACTCTTCAGGGATGGACGAATATAACATAATTGTGTGCAAATGCACTTGATTCATATGACTGATTTTATTGACTTATTTTGTAACGAGAACAAAAAAGCGGAAATAATCATGGTATATTGTGTTGTCGTCTATGATGTCATTAAATACATGAATGCATCAGGTTCATCTGATCTAAAGGACAGATGTTTTCAAAATACCTTCAAAACTCTGAATTATCTCTGATTCAATCGAGTAAAGTATATCGTTTGGATGAACGGAAAACTTCACCTTGTAATTTTATCCGCGTGCCCGGCACATTGTTAGCAATTACAGTCATCATCAAAGCTATTATCAGCGACATCTTCATCTTGTTCCCGCCTGCATTCGGGATGCACACTCTCCACAAAATGGCAAAACCATTCGCTGTCCAAAGCCATTCGCTGTCCCCTCCTGCCATAGCTTCGACGTTCCAACATCCACACTTAATTGGCCAAAGAGACAATGGTATCGAAACACCAGATGTAATGATCTGCGGGGCGATCTTGCCTAGGTCACCAGAAAGCAGGGCCGCGGAGGTGAGAGATATATAGACACACACGCAAGTGCGCATTCCTTTTTTTTTTTTGTGAAGTTGAAAGAGTTGCGCTGTAAGATTAGACTGTCGTGGTATTTGGGGATGAGCCCGCCTTACCGTAGGTTGTCTTTGGTCTGAACAATTGGCAAGTCCACAGGCCAATCTAGCTGATGACTTGCTGGAGAGGAAGGTGCTGGCTGGCTTGCAGGTAGGCGATGCATCGTTTGATTGAAAATAGACAATCACTGGTACATGCATTCCCTTACAAATCGGAAAGGTTCCGAGGTGGTTTGGGGCAGAGATTGCTGGTTTTATGCTTTTCATGGCAGCAGTTTAGAGGAATTAAGTTTAAAGGTAGAATATGCGTTTGCTTTGTAGTCCATTTCAACTGATAAACGAGACTAATAACAAAAGCTCTTCAAGGAATTTGGGTTTCAGCTGGGCAGTGTTAATTGGTTGTATTTGATATAAATAGAATCAAAAGTTTACTTTTAAATGAGGAAAGTTTCAAAATGGCTTGTTCTGAGATTTGAATAGTTCCAAAATTTTCAGTGCTATGATTTTTCATAATTACAAATTTTGTCTCTTGAATATTTTCCTTTTGATGAAATGAATAGCAGTATTACTATGACTGATCCAAATTTCTCAACTTTTGCATCGTTTCTGGTCCATTTTGTAACAGGGCTTGGTCCATAGAAATGTATTTATGTGAGTGCAGTTATTACTGTTGGCATGTTTCTCAAATCAACCAGTAAGGACCATAATGAACCATAATTTTGCATGTTTGAAGAATCAAACATGGCATCATCCATTATCCTCAATTCACCATCCCAAGAACCTTGACCCTGTAGTGGATCGTAGCAAAAGACAGAAGAAGAAGAGCTCAATTTCATTTCCTTGTCTCTGAGATTCTTTCTGTTAGCTTAACCCATACCCAAACATCTACAAATCGAAGCGCGTAGATCAGCTTTCATTTAAAAAAAGAGCACTGCATCCGCCAGGAGAGTTGAGGTCTTTGACCAAAAATCAATTGAGATGCAATCTCATAGAAGGCTTTTTCCCTCTTGGACAAATTGGACAGTGCTTACCTGCGGTGATGACAAACACAGGTAAGCCAGCCTCTTACCAGTGAACGTTGCCCAGGTGAGATTTACTTAACCCTAAACCCTTCGAGATCCCTCAACATCTACCTGGAATTTTGTGGAGAATTCTGCAGGATAGAATGAAGAAGAGGATTCTGTGATTGCCATCTTTAGTTTATTTAGGGGATTATACCCGGGTGTTTAAAGAAGTTTCTTACCAAGGAGTAGATTTTGAAAGATTTAGAGAAATTATCAGGAAAAAAGGCAAGGACCATTAGGGATTATAGGGGAGCTAAAAAGGGAGACTCATTTTCAGCTTGCAGAACGTTAGTCAAATGGATCAAGCTAAGACAAAAAAATTCAGCTGAGAACCATTCATCTCATTTTTGTCATGGATCATAAAAACAGCAAAGTATTTCTGGATTAAGTTTGTCTTTGAAGTGATTATCAATTCACATTTTTGGCTGTTGCCTTGAGAATTATGCCTTTCCTTTGTTTAACCCATTCAGAAGTTGTCCCCACAGTATGACAAATTTCTTGGATGTAGTTTACTAGTATGTTAGTTGCCAAGAGTAGGCAGTGTTTTCTACTGTTTTCTTTTTTTTAATGAAGACATAAAGGTTTTCTGCTTGATGGAATTTTTCATGGTCTTACAGCTAAAGCCCATCTGTTGAATGGATGTGTTGAATTCTAGGTGGCTTTGTTTTGGTCATTGGTCCCCGATCGTAGAATGAGCTTGAGGCCTCTCTCAGAGCTGCAGACTCACTTGCTAGCTTCGAGCCGCAGACTTACTTGCTAGCTTCAAGTCTGGTCTCCAAACCCACCTTTAGCGTGAGGCCTTTTTCAAATAATTAGTTTTGGTATTGGCTTGTAAATCCACCTTATTTTATTGTATGTCAATGTCTTCCTTTTTAAGTGCACGTACCTTTTATAACTGCTTCGATCTTGATATTTTATGCATTTACATCACTTTAATTTTTTAATGTAATATCATATCTGTATGATTTGTCATTTTTTGTGAATTTTTCGTTAATATAATTTTGTGTATTTGGCATTATTTTATAGTATATTGTAAATTGCCACAGAGAATAATACCTGTAATGGATTGGTGCTATATAAAAAGTATCATCATTATTATTATTATTGAGCGGCATGGATGAACTTAACCCCCCCAAAAAAACCTAGATTGCAAGCATATGATCACAACAGAGGCCCAATCCATTTATGCTGGTTCTTGCCCACACAGTTTTCAGTAGGTGTTGAGCCATGCTCGCACCATCTTTGCACTGCCTCTTGACAGTACTCACACTTTCTCCCTCACTGCGCCGAATAAAAATAAATAATGCACGGATGAGCTGCCCAGTTTTTGCTTACCTTGAAATATTTCCAGTGAGACTACCGTGTTACTATTTTAGAATCTCCCAAGATAACCAATGTATTAGGCTGGTTTTCCAGTGAGTATTTCAATATCTGGTGGGATTTGACCTTGCTTGGTTTCCTCGAGTCTATGCCTAGTCAGAAATTTGTACAGGAGGGCAAGATCATCGTCAGACATTGGATTCTCTTAATTACAAGGTGCTTGTTCATTCATCTGTCATGTTCGCTTCGCTTCCAATCCATCTCATGCCTATAGGTTATGAAAGAAGAACAAATACCCATTAGTGATACTTATGTTACCTCTTGCCCCTTAATTATTCCCTGTGTTTGCAATGGTCCAGCCCAAGCGATCATATTTTTAATGTAATGTTCACCTGTATCTGTAGGTGGAATGATTCAAAGACTGGACTGGGCAGGGAGGTCCCCCAAAAAGATAAACGAGGGACAGAATGAAACAAGCAAGTCATATTTCAAGGAATTGCAGAGTGGTCGTGAAAATTTATTTTTCATAGTGTCACACCCTATTTGGAGAGGAATTCAGCCCTCCTACAGAATGGTCTGTCCCAGGCATGCTACATGTGCATTTAGCCAATTACCAGCTGCTCCAACCACCGCAGCGGGGTGATGGGGGAAGGCAGGGAAAAAAATGCATTAGGGAGCCTCGACAAGGAACGAAATCGGAAGTACCAAAAAATCCATATCGTGTAATCGGTGGACAGGAAGGGTCACAGCTTACAAAGCTTGGAGTTGAACCGTTGCCACCTTAACAAATTGAGCACACATTTTGTACATGTGTGCCTGCATCGTGCTGAATAGGATCGACTTGCAATTTTATCCCTAGAGCCAGCCGGCTTTTTGGATAAAATTTCGCATTGTGAAAAAGGCCACATGTTTAGTGTTACTTCGAGAAAAGTGCCACCCAGACTTCTATTTACAGCTCCATGCTTGGCTGGGATTTCCTGTATTAAACAGTTTCATTGAGTGTAATAGCATCATAATTCCTGGCTTAATTGAATTAACATTAGGAGTAAGAGTGAAGTATTCAAGAGAGCTGTTTAGCCGTTCCAGTGATGACATGACATTTGGCCATCCATGGATCAAGGTCCAGTGCAAGGATGTAGTTATTCTGCCCAGTACTTCACACACAATGTCTGTACGTGGACTTTGGCCAGAGCTCAGTGAATTATATTCCTCCTTGGACACTTGCCTTTTTATTGACTGTGAAAGACTCTCTCATCTCCATCGTTTGCCTTGGCAACAGCAAAGTTCTAAATGAGATGCAAGGAATCAGCTTGTCTGGAGGACGAGGGAGTGGTGATGCCTTGAGATTGTGCGTCGTCGCTGATTGTACATATTCAAGGCTACGGAGATCGGAGTTTGCGGAGTATGTGTTGTTTCATGGCTGCGACTAGATACTTTAGGTAAACAGGCTCAGTGCTGCAGGACACTGCTGCTGCCGAACCCCCCCCCCAGCCAAGGAGAAGAAGATGTGGTCAGAGAGGCATCACTGTCTCCACCGTTGTCGTTGAGGTGATATCTCTGGGAAGGGTGTAGCTTGTATGACTTGTTACGTCAGGTGGCATCAGTCTCACTCCCAAGCCTGGCGGTGCCTTGTGCCGTCATAGAAATGAGCCATGTTCACGTACTCTGCTGCTGGACTAGGCCTGAGCCAGTCCGTCCATTTCTAAAATGATTCATTGTGGACAGTCATTCTTGATAGGCGTCCTGCATTGTGCAAGGGTTTACGGCAGTTGTTAAGGCAGATAATCCCCGTCCTGGTCCGGTTGCACAAGGGATTTCCTCTCGTAAAATCAGTTATTAAAATAGTCATTTGCATCTGTAAATCTCAACAGCAAATAGGCTGCTATCTTTATGATGATACTTACACTGCCTGGTGAGTAGATGGAGCAGATGGAACATCTTTGGCCATAAATCTTTGTAGATGTATGCATTTGATACCATTACATTGTGAATTTTGGAATTGCCAGGATGGTCATCAGGAACTGAAGACAAAGCCATTACAATCAAGTTGGCTTGGTAAAGTGGTTGTTACTACAAATGGCGGTCTATTGAATGAAATAAATCTTTGTTACAACAGCTATGCACTGTGTGTGATGCATCACCATCTGCTCAGCCTTAGCTGTACTCTCTTAAAGAAGAGGACTTCCAAATCAAATTGAGTCAAATCCGTCTGCTGTTTCATTGCTTTAAAAGTTCCAGTGTGAAGTTTCTTCATCAAAAACATTGAAGCTGGTGAAGGTGATGGCGTAAATGCAGTGTTGTTTTCTGCTTGACTTCTTGGCTCACTGAGGTAAACAGGCCAATCATTGGAACTCTAGACAAAACAGTCGATCACCTAGAAAATGCTAAAAGCCTGAGGACATTGTTGATGCCGGCTCCACATTTATGGCTCCCTGATAAATTAATTTTACTCCCCATGGACAGAAACACCTTGAATGGAATTGCGTTTAGCCTTTATTTGGCTTTGATAAATGCTTGGGAGAATTTACCCAGCCACAGGTGGTTCGACTGTTTGTTTTCTTTCACTGTACCACTTCCGATATCATTTCCATGCCAACGATGTCGTGGGCTGGCTATATATAAACATAGGCACGTCAGTGTTACATCATCAGCAGCTTGTTCAGTGGTGTCCTCGGATCTCGCATTATGTTTTCAATTCACGCATGGGCCAGCTTAATGTAAGAGCTTTGGCTTGACACTAGACTCGCAAACTCCGAGGAAAGTCACCTCAGTCTACGGTTGCTACATGCACGCATTGTACGGGCTACCCATCCTCATCACTGTTCCTTGGCTCAGTCTGTCGACAGTCTCGAGCACAACACATCTTGAGACGATACTTGGAGAGCATCCACCATGGCTTGCGCAACCATCAATCGCTGGGAGCGACGCCAAAAGTACAGGTCCTGCCCATTCCCATTTGAGGTACGCATTTCTCAATCAAATTGCAAAGATCTGCATTCTTTGTTTTTTATTTAAGTAGTGAAATCTAATGCCACTCAGTGTAGTTTGACTGTGAAATCAAGACTTGCCATTTGACCAGTCTTAATAATATCAGGCAGAAAATGAACATGGGACAGGATATGTGTTCCACTTCTTTTACAATGAAATTTGTAACCATAGAACATAACTCAAGCCTTGCGCAAAAGATTTTCCCTAAATATCCCCAGGCTAAACTAAGTGCACATTTTCACAGCCCGTGTGAACTTTCACTGTTCAAAAGGATGATTTTTTCCTTTAAATATCCATAAAGGTTGTTTTTCCATTTTCTAAATTGGAATTTAAGAGGTAAGTTTTACGAGATTGCAGTGGTTTTCAGGCATATATGTAATTGTAAACTAGGCATATAAGGAAATTGATCCATGTAGCTCAACTAAAGAAGGGCAGACTATGGTGAGACTCACCAAATGTGATTTATTTCAACCAACCTATGATTTTTGTTGCATTGTTTTATGGGTAAGATCAATGGTCCAGACTTTTATTTATTTGCAGAAACGTGATCCTGCCATATCAAAACACTAACAAGCTAAACATTGCTGGTGTCTTGTTGAATTTGCGGGCATTGGTGTGCTCAAGTGTATCCAGAGTTTGTACTGATTAACTGCACTTGTCTTCCCAGCTGTTGGGGCTAATGATATCGGTTGCAAATTTTTCGCGTGGCAGGAATTAGTCCAGCCCGTTGGCCGGGCACTTATAGTTCTTAGTGCATCCACCTTTTCAGGGATCATTTAGAAAGGTCACGTTTGCTTTTCAGTGGAGAGTGGTCAGTGTGACATTTGTGTCACTTCATTATAGTGTGGACAATCAGCCAGATGTTTGTCCAAGAGAAAGAGGGGATGGGAAAATAATGTTGCTTTCTATGGCAAACCCTTCTTTACTCTTGAGCCAACAAAAATTAACTGGGTCAGTAAATTAAATGCACATAAACTGTCAAAGTTAATCAGTAATTGTAAAATGGAGGGTCCTTAGTTTCACATACATAAAAAACATCTGAATCTTGAAAAAGAGCACAGTGTGGTCAACTCTAGATATGATTCAGTAACCGATAGAGTCACTACTGAAATGCTTTTGATAATCTCAGAACAGCATTGTAACAGCAGAATTCAACTAACCTCTGGATGCAGAGGGATATTGCCTTTTTAAAGGCATTTTTGTGATAGTTCCTCCTCATAGAAAATAGATGCAATGTAACTGTTAAAATGAACAATAAATTATTTAATGCAACTTTTGAACTTAGTTAATAGCACAACAATGACCACATTCTGAAGACTGTCCTGTATTTAGGCCAAAAGTTGAATTAGTCTGTCTGTTTATGTCTTTTTTTGTTTTAAGGTCTGCCTTGTTTTGTCTCATCTGTCTGCCTGTTCGCTGCCAGTCCTTCCCCATACCCCAGAAGTTTTAATCGCCCCACTGATCCACTAATTAAATCAGTGTGTTCTTCAATTCACCTTCAAATAATCAAGTGTCGATCTGATCAGTACTGCAGAATGACAGAATTTTTCTGGTTGTAATGAATTCTGTCTTGCCCTCCGTGACCGCTTGCGAGATGGAAATTGCAGCAGGTATATTTATAACCATCGCATGGCGACTCGCCATTCTCTCATGTTGATATCATGCACTCAGATGATGAAGTCAGTCAGTACATGGTGCTTGCTCGGCCCTTCTGAACCTGATATTTGTTCTCTGTGTGTGGGGATCTTCTTGGGAAACACTCACCCTTGGTTATTTGTCCTACATATGAATGACTCTGACAGACCTTTCCACTTAATTAGTTTTTTATACTCGTGAAAACTGAACGAGTGAGAAACTCCTCAATATCCAGAATTTCTGCCTGCTCTCACACTTTGGGCCATTATGCTCCTGTTTGGTCATTGTAAATGAGCACTGATTATCCCATCTCAGTGGCATCATCTTAGGGAGAGTACTGGCGGGCAGTGGAGAGCAACCTTTGAGTGTTTCCCAGTCCTGTGTGGCATATCAAGATGTCTCGTCTTATCCAGATGAATAACTGAAGGAACTTTGCAGTCTAAAGAATATGACGTCGTGCCTTTTATGTAGAGATTGATTTGTCTTGTCCAAGCAAATAATTTCTGGATCAGGTGTCTCCGGAGTGTTTGACTTTGGATCTGGTTGTCAAGTGAAGATGAGCATTTTTCTCTTCTGTTCTTTACCCTAATAGTCCTAAATTCTCGGATTTCATATGATTTTACATGCACCCTAGGGGGTTGGGAGATAATAAAGAGATGCACAAATCTATGAAAGTTGGCTGTTTTGCACTCTGTCACTATATTTCTTTAGCCAAAACTTTCCTGTGGATTTCCGTGCTAGTAATACAGTACTGCTTCTTTTAAGTATTAAGTGGATTTTGTTGTTCTCTGCATGCAGTTCACATGCTATGAGATTGTCCAGATGGCATCACAGTTGTATAGCTTAAAACACTAATATTGGATCAGCGTGGAGACTAGCTTCCTGTTCATCTGTTGGTTAGTTTTGTGTTGCTTTTTTTTGGGGGGGGGAAGTTCATAAGCAATCAAAGCAGTTGCAATCCCAACAGACTCACAAACCAATCGGAGGTCGCTTTGTCCCCACACTGATCATGTAAATTTTAGCTGGGAATGTGATCTGTGTGTTTCCATGGGGACTCTCGTTCAGTCTAGCCTAGAGGGAGGGGAAGAGAAGAAAAAAAAATCTCTAAAATCAGGTTAACCACCCAGACAATGTCAACACGCGAATTGGGTAAATGTGAATTTTTGGATGCAGACGATCTGAACAGCTCTCAGATCGTCTCGTTGAATGCCAGATTTTTGTCTGGTTGAATTTTTATGGATGGGCTCTGGCAAAACACAGCACATAAAGTGACATACTGCTGTCAATAGGATGGACAAGTTGAAATCATTAAGTGGACGCCAGCAATATTTTTATGAGTTTGGGCCAGACAGTACAAAAATACTTTTTTTCCAAATGGTTGTCTCTACTGGTGCCTTGATCCGTTTTTTTTCCACCTGCAAGGTAAAAGAGAAAGACAGATTTATAGTAGAGTTCGGTGGCCTTCTGTGCTTTGTTTATTCATCAATCATGCTGTGTCGTCAAACCGCACATTTTGGGTAATTACGGGTGGTACCTAAAGGATTGCCCAAACTAGCAATGGAGTACATCGTATCAAAATTCAAGTAATATCTGATCTCAGAATTACATGTAAAGTTTTCAGAGGATTCAGTAATTTTTGTTGATTTGCAATTCATGAAAAGGTCGGCAAGCTATTGTATTGATCTAAATTTCTTATGAACAGCTTTTAATAGCATTTTGTGACAACACCACATCCAATTTTCTGACCTGTTAGAAATTTATGTAATATTCGGCAAGCACTGCATATATCAAGGGATACATGTAACTCTAAAAATAAGTCAATTCTGTAGTCTTCTGTAGTCATTTACATGGGTGTTGAATTCTGTCCCAGAACAGAATCGAAGATGCAATTACTTTGCCACTCTGTGGGAAATGAAGTCGAATGCACCTGCGAGTTGAAAAAGATGTGATTTGCAGGGCTGTGCTATCATTACCAGAATAGGTAAAGGATTGCAGCCGTGAGGGCTTTGAAGGGGTGGCAGCAGGCAGGGTGGAGGGAGGGGGCACATTGGGAGAATGGAGGAGAGTGGCCTCATGTTCGGAAGGGAAAAATGATCGGAGATATCGAGCATTGGTGCAACTGCAAGATGGATGGCTATTTAGGTTTGGCCTACAATCCCCTGGCAGAGGTATTGATCACCGATTTGGCTACACTGAGCCAAACGTGATGAGACTAGATGCCGTTAGACAAGTAGCAGGGAGATGAAGAGTGGGAAAAATTTCGCCCGGGCTGGCATCATTGTCAAAGATTGGATTGGTTATGTAATGACAAACTGTCTACCTTGCACAAAGTACAGCCACGTAAACTGGAGAAAATTATAAGTCAGGAAACGTTATTTATAAAAAGAATCATTTTTGATGTTTTTCATTGGCAGTGTCCCATTTGATTGTCATTTTTAATTGAAATTCAGAAATAGGGTATGATTTGATACAGCTGAATATATTCCTGTACAAAAGACATTGGATGTTAAGAATAAATTACAGTCATACCAAATTTCAAATCTTGCTCTTGCGATTTACTTGATTACAGTTTAGTATCATGAGTAGCTAGCTTTGACCTTGTTTTAGGGGCCAAAACAGGGGTAGCTGAATGTACAGATTTTATTATGCTTTGCCAAAGAAAAACAGGAAAGCTCAAAACGAATATGTTGTTTTTTTTTTTGTTGGTTTTGTCAAAACTTAGCCATTTGGTTGAAATGTCCTTTAACTGAAAATACTTCTGTCCCAGCCACTGATCAATAACAGACAAGGACCTGACATTTTATACCAGACATTTTGGGACCATTTCCTGTGGGCAGGTTTTCCATATGATTAGTTATTAATTATGAATTGGCACTCCTGTGAGTGTAGTTGACACGTACACAAGGCACTCTAAATATTCCATCGCACTGCAATGTGAATATTGACACCCCCATGCCGTAAAACATAATTGCATTGTACATCACATTAAAATGAAGCATAGATCTTTATCTTTATCGTTGAAATACCGTGGCTGTCATGTTTTCTCCACGATTGTCAACACTTAATTGGTTTCCAGTTGTCTTGCTTTCAATTTCTACCTTGGGTCGGTTTGATACCACGTTAATTTGATGTTTGGGTCTGTGTTTGAAATATTTAAACCCTTTACACAAAATGTCAAACCTGAGTACAAATAACCTATTTCTAAATGACTCACTCATCAGTTCTCTCATCTATTGAATCTGTTTTCCCCTGGACAGTTTTTGATCTAGGATATGCCTTTTTCTTCTTTCCCTCTCATCTTGTCTGAGTTGCAGTTCACTTTCCCCTGATTAAATGCGGTCCGCAGCATTAACAAAATCCTCAGGGCAAGCTACGCCTTATTTCTTCAACCAGCATGCCTCCAAACCAAGACCCAAAGTTTTCCTTCCTCGCTCGCCTTGCCCCCCCTCTGCCTCTCCGCATTTTTTTCTTTTTTGTCTCGCAGTCAAAAAAAAAGAAGAAATTTTGACGGTCTGTGCTTTGCTGGGACGGAGAGGAAATCAATTCCATGGCTTGCCCGGCGAAGAAAATCGGCGCGCTGGAATTTGGGCAAGGACAGGAGAGGGACGAAGACGCAGTCTGTCAGAGAGAGAGAGAGAGAGATGTTGCGTGCTACTTGTTTGCCCTGTGTTCGAGGGCGGGTGATCTTACAGCTCTGGGGCCCGACACAGGGAATAGAGTTGAAAATAAGAAACCTGTCTTTTAAAGTTCTTCTCTATTGAGATGCCTTCTTGTCGCATTCTAGTTGATGATAGGAAATAAAAGGTAGAGTCTGCGAAGATACTCTTGTGAAAAAGGAAAAGGTTCATATTTATCTGCTGAGGGCCAAAAATGACATGCTTGTTAAATTATTTTGTTAAATGAAAAGGTTTTTGTTGCAAGTAGAAGCTTTAAAAAAGTGGTTGGATGAAATGATTTCAAGGGTTCGAGTGTGGATTATTGGAAAATCTTGATAATATTACAAGTGATTTTTCAAGAGTACATATATGTGCAAGGACACAAGCTGACACAGATTCAAGGCAATGGAAACAAGATTACATGTAGCTTAGAAGCAAATTAGTGAAAAGCAGCTACTACTCACAAAATTTCAAATGTTTCGGACTGATTTGCTAGACTTTTGTGACCCGTTGCATTACGAAACGCAGGATTCTTCGTTGATAAATAGGTAACATGCATTAAGGATGACTTCCAAGAAAGTGGCCCATTTCTGAATCTTCAAGCGTCTCTGAGTTTGCCATTTGTGGCTGTCTTCCCTATGTCTGCACACCCTCCTTGCTTTCATTTCCTCAGTCGGCATCCCTCTGTATCATCCATCGTTGTCCCCACTCTGGCATTTTGTAATTTCCTGTCTGCATCAGTCTTATGGCGCGTTGCTGTCCCTGTCTGACGGATGCCTATTTACTCATCGTCTGCTCATCACTTATACCTGTCTTTGTTTATCTCCATCATCGTCATTGTCCTCTTCTCTCTGAACATTTCTTGTCCTTCAGTCTTTCGGGGCCGTTTTAATCGTCTGTCTCTCGATCTTGAGCTTTTTGGATGTTTTGTTGACTCTGTCTGGTATTAGGGACTGTTTATGCTTATTTCAGTTGCGAGAGATGTTGCTTTCTATTTAGATTTAGATGTCACTGATTTATTTATTAAATATTAAATATGTTTTGAAGATTGTAGGTTCAAATCCCACTCCAGTCAATTTCTTTGTTCATCTTTATGATGATTTATATGTTATTTATTTCAGTATATAAGACTCCAATACAAAATTTGAAAATTCATAGTGATAGGTCTACAATATTGTATGTAAAAAAAAAAGTGAACTAGTTTTTAAAAGTTATAACAAAAGTAATAAAAAAAAAGATTAAAAAGAGTTGATGATACGAACAATTTTTTGATCGCTGATTTTCGATATCTGCTAGTACGGCATTAAAGAACCAAAAATCCACCGTTCTGAGAGTTTGGGCATTAGGTTGCAAGCTTTGAAGAGGGGGTAACATTGATGTGTTTCAAAGAGACAAGCAACTTGGCAAATTTCATTTTCTTCAAATTCATTTACAAGTCCAGACTGTTTTGTAATGTTTGTACATTATCACATAAGAGTACACATAGATATAGTCATGTACTTTGATTGCAATGTTCATTTGTTTTGTAGTCATACCTGGCAGTTGTATACACCTGAATTGACAATATTCTTACTCAGGTTCCAAAAGTAAAACCATAAAGCCGGTGCTAATTCTAGAATACTTTGGATATACTGGGTTGTTTTTTGGGAACCTTTTTTTTCCATCCGATGCTACATTGATGTTTTAGACCCGTGTACTGCATTTTCTTGGTGGAAGTTCTGAAACACCAAAGGAGCAGCTTGCCATTTCAGGAACTTAAAAATTTCACATGTTCTCATCGGCACCTAAGCCTCACGGTACCCTCCCTCATGAAATATTCATGGGTCGGCCTAGCGATTGCGGCAAACCCTTCTCACTTGAAACTACAGTATTGATGTCTCGCCGCTGCTCTGTCACATATCGGTTATTGCCAGCATTCACATCAGCATCCGTTGAATGAAAATGTACCTTGAATGTCTTTTCAGTCAGTGTCTCAAATGAAACCTTTCCCCTCCCAGGAAGAATAAAGGAAAAAGAGTCTTCAAGATAACCAAAAGAGAAAGACGAAGCCTAATTTCCAGGTGACGGAGAAAAGAGAGAAATAATACATGGGTAGTGTCATAATTATATCCATTCCAATTCATTTGCAAAAAAATTTCATCATAGCCTGATAAAGGTTATCCATCCATAATGGTTTTGCATTTGATTAAAAAAAAAATGGAGCAACAATTTTATTCCTAGAAGGGACTTAAAATGGAGGTGTGATGTTGTGGAAATGGTTTTTCAAGCATACATGTGTAGGTCCCTTGATGCATCTAACCTTTTCTCGTAAGTGGCAGTTCCGTTTCTTTCACAGAAGAAACATAATTAGTGATTTTCACTATGAGAGCGTGACTGCGTCTTTCCAATCTTGTCACCCTTTAGGAACATACATATTCGATTTCATGTTGTCACGTTTTGGAAAGGTCAAGTCTTTTGTGCATCAGCACAGTACGATATAAGGTGTCACCTGCAAACATACCATCTAGATGTGAACCATTACAATAAAAGAGAGTAATATTGGGAGACCAACCTGCTGACTCTGGTGTGCACATCTCATCAGATTAACTTTTGTGAGGCAAGTTGATAGCTTTCAATCAGAATGAGAAACTCTAATATTTGAAGAGTGGAGATCCTTAATGGCTTGGTGGGGGGGCTAGTTCAATTATTTTCACCATAACACTCTAAAAAATAACATTAAAACTGATACCAGTGATAAAAATTGACAGCTTTTAGTGTTATTGTTTTGAGTTGAGAAGATGGGCATGATTGTGCCAAACTTCAAAGGAACCATGCAATGAATTTTTGTTAGAATCTTTTTTTGTGTGTATGTCTTTACCCTTCTTCAGTGTATGAAGACTGTATGGACTGGTTTTTTAAGTTGTGAGAACTGAACAGTGCACTTCTTAAACATTCAAAATTGACCAACATATGCAGACAAGTGAGGGCGCCTTTGCCTTGATGTAAATCCAGGAAGACACTTCTCAGTTAACATGTTTTCATGTTCAAATTGTGAACTCGAAATTTGCTATGTGAAAACATTTCATACTTAAACAAAAATAAACAGCCAAAGGAAATGAAATCTATGATACCAGTGTTACAAAAAATCTAGACATTCTTTATGCACAAATCAGTGCAGCGTTGAGGTTCAGTGTCTTGGATGACATAGTTTTGCTCATGAATATGCAATTGTGCATTAGCATTAAAACAAAAAAGCTCCAAAATCTGGCTTAAAATAGTAAAACAATAACTTACAATCAGGTTAATTGAAACCCTAAGGGTAATTTCAAGGGTTTTTAGTAAAATTTAATAAAAATTTCTATTACATGGTCCCTTAAATGTATCTTTTGACAAGAATTTCATTATTAAATTTTATTGAAAACAATATACTTGTAGATATCAGTAAGAATGATGTAGGATGGAGATTTTGAAGGAATATTTAAAAGAAAAATATTTGGGAAACTCTTAAGGTGAAAACGACAAACTGAAGTTAAAAATTTGAGGAAATAACAATTTATTTTTTATTATTGTTCAATAAAAAAAATAGCTGAACTCTTTCTATAATTGTTTACTGAGATTTTTAACGTTGCTGTTGATTGTTCCGTGTTTGTTGTTTGAAATTGCCCTGTGGGCAGTTCTGTGTGTTACTATTTTTTGTTCACTGTGCAAACAACGTAAAAAAATCCCGGATGGTGCATATTCACGTTTGACAGGTGGTACAACAAATTTTTGTATTGCTTGTTTCACTTAATGGATGAAGTGATTGATCGGAAAGATTTTTTGGTCTCATCAATGAAACCCTGCAGAGAAACCAGCAATGTCTCATTTCGAAATGTCATGTGATGTCCTTGCATGTTAGGCCTCCGATACAACATTGTATTTTGCTCACATACTGAAAAGCACTGACGTTACTTTTTGTTGTTAGGTCCACCACCACAAAAAAAACACCAAAACAAAAAGAAAAAGCCATAATTGTGGCTGCCACTCCTGGTCTCAGTGAACTGGAACAAGACCAGACAGATTCTGGTTAGACATGCATTGTGCAGCCATCTGGAACATTTCAGTCTCCGTTGTCGTCAATAACAGGATATATTTAGGGCTGATGAAAAGGAACCCCATCTGTTTGCCAGAGATTGTACTGTCACCTAGACAGATCTAAGTGCAGATTTTTGGGGGGGGGGGGTAAACGTGCATCCATATGCCCAGAAACTTTGTGCTCAAGCTCCTGAAACTCTGTCATTATTCGTTTGTCTCTTTGCTCGTGATTAGTATATCACCCACACAAAATTATTGCAGACAAAAGCCACAAACACACCTGTTGGAAGTATTTGGTGACTGTGTAGTGGAGTGATTATGCTGTAAGTGTATCAACTTGACAAACCTGTTACAAGTCACGCTTGGCTTGAGTGCTATTCATGAAACTCATAGAGGGGCATCCACCCACAGTTGAAATGCTGGATGAAACCAGAGTCCTTGAGTATTTTTCCCCTAGGGCTGTTCTTCTATTTGTCCAATGGGGCCGTTTAGGAGGATTATTTTTTCCTGCTGTGTGTGGGGGATTCTCTGGTTTTTTTTGGACTTATGAGTGTAGAGATTTGTTGCCATTTGTCCTTGGCGTGTACCTTTGTGGAAAGCGATTATTCTGACAGACGAATATTCTGATGAGCAAATGTATTTGAAGCGCACACAGCAGCAGGTAGGCTTTTCATTTCCTTGTGAAGCCCCATATTTTGAAGGGAACATTTCTTTTTTAACTATTCTGAAATTGATTGGTTTGCATTTGTCTGTATTTACCTTGTTTTTTAATCATCACATGTCTGCACCTCTATAAGTGAATCAGAAATACTGCTTCTCTATCGAAACATGCTGCTGACTTTGCTGAAAGCAGCTCTCGGGGTTTAGCTCGACTGTGAGCTCTGAATATTCCACAGATGAACTTGCTGACAATTTGTATAGCTGTCTTGGAGTTGAACAGTTCACCGAGAGAAATAAGGAATCATCTTGTCCCATCTTCATAAGATTTGTCTGTGACCTGAATATCAAGTTTATGAGTAATTTCTTGTTCTGAATATTGGTGGTCGATGTGATTCTACCTCCATGATAATACTATCCGGTGGGTCGATGAGCTCCATGGCCATATTCTGTCGCCCCCCTGTCAACACTTGGTCACAGATTATTTCAATCAGTCGGCATGCCTTTCCTAGAAGTTCCAGCTGCACTTATTCTTTGTACTGTTAGCAGTAATTCTTCCCCTGATGACATTCCCGGGCAACGAGTCCAGTGGCGTGACCTGCTTGAGTGAGTGCCGCAAATCACCCGTGGTAACATTCCACTGCAGTGTTTCCGCTTCTGTCTCCCCCAGCCCACTCTCCCCCACACACTACTCCGTGTATTGCAGCTTGCAGTAAATACGTCACAAGCTATGGTGCTGTGAATGTAATCCCTTCCATTCCCATCCCTTCCAAATAAAAGGAACATGGCAGTGGTGGTTATCACTTGCAGCCTTTCAGTACATAAATACACATTGGCTCGCATTTTGTGGGGGAAGGGGTAATCTTGCTTCAGATGCTGGTTGCTAAGCAGCAGCCCTGGTGAGATGACATTTCATGTAGGTGCTCATCAAGTTTACCAAATGGCCTTGTGCTCCCCACAACGTCTGGCCGATATTTACCTTGTTTAATTTGTCGAACTTTACGTTGGACAAGACATGGCTGGCTTTTAAGTTTTACACAGTAGTATTGCCAAGGGTGTTCAGGGTACCAGAAGGCAACTGGCTAGAAATCATGAAAACTGCATCAAGATGCTGATCTCTGGGATGGCAGCATGGATTATAAATGAACATTCAGGACAGGTAGAAAGCGCGGAATTGATGATGCCTCACAAAAGCATTCACAAACCAACTGTCATCTGACTAGTGCTTGCGTAGTTTGTCATCGAACCTAAACAGAGAAAAAAAATCTGCTTTGCAATGGACCAAGAAAGCCCTAGCAGTGCACCTGGTAGTATGATAGATTCGGGATAAACAATCCACCCACTGTTACTCTGATGTCAGGCATAACGTCCCAGTTTCTCCCCTCCTTGTCAAAGTACAAACTGCATGTGTTTTGTTATCGGGTAACTATGAGGGATTTGGGAGGATTTAGGGAGTTGAGTAAATGTATTTTTTAACAAAAAGCTACATGTAGGTTTGAATAATGCTTGGCCATAACTTTTTTAAGGGCTTGAACCCTGGCTTTTTTGGAGCATAAGGATTTTGTAAGCATCCCCAAATGTTTATTTCCCTCGCAAGTCACACTGTATCCTTTCACTTTATAAGTGAGATTCAAGTTCTTGGTTCGGTGTATCGTCACTGTGAAGTATTTCATTCAGGTTCTCTCACTTGGCTCTGTGTCCCTTAACAAATTCATGTAATTATGCAGCACTGAAGATGCCTTCTCGTCAACTTGAGTGTTTCTGTCTGAACTGGTCTGAAAAAAGAACAAACAAATCTAAACTATATCTGCCCTGGGGCTCAAACCTTGAGAGATCCATGGCTACACACTGCAAGGCAGGCCGATTCCCCGGACTGCGGGGACTATGGTGAATCCATTAACCGTGATTGACCCTTTCTTTCTTTTTGCACCGTTGATGTTTTTTAGCTCTCCCTTCAGGCTACAAAACAAAATACTGGTGAATATCATTCCAGGCTAGGGCTTCATGGAGTCAGTTATGAGTTTTGATGCTCACTGGTAGTTTGCACCGGATGAAAATTATCAGTTTGTGTTAAAAGATGTCGATGCTATACGACTAAAGCCTGAATAAATTTTATCATCAGAAATGCTTAGGTGAATGGAAAAAGTTATCATCCACTCATCCTGCACTATGAAAAAAACGTTCATTCTTTGGAAACGCTGGATGTCATCTTGCAAATTGTGTCTTCATCTCGCAATATTTGTTGCAAACGTAAGGACATTGGTTAATCACGTCATTGCCAGTAACATCCATTTTGGTTTTTTTTTTTTTACTTTGGGAGGTCCAAGGTTGTTGGAGGCTCCTCTGCCACCAACAGGACGGTTGTGGTTGGTGCAGTCCGACAACTGTCTTTACTAGTGGTGTTGATCCCACCTAGTTCCTTGATTGATCACACTGTATTCATCCATATTTCCCCCTTTTTTGGAGGGGGGGGGGTTTAATTTATTGGAGCATTTTCAGCATGGTTTGATTCACATCCTGATTGGTGGAGTTAGTGGCACTTGTTGAACTTATCATGAGCTGTTGCACTGCCAATGCAGGTATAATTTCTGTCCATAGTTTGCTTTGTAAAATACATGTACATTACCTTGCCATGAAGAGTATGGTTTGTTAAATTACATGCACTTGATATTTGCATTGCACTGCATTTGTTCATTATTTTAACATGTTAGACATGTGACTTGTCTGATCAGTGAGAATTTTGCCATCAGTCAGCTTGGAAGTTGGACGAAGTTAAAGGATTTTATTTGAGAGTTGATACTCACCAGTCCTCAGAACCACACCTCTTCTGAAGAGACAGTTTCCATGGTGCACCCACAAACCTCCAGCTCAGGATTTTCTTTGCTGGACCTTAAAAAAAAAATCTCAAAAATGGGCCCCCTCCCCAAAAGGATGAGTTTATTTTTATTGTATGTCCTTGTTCCACTTCCATCCACTTTCCCTCCTCCTCTGACTGACATTTCACTTAAGATGCGGCAGCAATCCCAAAGAGCAGAGCCACCGCTGCGTGTCACGACTAACGACATGCCAGCCCTCTGCATTCTCTTCTACTCATGTTCGGCGCCACCTCTGCAAGGAAGGGGGATCCCGCAACGCAAATTAGCCTTGATGAGATTTGGGGTCTCTGCTGGTATGCCGCCCTGCATTCCTGATCAAATTGTATCACTCGGTTACCAGTTACTGGTCCACAAGCTGAATCTGTCATCCCTCTTTAGTTTTTAACTTCCTTTGGTCGTGCAGCTCCTTTTGATTTGGGAAGCGAGTTATTTATTAGCCGTCAGCAAATTTATTTGTTTATTTTTCTATGGGTCTTGAATTTCACCATCTTGAATCTGTTAAAGTCGATAACGATGGATTGAAAGAAACAGTGCACACGGCATCTTCAAGCCCTTGAGTGGACAATGCTCCTGTTGGAATTTATTTTAGGACAAATTTATTGACCTAATGTGAGTGATTAACCACATGAATTAATGGGAGTTCTTTGTATGAACTGTTGCTGGACTCTATTTTCTTTTATCACACAGCTTATTGGGGACAAAGCAACCATTTTGCTTCAAGGGAAACATGGCTGAAATTGGCCACAAGAGGGGGTAGTAGCAAAGCAGCAACATGTGCAACCAAAACCAAACAAGCGGTATTGGCTGTTATGTCTGCCGCCCCCTTGTGTTTGTAGAAAAGTCATTAGGATTTTGTGGTAAAGATAACATGTAGTTGTCTCCATATTCCATAGAATTTATCTCGCTGGGTTTTTGCCCTAAACAACTTGTAATTTGAATAATATAATTGTTAGGGGAAACCTAACAATGATGCATAATTAAATACAAAAGGAGTTGTACATGTACTTCAACCTGTCTTGTGAAGCCAGTTCATCCTGAGCTTATCCTTACCTTTTCTGTGAATTTGTTTATTAAATTGATTCTTTTTTGGTTGCACACCTCAAATGTGTACATGTGGTAGTAGCTTCATGTGTAGCAACAATATTTTGATATTTGCCGATATCCTGATCTAAAGATAGTTCTCATTGTTCATTATTCAGCAATAACATCTCTCCTCTCTTTCAAAACAGTTCCTAAAACATCTTTGCTGAAAACAAGTTCAATGTCCATCCGTGGTTTTTAACATCAAACAACAATAGGTTAAACACTCAGGGGAAAAAACTTCAAAATATTGTCAACCTTATCTTGTAAAAATATGCGTGGCATGGAAATGTTTCTCAGCCTGTCGTGGGGTCGGCAAAAGGTTGCCTGCGGTCTGAAGGGTAAATAAGAGACTGTGGCTACAACAAACGCCCCAACCCCGAGGTCAGTCTTTCTTTTAACAAAAAAGGGGGTTTAGTCCATTTGTTGACGTGAATGTTTGTCTGTGATGAGTTAATACCTCCATCATCCCATCAACAAATTGGCTTTTCGAGGGCAATATATCATCATTGATGTTGGAAAGGGGAACTTTTGTCAAGGATTAAGTTCTTGAGGATTTAAATTTCGGGGTTAAAATAGGTGACTGGATACAACTATCACTTGCTGTCTGAAAAAAAAAATGACTAGTGAATTATCGTCGCATATAAACACTTCTCAACTTCGTTTAAAGTTGATGCATTTAAGCTGGTGTTCTCATGTTCCTCCAGGTGATACTAAAGGTTGTTTATCAGATGTCTGTACATAAATTTTGTAGAAAACCACTAAAACCGCATCCCCTAAATAAAACAGCCGTCTGTTGGAAAGTGTCCATAGAGGGAACACCATAAATGAGTCAACATTTCGTGATTATGGGGCAGTTGGGTTCATTCACAATAAATTCATCCATCACTGGTAATTGACAATTTAGATCCCAAGTTGGTGTATAGGTGTTTGTTTGTGTGGCTACTTCTTTCATGTTACCAGGTGTAAAAGGTTCCTGCATGGTTGGAACTCAGTGTCTCTGTTGTGAATCAGTTGAGAAAGGTTTTCCTGGTATTGGGGTACTTTGTAAGGGGGGGAGTTAAGGAACTCAACCCCATCTCTCTGGGCATTTTTTTGCTGAGAACTTTCCTGAATCCTGCAAAATCCACTTCTGTGTAGGAAATCAAATGGACTATTCACGTACTCTCACCATCAAGAGGTGTGAACTTGAAGCTCTACGAAAAGGAATGGTGGCTTGACTACATTCTTAATTCTTTTCAATGCTTCCAAATCTCCTGGTGGATGTGGGAAATCCATGAGGTTTAGGGAAAAGTTGTCCACAAGTCATCACAGCTTTATCTTGGCTGTCATGAATACACTTTTCAGTTATTAATTTGTTGTCAGACACGTCTTAGGGAACCAACACAGCTTTTTATCAAATTGCAGCTTTACATTTTTAAGGAAATACAATGTTGATTGATACTTTAAAATATCAAGTTACTTCTCTCGGTGACAGATGAGGCTGTAGCATTAAAGTGTCACTGGCAACTCATGACTAATTTTTTTTTGGGGGGGTTGTGACTTTTTTATTTTCTTTTATACAATGGTGTTTAAATTCAGTGATAATTTTGGGATAAGTATTGTATTTGTTGTGTCTTAAACGTTTGACATTTTGAACAGATACCCATCAAGAACATGGAGACCACCCAGTCATTGCACCTAGGCATTGATTTTACTTGCATTTGAAAGCAAAGCCTTCAAGTTTCCTAATCCCGGAGATATTAGGCTTAAGAAGCTTAATAGTGGGTCGATAGTATCTTCATCCCATCCATTACATGACACCTTGCCACTAATAACCTCCACATCTTTGAAAAGATCCATTATGGCTTGTCTAACTCTTCTTGCAACTGGCTGAAGAAGCGTATCGATTGGCTTCGATCGGTGTCCATGATAAATGCTTTGTTGGTTGATAACGCAAGTGAATTGAAACCGCTTTTTGCTTTCAGCAGAATGATTTGGCAAATTTTCCTTGATGGTGGTTTTCATTATCCATCATTCAAAAGTTTACCCTTTTTTCTGTTCTTGTTCCTTTTCCCATCTTCTCTGCTCTTCACTTCCATGCCCGTAAGTGGGCAGCTGGCAGCTTTGCTTCCTGTCAGAAAATACTCTTATCTCTAATCAAAACTTAACTAGGTTGGATACTGTTGAAATAGTACATCAGTGTTGATACGGAAGAAGGAATTTCTTCATTTTGACAAAAAAATGTCTGTAATATAAAATTTTGATCAAGCCTGTATTGTTTAGAATTTGATGTGCAGAATATGCTGAATTAGACGGAGTTAGCATGTGCCTGTCTCTTTTATGTCAGTTGTTGCTGGTCTGTATCCCTATCTGTCTCTCAGTCCGGCTGGGTGTTTGATTCCACGTATACGTAGGTATGTTATGTCTGACTCTGTCACTGTGTGTTTGGGTCTTCCTCAATATCTGTCTCTGTCTCCTTGCTGGACTCTGTTGCAGTCAAATTCCACAATGCGTCATCACCTCACAGTTTTCTCCAAGCGCTGCAAAGTTGCCCCCTTGGTGAAACTCTTCAAATTGAAACTGACAAGACCTGGGGGATTTTAGGAGTCAGACTCGCTGAAGCTGAGAATGATAATGCTGGCTTCCAATCCAGACATCCGTGAGCTAAATTTGTGAAAATTGAGCGATATTGTGCCGGGAGTGGAAATCAGCATTGTTATTTTAAGACTTTGTGGGAATATGAGTGTTTTGAGTTCCCTAAGACTGCAAATGAGATTTATACTAGCCCGGGGAAAAAGGGAAGCCAGCGCATCACAAAGGCTGTATATCACTCTTGGGTCTGAAAAAAAATTCTTGCGTCTTCTTGGCCTCCTGCAGGCAGCTGTAGTTTCTCTCTGTCGTATAAGGCATTCTCGTGTTTAAGCACTTTAGGAATTACGTATCTACGGAGAACTAACCGAAATGGAGCTGGCTTCTTCAGTTGAGATTTGAGTTGAATTTTTTTTTTGGGGGGGGGTTAATTATGATCTCGTCTGAAACTTGGGTATGAATGGACTTTTTACACTCCATCTTCAGTTTACCAATATAGTAACAACTGTCCAGTGACTGAAAAAATAAGGTGATTAAAGAAATGCCCTCTAATGCATGTCCTGGCCTCAAAAGAAAAGAAAAGAAAAATCCAAGCAGAATGACTCAGCTGACAGACCCACCTCAGTCAACATCCCCCTTGTTCTGTTGGCACAAAGTACTTTGACATAACGATCACAGAGAAAGTAATGGTATTATTCCAAGTTTCGCCAGGGAATTTAGGCCTAAGCTGAGTACACATATCACTGCACCAATTGGATTGTACGCCCGGCGCAACGCTTTTGATTGACAGATGGAGGAAACCATTGCAGTACATATTTGAGTTTCCACATCTTGTTTGCTTTCCTCCTCCAAGCAGACTCTCAGTGCAATGACTTGACAGACAAGTCTAGGGAGCAATTTTGTTTTTGTTGGATCAATGTTTTGGTACTTGATGGGGATGGTGCAATGGGGACTCTGCCTGGACACACCCAAGGAATGTCAGACAAGCTTTCTTGGCATTGTTAGGAAACGGCCTCCGCGATCACCAGAATGTTGGAATGCCTGTTTATGCTGTTTCATTGTTATTTCTGTGAACAAACCAAAAACCCCAAAGAGATGTGACAGTATAATGTTTAGCATGGTAATGTTAGGCTAACCTTGTGCCCGAATGTTTCCCTCAAACTGTCAATCATTTCCAATCTTAGTTCGAGAAACTTATTGTCAAGGGGGATGTCCTTCCTCAGTACAGAAAAGCACTTTTCACTATTTCATTTCCAAATGGCCTTGAGATTTGAAGTTTTGACTAATGTTGACTATATTCCAAGATGCAACCTCTAACTTGAAGGTTACATTTTGTTAAGGTTCTAGTTTAGGTTTTTTTGGATCTGGTATGGATTCCCTTGCATATTTTGCCAGCAAAGCCAATTTAAACATTAAGTGTTCCATAACATTTAAAAATCAGTCTGTAATTTCACTCTTATTCATTGTACTGCTAACATTTTCTGAATTTGATATTATTTTATTCAACCATGGATGTTGCAGCTATAACTAATGGAACTTATCGGTTGGAAATTCTTGACATGATTTCAATCATGTCTTCTTTTTACTTTTTGTGAGAAAGTTTTTTAATTGCCAATATAATTTAATGTTGCCAGCATGCCTTCGTTCCAAAATCAGAAATTCCTAATAAGTCAGCCAGCCAAAACATCTCTTGAGCACCTTATTCTGAATTTAATCCTCCTGCCTCCCCTTGGGTGTCCCCCAAAACCACCACCGACCTGGAGGGTCAACCCAAACAGGACCCCCTAGCCTGCTGAAAGGATTCTGAGCAGCCTTGCCCGTGTGTTGTGCATGTTTTGCAGTGCCTGTGTACACAAGTTAGTTGTCCTGTTCATTGACTGGGCCATTATTACACGTGCTATTATATCCATTCATCGCTCCTTGCCTTTCATCCCATTGGCTGTGTGAACACGTCATTCACCTGGCTGGCTGGCTGTGGTTGACAGTTGGATAACCTTCTGTGCAACTGCATCACACATTGTGGTGTCTAAAAAGAACATCAACTAAATTTGCTGGTTTCTGGTTCTGGAGCCGTTTGCTTCGGGGCTCGAAATAAAACCTGTCATAATTTCGTCAACTTGTAGACCGCTCCATGGAGAAGTAGGAATTTTTCGGTGCTGTAACTGCTTGTGTCGGCAGCACCATTGGTCCTGTACTTGTTCCACTTCATTCTGATTGTTGGAAGTTAAGTTGGTAGGACTAACCAACACTGCACAAATGCCTGCTTCATCAGGAGATATGGAGCTCGATTTTAACGACTTAAATCTTGATGATGGGACGATGGTAAGACAAGAATTTTTTGAAATATTTTAGGCTGTGGACTGAAGATGTTTTATTGTCGTCGGTTGAGCAACAGTGTGCTTTTTATAGAGTGTTTACATTGAGACAGGCAAGATTTTAACCCCGAAAATGTCATATATTTTGGTTTAAATCTTTTTTTCTATTACTTCTTTTTTGAGGTGGCAAGTGTACATGTATGTACATCCAAATCAACTACAAGCAAACCTACTTTCAAACATTTATACACATTGAAAAGGTTTCATGCTGAAAAAAAAGTTTTTTGTCAGTTCAGGCTTCTATCTCAGTCCTTCACCCCCCCTTTAAAAACACTTCTACCACGAAAATAACCACCTGCGACAAGGAACGGTTTTCACAGCACACTGTTGTGACAATCCAGGGTCAGTTTGTATGGTCAGTGGGTAACATTTCTGCTGTGGCTACACAGGCGTTACTGCTTGACAGTTTTTGCCAGTGTGTCATACACACACATTGATTTTGGCCAATAATCAGCAGTTTGTAATGAGACCCAAGGCCAGCCAACTCCTTCTTGTGACCATGAGCATGTTTTCTCCTGTGGATGCCGGGAGATGGTTGTTCAGATCAATGATGGAGGGACCAAGAGCTATGTATTGATTGATTGGAAAAGTGCACATGTTGAAAGAAACCAGAGTTCCTTTCCTCCAATTTTTTTTAAATTCCTTGTTTGCAAGATTTCATTAATGATTTTCTAACCCAAACAAGTTCAAGCACCAATGATAATTGATACTTATGCATCCGTGCGTCTACCGCTAAGATTTTTATCTTGTTTTGAGATTGTGGATCGTTATTTGCACAAGCCAAGGTAACTGCATGGTGGTGGGTTGTTTGCGTTTCGTAGAATCTGTGCTTCATTATTCATAGGACTCACTGGAACGATCTCACACCGCAAAGAGTTTATTTCAGGCAGGGATCCTGACTTCATCTGCTGTTCTTATCTGAAAGTCAACTGAATTCTTCTCCTGTGTGTCATCCATTCCCCTTAAGTTTTACTCAGTCACAATCAGGCATGCAAATTTTGAGAGAAATTGCTTTTTCGATGTTTGATTTTACAATGATTCAACAGACTTGTTTGGACCCAACCACAAATTATCTCTAGACAAAGTAACAAATAAGATAATTTTTTTCCATTGTTCTTTGAATCCCATTGGATCATCTTTTCATGTAATTTATTTTCTATTCCTTGGAAATGGAACCCACAAGCCAATGTAAGAAGAGTGAAAATCCTGTTTTGATCAGCAGGTCTTAGACAGTATGCTTTTTCTGCGAGAACAATTGAAAGTCCCTGCACCATTTTTTCCCTTGATTTGGATTATGAACTCACTGTCCGCTTATTCTGAGCAAAAACCTGGCTTCGTAAATATTCAGTCAAGTTAAAAAAATGAAGATGGTCCAACCTCTGAAGGTGTTTTGTATCTACATCTGACATTAATTTCAAGTTTCCCCATTTATATCAAGTTATAGGTTTTGCAATCATGTTGTAAATTTGTAGATTTCAGATAAGCCAATGTGCTGTAAAATATTCGTGTAGTTAACGTGTCTTCTGAGCTCTGACTGAATGTTGCATATTGGTACAAATTAAGTCTTATACCACCCAGGCTATCTTCCCTCTTTCATTTTGTTGGATAGCTTTTGAAGTGACTACAATGATACATAATATATGCGTGAGCTTTCTTCCCAGAATCCATCCTGGTGGGTTTTCTCAGCACTAATAATCATGAAAATTAATCCCATCAGGAAAATACTGTGTGATATTTTGTTAACCTCGTGCGACTCTCGCATCCGTGCTGTATGCAAGGATCGTGGTTCAGCCTATCACTGTTAGTATGGTGCCCTGGTGGTTTGCCATTAATGCGGCTTGAAGTTCCCTCCAAAATGTTACTTAGATTCTGTTCTCCCCCCCCTTACCTTGGAGCATTGAATGACAAGATTCCTCTTCTGTGGTCACACCTCCCAGTGACTCCCATTCTTTCAAAACTCCAATTGCTTGTTATCCTGGGGCTGGAGAAGCACAAACAAGTCAGATTTCCTGGACAGAAATGTTTTGAGTGATTCAGCAGTGATTTATGATTTATGATCCAAATGTTTTACTTTATTATCAGTCAAAACTGTTCAACCGACAGGATTTGAACAATTACCACAAGATTAAAAATCCTTCTTCTAAATATTTGGGTTTTCTATTACATGAATAAACATCCAGAAAGCTTCTTTGTAACCTGTGGAAGAAAAGGGCTGATAAACAGTTGCTCAGTGATGCTGTTTGCCCATTTGAGGAAAAGTCAAGTTGTGACCACTTACGTTGTGGGCAAAACAGGTGTTCATGACTGTAAGGGCATGAAGATTGGTGCTAGCAGGCCAGACAATGGTCTGTTGAACTTCACAGGGTATACCAGGGCGAGTCAAGTTCTGTTAATGCGGTGGTAAATATTTGTTTATTTTCTTGAGAGAAAAAAAATTACCGCCCACGTTTGTCCAGAGTGTTTTATTGTTTTCTTTTTTCTTGTTGGATTCTTGCAACCAACCCAGAAGTGGCCCTTGTTGTCACAACTAGTGAATCACCAACATTTTCTTTGAATTTCAACAAACTGGGTTGTACGTGTTCAATAAAATGCCCACTGGAACCTGTGATAAATGGGCAAAGTTTGCAAATACTTTATGATTAGTTCCTCACTTGGTTCACACGTGGCCAAAATGGCTGAAGGCATCTTAGCTGGTCATCTTTCTATAATACTGGTACTTTCAATTTTGACCCAGTGACCACCAGTGTGTTCAGTGATTGTCTCGGGAATACCCCTCCCCCAAAGAAGAACCCCTCCCCACCCTGTAATAGTTGACCTTAGAAGAGAGCCAAACTATGCAGGGTTCTGTGTTTACCTAATCCGCAGGCAAAATGTTGATGTTTTTGTATCAGTTGAAATTATATACATATCCAATTGAGAGACCCAAGGTTTGAGGCTGATATTGCCCCTTTAGCCTTGCTTTTTTTTTTGGACTGTGATCCATCTACCCACTCCTAATTCAATGTCGGCCTCCATTCCTGATTTGTCAGGTATACTTCGTCAGCGGTATCGTCCGGTTCACACGAGTTCATGTTGCCAAGACAATAACGGCCAAATGACGTTGGATACTCACGGCTGGATTGTTGTTCAGAGACTTATGCAAACTGTCACCCATTGAAAATGAAAATAGTGGGCCATTGTATCCTGCAGATGGTGTTTTTCCAAGTTCAAAGACATTCATGTAACTTTAGTAGCCTTGTTTGTCCAAGCATTGCCACCAGACATCTTCTCAAATGCCTCTGTGGTTATGCTCTGTTCCTCATGTCTGCTCGTTGGTCTGATATTTCAGGTCCATTTGGGCCGTCAGGTGAATATTATGGGGACTTGGTTCGGTGTTTATTTTTCGGTTTGCTCAGTGCATTTTCCTGTTTTATTTGTTTTCAAGTGAATATGCTTCACGTTTTCCCCCATTAGTCAAAATGGAGAGATTCTAGTGACAATTGACAGGAAGTTTGATTCTGCTCAGCCCTCCTGGACAATTGTGTAATGCATTTTTTGAACAGGAAACTCATATCACATCCGCAAGTAATGATGGAGTTTTCTTTGTTACACCACCAATGTAATGTCATGATCATTTTTTTTGGGAAGTACAACTAATACTCATTTCCTGTCTGTTATTTGATTTTCTTATCAACACTCTGTAGGTTTTTAGTAATTTTGTCAGAATGATCCATTGCCATGCGGGCGACCTGAAATAACAATAATATCTACCATTTTGTTGCGCTCATCTTTGTGCTTGCATTCAGTCGGCAGTAATTCCTTCCTGATACCTCTTCACGCCACGCCACAGTGCAGGTACGGTTCACTGCACGGAATCTGAGGTGAAAAAAAATGAAATCAATTCATAAATTTCCAGGGAATCCCCATGCACCGGTTTGTGGAATAAGTCAAAACAGTAAGGCTATCAGAGGCTGCACTTTGCCGCTGCATTCCTGTGTTTATTATTTTCCGTTCATTATGATAACCAATCATTGTCTGCAGCTACATGAGTCACAGTCCCCTTGTGTGTCCAAAGTCACCACTGCTCCTGTGCACCATATTGATTTACGACGGCATTGTTATATGCCATTCTGTCTTTCTTACCAATTGCCGAGTACCTCCACATAACTGATATTGATTTTACAAAGCCCCCCACCCAACAGGATATTAACACTCGGATTGTCAGCGGGGCAAAAATATTTGAGGACCAGCTTTTTTGTTTCTGTCAACCCTTGGCGCGTTTTACTCTGTCTGGTTAATATTCATGTAGTTGCCAGAGTCTCTGCCACATGGTAAAAATCCAGATGCTAGTTTTGAATTGTAGCAAGGAATGTTACTTCCTAATAAGGCACTATTGGTTTATATGGTAGTTGTGCTTTTATACTTGGAAGAGAATTTCTGTTTTCAGCAAGGGGAGACTAGTTATCATTGTTTTCAGTGGAGGTTTGCCAAATAGTTTCTTCAGTTTTGTTTTCATAAATTGGTCCCCCAAAAATGGTTTCCTTAAAATAATTTACCGCTTATGGTGGAATGAAACATAGGCTTTTCACCTCAGACTATGTGCACTTCTGACCTGATGTCTTGTAGACATAACAGCCATTTGATTGTCTTTTTAACCTCTCCTTTTCTCCTGGCTCTAATCTTTGACACCTTAGCCCAATCATTAACCATGGCCTGTTGTGTTTTCCTCCCCAATTACCCTGACACCAACAATATGGAACCCACTGTTTGCCAACTGGAGTTGGCTGAGGGCCTTCCAAAGCAGTGGACTATCATATTTCGTTTCTTAAGCTCCCTAGTTTATTGTGTTTGAGAATTGTGGCGTTGTCTTGATCACAAAGCCCTCCCAAAACACTCCGGAGACTGGGGTTACAGGCAGGCTTTGGCTGTTCTTGTTCCGGGGTAAATTTTTGTCGGCAAGACTTTTCTTGTGTGATTGTTAGTTGTTGATTCAGAATTTTGTGCCCATTTATCGGTCATAAAATTGGAACACAGACTCTTGGATTCTTATAACAGTGGGATCAACTTTACTAACTGCATAAACCTCTAAAAATAATTTCTATTTTACTGATAAATAACCATGAAAAATGGCACGTTCTGGACAGGTTTGAAATGTTTTTCTTCCTTGTTGCTATATTCTTATTTACTGATATATACATGTACCAATACCTCTACTTTAATGGAGCCCCTAAAAGTGTTGCTTTGCATATCTTCCATATTTTCTGGTAAAACTTAACAGTTACTTAAAAAAAACCCCCAAATATCTGCATTGTGTACAAACCCATCATTAAACATACATGTAGACGTGTTACTAGTGTGAAAAGGAGATGGTTTCATGACTATTTTGCCCAAGGAAGGCATTAAGTAATTTGACAAGGACCGCTCGGCCTTCCCACTCCATATCTTTGCATCATGTTGTCAAGACGGCACACTTTTTTTCTTCACCCGGCACAAATAGAATGGCAAGTTTCAATCTGTATTGGTCCGTTTGCCCCGTGGGAATACTTTGGTGCCCTTTTGTTGTCGCCGATTGCCCCCGCCGCTGCCGTGAAAAGGGAGGAAGTTTGGCCAGCTTAAGGGACGGAGTGCCCGTGTCTGAGTCATCGCACTCACCTTAATCATGTCAAACAATAATAATAATAACCAAATAAGCAGGGAGGTTTGAAAAAAAGAGAGGATAGATAGGCTCGTACAGTGGTGGTGATAACGTCGTAATTGAACCGCCGATCACTCGTAAAGTGATCGGAGAAACATTTTCTTCGGCCTAGTGTGCGCGCCGGGGCTGTTGAGACTGTCGGAGGAATCGTAGCCTGATCCGGCAGCAAACAATGGGCCCGGGTCTGGTTCAAGATCCAGCCTTGGTCTGACTCATCCACCATGCATTATTTACGCAAAAACTGAAGAAAAAAAATGTGCAAATTTTGACAGTTTTTTCCCCCTTTCTTAGCAAGTCCAAGAGGTTGTACGGAAAAAAGCAAAATTAATGAAATTCTGGATGGACATTGCACACCAGTGCATGTACTCAGCTTGTCAGCTTGATTCAGTTATCAGATCAGATGAATTTATCCCCAGTTTTACCCCGTGCCTTCATGACCATAGTTAAAAAAAAACAAAAACTGAACTTTCCAATAAAGACTATCATCAAGTGTTGTTAAAACTCGGCAATTAGATTTAGTCTGATGTACTCAAAGTCATAGCTCAGAACAAAGCCCCAAACACCTTGAGTCTGCAAGCATGGGGAAACCTAAACACAGCACTTTCTCACACTCACAACAATGCAGGCAAGGTGATTGTTTTCCTTGCCAGACAGAACACTCTCTGGAGTGTTTTCCAGTGAGGATTTGAGTCCAAATGAAACTAAATCCCCCAGGCAACCCATGCACTAATAATTGAACAATGGCCCTTGGAACAGGTAGGCCTAGCCTTGACCTCACCAGCTGGCTCATTACTCCTTGAGCGCACAGTTGAAGGGGAGGCAACAACCAGGCTTTGTTTTGAATTCATTGTTACCTTCACCAGCCTCTAGTCAACTGCAAACTAAATTCTAATTACTGCACTGTATTCTGTATTTACGACCATCTGTTGTGATTTCATCATATTTTGGCAAAATGCCAATTGCACTTGCACACTCGGAGTGACGTCATTTTATCAGGAAATGCTGTTGCTGTGCATTCTTATTGGATCAATAAATCAATGGTTTGATTTCAATATGTGTTACTTAAAATAGCTTCAACTCGTTAATAATAGATTTCATTGCTCTGAAATGAAGCATTATGTAACATGTGTAATAGAATAGTGTCTTAATCAATTTGAACAAATTTTGTTGTCAGCTTTTGTATGGCATATTTTGATTTCATGCATGTAAGGCAATGGACTTGTTTTTAGCAGGGACTTTTAGTGAAAGCCTTTGAGTCGTCAAGAGCCTAATACACTCTGTTTTGTAATTTGTGAAATCAAATTACATAAATACCTCCCTGATAAAATATTTGATAGAAGCGATGTGGTGCATCAACATAGATCCTTACTTCACATGTAGATGTTTTCTTCTGGAAACTGAAGAGCAAAACAAAACGTGATCAATTTTTGATGTGTGGCCATTTTTTAATATCAGATCAGACAGTTTAGTTTTACTAGGCTTTCTAACAATCAGAAGAGTGTGCCTGAACTAACAAAAATTGTCAGTGAATAGCTCCACAAGAATGGCAAAGTCTGCTTTATTAGACAAAACATAGTGCTTACCATCACGGCCTGTCTTGCCTGAAACCCATCCATCACAAGAAGAAGAGCCTTTTCATGGTCCAGCTCAAAATTCTGAATCTAGGAAGAGAGTTTTGAAATGAAAATTACTTTTCATTGTGCAGTTGGCTATCGTGTTCCGACACATTGTGAAGTGTTCCAGAATTTGTTATTTCAAAACATTTTGAAAACAACCCCCCAATGCGCACATCTGGACGGATGAATTCTGTGTTATTGGAAATTAAAGTACTGGGATGGGAGGAGAATTGATCCAACAAAAACTAACCACAGCACCCCCACTACCAACATTTACTCTCATTAGTGTGGACGGTCCTGGCGAAAAGATTATCAACAGGCAAAACAGTTACACTGACAACTAACCATTACATTGTGGATGAGTCATCTCCATGCTGATGGCCACAGGCTCCAAGCAATCCTTCCATAAGTTGTTGCTCCATGACAAGACAAGTCTCCCCCCCACTGGCATGAACAGTACCACTGCTGGAGAGAGCAAAATCCAGAATCGGGTTATTTAGCTATTTGAAGATCTGTAGAAGCAGTTTGAGCGTCAGGGGATAAAGATTTCAATTAGCTGGCTGGAAAGAACATAAAAAAATTAACCTTCCCTCATAAATATTTGAATTCATGATTTTGTTTTAGATAGCTTGGCAGTAGTTACTGTACATTAGCTACCTTTATTCATGGTGTGTAATATGCACAAATCCCAGAGTAATGATGGCTATAACCCCCCCCCCCCCAAAAGCATAGTACAAACCACAATGAAAAAGTTACCACAGCAGCACAGTCCAACTTTACAACTTGGAATAACTTACTCAACTCGGACTCAATGTACACATTTATTCGGCAAGGTTCTACCAGATGTAAACAAGCCATAAGAAGTCAGGACAAGAGATATCCAGTTTGACTGGGCTATTGAAGGGGGGAAAAATGAGGTAGGGGAAAACAAAAAAAACAACAGGACATGGGCTCAAAATGCCAACTCCTGTCGTTAGGGGGAAGGTCCCTACACAAAAGGGGGAAACAGGTGATTTATTTTGGAAGAAACCAAGAATACAAGGTGCATTTGAAAGGAGTACAATAGAAAACCAACAGACACTTTATCAGAAGCCATCCGGGTGCTGAGATGTTTGTCAGGATTTGAGTGATGGGTCTCAATAGAACTCCCCCAGTGGCCTTGCCGAAGGGGGGTCGAGGATACTGAAGCACTTAAGAAACAAATTTTTCAAAAGGATTGAGCTAATTACAAGGTTTTGTACCAGGAATGGTGTTTGTTCACCATATTTCAAACATAGTTTACTACTGTCACTTTAAGTAGAAGTCAGAATCAAAAATGTTTTGGAAAAATGCCAAGAATCTTGGCAGAGATCAAATGGCACAAGGAGCAGCGACTTGACCTATGTAAGCAATTAGGGTGGTGCCTGAACTAAATGCGTACATAGACATTATAAGCAGGCACCAGTCTACTCTGACTTATGTCTCATTTGCAACATTAAGCGCGACATTTCTGGTCTAATTTCATCACCTCCTGCTGCCTTGTCGAAAGAAACCGCCAATTTTGCCCGGTCGCAGTTTGCACCTTTAACCCTATAAAAATTTGATTTCATTTGACTGGGGAGAGCAAGATACTCCACAATACATCCCAATCTCCAATTCTAATCTTGCACTTGCATTGTAGCCGCACCTTTTTTGTGGATGAGATGTCTACCAATAAGAACCAACTTTCACATGCACATCAGATTTCTTGCCTAAGGAGGTATTACAGGTGCAAAGAATGGAATTGGAGAGGCGAAAACCATACACCTTCAGTATTGCATAAAATGACCTGTGTGGGATCTAGTATACCCTAGTAGACTCGATACTTTGTGTGGGATGGCATCATTTCACGCCAACTTTCCTTACTTCAGAGGTAGGATTCAACTAGTTTTACAAGTAAGTCTATTTCAAATTGCATTGAAATTTATTTGGGGAAGTAGATGTGCTTCAGAGATTACATCGGAAGTTGTGAATTTTTTTCCAAGTGCCCCAAACATCAGTATTTTTGTCATGCACGGTGTCAAAGCTAGCCCGGTTTTCTTGATTTATTTTTGTGGGCCAGAAATGAGTCAACTCCTTTTACATGAATAAGTTGTCCCGAGGCCTCACCTTGGTGGATGGAATGTAATTATTCATCTATTATGTCTGTATTTGGCCGTGTCATTGGGAAACCACCTACCCACATTTAGGGCTTGCCAAAATCATTTGTGAAGGTATTTGAAGGTGTGCTGATCATTTTCAATTGTGACTGGAATCATTCATTCCACTCGAGTGAATTATCCATGTCCACCTTGATTACCTTCAAGCATTTCATTGAAACCCCACACGTTATTCACAGAATGGGACAACTTAAGGTTTGGAGGTTTGTAGCTTGCGATTTCATCAAAATTGAAAGTGCTGATTAGAGTGTTAAGAAAGTGTACGGTGGATTTCCCTGATTTGTCCAGATGCTTTAGAAAGTGACTGGTAGATGTAATGTATTGATAACTGAGGAAAAGGCTAGTTGTCAAATTAGAAAGTTTCCAGAGTATTTTTTGGTGTAAAGGAAATGTCTTCTCTTGAGACCCAATTATTTTTGTGGATTATTGAGAGTTTTATCATTTTCAAACAGGTATTTGTACAAGTATGGATTTTGCAAGTCATCTTTCTAATTGGAAGAGAAGTTGTTGACACATGCAGATGTATTAGACTTATAGCTGTGCAGTAGCAGACTGTTCTTGAGTGAACCCTCGTGCATTTTATTTGTGGGATATGCCTGTCCACTTTGTGCCTATCACAAAAAAGTCTCTTCCGCTCACAGCTCTTGACAAGGGGGTGTTAACAGAGACTGGACCCAGGGGCCCACCATGCTGTCCTGATGTTTGCACAGCTTCTTGGGCCTGTACTCCCAGGGGTGGGGGATTTGTACTCTTGACATCAGGTGTGCCCTGGGGTGTGACCACCCCCTCTGTCTGCCCTCAGTGTTGACCACCCTAAGAGGCTCAGCTATGCCTGAGCAGAGGGAGCTATTTGGCTGGTTGATGTGAGGAGAAATTTCCAAATCCAAATACCCAGTGACAGCATTTGGCCGCTGGGCTTAGCAAGATGTTTTGCCACCCTTGATGGTACTTGTGCCTTGTCAAAATGGTGAGTCTCAAGAATGGTCATTTTTTTTTCTCAACAGTAGTTTAATACTCATGCCTGAGAGCGTGCTGACATTGACATGTTTGTGTCATTTCTTTCCTGAAATTTGCCAATGCCTCACTCGACTGAGCTATCAGCTACATTGTCTCCAATGTCATGTTTTCATTGGCTTTTTAAAACTTATTAACTTGGAGTTCATTCTTTTCAATTCCTTTAAAATCCCATTGTTGTGCTTCCAGAAAGGCAGCCTCCCCACCCAAACAAATCATAATTGTCTCCCTCTTTCACTAAAAACACTCTTATTACTCCAGGGTGGCTTAAATGAATAAGTACCGTAGACTCCAACCCAAACAGAATTCCACCCAGTACATTCAGAACTTTGCCAGTGCTGTCTCTGCAGCTTTTGTGGAAGGATGATTCCAAAGTCTGATCCCCGGCTTTGACCATTGAGATTTTTGTGGATTGTGCCCGTCTCCGGAACTGTCGGACTTAGTGTCTCTTGCAACAGACTTGTTTGTGTTGTTTGGACATCCCTCATCTGACTGGCTATCCCATGGAGTGTCCTTAGCCTGGAACAAAAATGTTGCAGCACCAATTAAAGGATTTGGCTGAAGGTTTGGGCTGGTGAGGCGTGCGTTATCCTCTTAATGCTATTGTGGGAGAGGAGGAGGTAGTCTCTCTGTCTTTTGAGTTGCAGGAGATTTATTGGATGATGGCTACCATCTCTCAGAATCTTTTGTTTGGGAGAGCAGGAAAGGAGGGGATGTTGCCATCGAGATGGCACAATATATGAAAAGAGGGAGGGAGATTTTTCAGATGCGAGTTATTAAAGGTTTTTACCATACATTACCCTGATATTAGAGACCAATACTTGAGAAGAATTCATTGAAGCCTGATATATGTTGCATGAATTCTAGCACCTTCTTTGGGGACAACAGTCAATCATTACAAACATCTTGGAAGATAAATGTCATCATTACCAAGGTCATGCAAAATAATTGGCGTTGTGCTGGCCTTGCCAATCCAGGGTTGTTTTTATTCTTGAGCCCTCCTCTTTGCAATGAAACCCAATTCGGGGATAAATATATCTGGAGAGGGAACACCCAGTGGAGTTCTTCAACATCCACCCACCAGTGGTTCCCTCTCCAGCCTAATCCTGCACTCAGGGGCCCGGCTTATGAGCAATAAATTGGTCCCATGTGTTTCACGGTTTGATCTAACTGTGTCCACTGCTCCACCACAGGACTAGAATTATAGGGCAAATTTTTGGCAGAGAAGAAAAATGATATGCCCGCTGGTAAATAAAATTGTGCTGACTGTGAAACAAAGGGACTGGTTATGGGTCCTTGCTCTGTGGTTGGTGACAAACCTCGGTATGGATTTTTTTGTATCCAGCCATAGAAAGTAATTGAAATCAGATTTGTAGCTCTGTTCATAATTGTTGAAGCTGATGAGGAAATAAGCAGTTACAGTGGTGTTTGTAAATACAAAACACATGAGAGCTATCTTAAAAAGAATAATTTGTGATGTAATCTGACTTTTACTCAAATGAACGTTTGATAATGTCCAAATGTTCACAGATTCAGTTTGTACCAAAAATGGCTATGGTTCTTAAAATGGTTGTATACACTAAGAGTAACACGTAGAATCCTCTATATGATTGCAGGATGAAGGTGAAATCATTATTTGCTAATGTTTATTGATTAATTGGATGTGCAGATGAGCCATTCTGCGTAACTCCCTCATAGATTTGTTGTACAACTTAACGGACACTAAGGACTCCTTTGGATGAAAAACAATTGACATTTTCAAAAGACTGACTTGAAAAAGTGCACAAAAAGAGTTGACATGTTTTATAGCACTGGGTGACTGCAGTGGGATGATTGAATAATTCACCGCAAATGGAAGCTTTCTGGCCGTAAGTAATGGCTCAGTCCAAACGGAAAGAATTCAGCAATACCTCCCATGCTCAGTCTTTTCTGATAATGTAGCATTTGCCCTCCATGGAGAAGGATTCCCGAAGGAGAGGCTTCTGCACTCCCTCCTTCCTTGTAAGAGTTGCTTTGTCCACTTCAGTGGACTTTTAAAACTCTGCACGATGCAAGTGGAATTGAGAAATGGAACCTGTGCCACACACATGCATTTTTGTATGGTCTATTAAAAGAAGGCAAAGAGCTCTAGGGTTTCCCTTCTTTGGAACTGAAGTGGACGACTGTAATGACAACTTGTGTAATAATCTGTCCATGCAGTCCGTAAGCCTCGGTGCTTTGGCCATGGTCCCTATTTGGGAGATTGCTATTTTTGTGTTAGAGGGATTTGTCGCAGTCATTGTCCCCCTTTTAATTTACCATGCATCAGTCGTAAGTCATGTATAAAAGTTGGATTGTTCTCTGAGACAGTGCTGTGACAACTCAAGGCTGCAGGCTTCAGTCTCATGGACCCACAAGAGGGCGCCGCAGTGTGACATGCGGGCGGGGTATTAGTGACATTACCTAAGGCCGGAGCGGATTTCCGCTTTCCCTCTGCTCGTTTTTTTAAATCCTTCTTTTCACATGCTGCTCAAATCTTTGCATTCTCATCTTTGTTCGGTTTTTCAAAATGGCTTTGTGCCAAAAGAAAGCTCAAATGTTTATGAAAAAAGAGGGGAAGTTTTAAAAAGAAAACTGTCAAGGATGCTTTAGTGAAGAAAGAACATTGAGTGGGATGGAACAATTGCTTCAAAGATGCCTGACAAAGATGAAACCATTTACACTCGTTCTTTCTTTGCTAGCTATTTTTTGCAATTCTGTTGCGATAAAGAACGCTTTGGAATCAGCCTTTGAGCTGTTACACAAAAGATGCAGTCCTCTCACTTATATGTAATGTATAAGTGTATGCAGACACATTAGACATGGCACAAGCAGTTTCCAGCTAGCCGAGACCCTGTAATTTTGTTTTGCTGTCAAATATTTGAATTTATTGTATGCATTTGCAATTTGACCACAAATTCCATTGCATGTTATTGATCAAAGGTCTTTCCTGGAGAATACACATACCATTTTTTTGGGTAAATATTCCATCTTCTTCACAAGCAGGAAACATTGTAGTGATTTGGATTCCAACTTTGTGAACTTACTGGACAGAAGTTTTGGGAGGAAGCTTCTTTGAGAGTTTCAAAAGTCACTTGGTCACAAAGGGGTGATTTCTCTTGCCTGACCTTATTTACTAGAAGATGCAATTGGTTATGGATTTCAGCTTATAGAGATGATTGGGGCCAGAGCCAGGCTTATTAGACAGTAAGCTGTGGGCTAAGGGGTTAAGTAATAGTTTTCTGTCCACTCATGGCTAATCTTGCCAGACAGTAGCACCTGTGTCATGCCCTGGGTGACAGATCCACCCTGCCAGTGATTTTGCTCATAGATCATGAAGACACCAAAGCTGTCTCACAGTGCTACAATGATGGACACACTGGACTCCTAGTCTCTTTGTGTCTGTGTGTGTTAATTGATGTGGTTGTCTAGCACTGGGAGACTGGTAGCTGTGGTCTTCTTTAAAAAAAAAAAGCAGTTGCACCTGGGAGTGGACATCAGCAGTGCAGTGGTCACCTCATAATCCCACAGACTAGCCAGCAGTGGATTAGTGCCCTGACTTTATTCATTCAGAGTATTGACCACTATGGGACCACGGTGCGACTAATCCCTTTTTAACTGACTGACTCCAGAAATACCTCTTTTATCTCGAGTTAGATGTAGAAAAATCCCTTTTCTGTGAGCACAGCTCCGCCAAACTTGCAGATTTTTAGGTGGCGCAGTCATTATTTTAGGAACTCTTCAGATTTGTCTGGTCAGTGATCACAGTGGAGTGAGGGAACGGCTTAGCTGGTCAATCAACACATCACATCCTCACCAGCAGGAGTAAGGCCAGCCTCCCATCCCTTGTCACATCATCATATGGGATGATTGTGCAGTGACCTTGGCAGGAGCAGAGTGACACCTGGATGCAGTGTGTAATGGCCACGGGTCCTTGCCCACCACAGACTGCCAATAACTTCATTAGCCGGACGACACCCCATGGTGGTGTGTGGATGCAGTTGTAAGCGCCACTGCTTGAAGTTGTACATTCACTTGGAGGTGTGACCGTGGAGCAAGGAACAAGCTGGACAGTTCTGTGACATTCTTGGGTGTTCAGCCAGCCATTGTGCAGAGTACTTCTCTTTTGCTCGGCTTGTTGATTTGGGTTAATACATTGTTGAACTTCTTTCAAGATGCCAGCGAATGCAATGCATGTGAGTAGAATAAAAGGTGTGTCCATTCATGGCGCATTTGGAACATTCCATGACCTGATGATTTCACTGCATTGTTCTTGTTACTAGTTGCTTGCATTGGACAATGGAATTAATTGTGTCTTTAACATTTTCTTGAAAATTACAAATCGGAGTGAAAAATGACACCAAATAGTTGAATCAAACATAATGGTGACAAAAAGTGGACAAAATCCTGGCCAGTAATTGAACAACTCCTAGTCAGGTCACATTGTGTGTACATGTACATGTACATACAGTACATGTAGTACATGTCTCTATACAAGTGCAAGTGGACCACATAAAATTGAAGTGTCTGACATAAAAAAAAAGGTTGCATAGAATTTGTAGCCCTGAATGTGCAGGCATACATTTGCAAATAGCCCATCTGTGCACGAAGATCAACCAACCATGCAAACAGCAGAGAGCATTGTAAGCAGTGCTGTAGCTTGTGGTTTGCTGTGTGTCTCCTGCACCATGGAGCTATTGGGAGCAGGTAGAATGCCCATTTAGGGTTCGCAACAGACACCCACTGAACCCAGACAATGAGCCAGTTCACACCCTCTAATCCACTTAGCAATCCACATCAAAGGTGTGACTGTGGAAATGGAGGTAGCAGGTGATAATTTCTGCACTAAGTAAGAGCGTAATTAGTTTAGGGAAATGAGAGGCTGATGGAGCATTTTGTCTGATGGTGTCTAGTATTAAGCTAACAAGTCTTCTGCGTTCCAGTGCTTGGTCCAGGCCACTGATATTGCCCTTCATTTTGAGTGGCCATCTGGCCTTGTATTTGGTGATGTTAATTTGAAAAAGACTAGATTATCCGAGCGTCAGATAATCTAGAGAGGAAAAGAAGAACATGAGGAGACATCCGTAGCGGAAGGGAAACTGTTTTGGCAGGGCATAATGGAGCAAGCTCTGCGGGTAGGGTAATGGTGAATGAAGCCGTGTCAACCTGGGATATGCTGGTAGTCTTCCTACACAGGATAAGTTCATTGTAAATAATATACACAATGATGCCCATGACAAAGGCAGAGTCCATTAGTTTTCTAGTGCACACTGACATTGGCTTTAGACATTGCATGGGGTGTAAAGTTCAGCTGCAGTTGTGCCTACAAGGTGGATATTTTACCAAGCATTGGTGTGAATCAGGAGAGACTTGAGATGCTCTGCGGTGGCTGACAATGGCTCCATGTAACCAGTCCACTATTATTTACGTCATATTGAGCGTGCACTAATTAGTTAACATGCAAAGAAAAAAGATGTGACGGAGCAGTCAAAGGGCATAGATATTTGCTAAGAGCAGAAAGACCGTAGACTAATCCGAAAAGAAGCCATTAGTGCAGGGTTCACTACACTCACGCACAGGGCTTTTTAAGCACTCATGTGCAGTTTGATAAGTCACAACATCAGAGAGGAGTAGAACTTGCACATACCACCTGCGGACTAAAAGAATGGCACAGCAATAGTGGCTTCTAATTTTGGTTTATTGGGGTAGTCAATACTTTCATGTGACAGACATTCCCCGTATTTTTACAGAATATATAAACTTTAGGGGAGTGTTTGCTGTGAAATAGTTCCTTGAAGTGGGCCCAAATGTTTATTTGCCAAGAACGACCAGCCGGTTGTAATAAAGTGGTCTCTATTTTTATCACTTCTGGCCCCGGGTCAGAAGAACTGTAAAGCCTGGAGTCAAGTCAGGGTACATTATTTGACATTTTGAAGGAAGACGAGAGAAGTGATTGCCCGGGCAAAAGATTTAATGCACTTGCAGTTGAAGTTTATTCTTGGGAAGAATAAAACTTCCCGGCTTGTGGGCTTGTGGTTTTTCTGGTTCGTATCATCTTTATGAACTGGGGCAGTCTGACAGTTAGTATTAATTAGCCACACTTTTCCCCTCCAAGCAGGGGAACTCGGCTGGGGGAGAGAGCTAGAAGGGCAGTGTGGGGGCTGCAGGTACTGCACCCTGGTGAGCTGTAATTTACCCCATTCATTTCGTCCAACAGCTGGTGCTGAACCTCAGCCCCTTTTGGGGGGAAAATGGAATCCCAGTCTTAAATCAAATTTAAGTTTCCTTGAAAAGCTATTGTGTGGGTTACGGTGCGCATGAATGGCTGAATCTGTGCTCATGACAGATGAAATAAGTGGGAATTTAAGAAATGCACCAGGTTTGTTGAATCCTGATTAAGTTTTATAATGCTTGTCCAAAAACCTAAATGTGACTTATCGAAATTTAAGCACCTATCAAGAGATCTGGGAGAAAGATTTGTACAAATGCAAGTACAATTACACTTGTTCTAATGCTTCACTAAATCACTTAATAAGCAAAGCATCAAAGACATATTGTATGTTTGCTTTCAAAGGCTTGGATCTTTACAACACAACGTTTCTGCTTTTTGAAACACTGTTGTAAAACTCCTGAGAGAAACCGTGCAACAGAAAAGTAAATTCTTTGCATTGGCTCGATAATTCCTTTTCACATGCAACAAAGGAGATGAAAGGACTAAATTCCCTCAGATAACAGCGAGCGACAAGGAAGGGATCAGGCACTGTGCATTCCTTATCCCACCGATGTCTTAGTCGCTGTTGGAGGAGGATAAATCTCTCCGAAGATTTGAAGGGAAAAAATCATGAAGGTTGTCTCGCCGGAATTCTAGATATGTCAGTGCTTTGGAGGGAGGGATTTTCTGTTGTGTCTACTCTGAAAGGGGTGACCCTGCAGAGGATTGGAGACATGCATAAGGTTTTTCCCCTCGTCTCAGGTTTTTTATTGTGATTCTGATAAATAGCATTTCAGTCACTCTTTAACGTATTGTCCTAAGAGTCTGGCAAAAATCCAAAATAATCACTTTTAACAACCGCACTGCTGGGGTAATAAATCCTTGAGAATCTCCACACACATTATCTTTGTTTTGACTTTCAAGTACAACAAAAAATTACAGCGGAGCTAGACAAAAAAGTATATACCTCAATTTAAAAATGTTTGCTTGTTAAAAAAAATTAGATATGCACTAAATCCGTCAATATCCCACGGATACATTATAATTTTGAAGGACATGGAATCCTAAGTGATATATATTCATAGAAGAAGACTCTGTAATATGCGCGATTAATCTTCATCATCCTCTTGGCACAGTTATCCACTCCGAGCGGAACAAAAGAGGGCATGTTTTTGTTGGTACTCACTGCACAGGTGCACAGGTATATGCGCGTTTGATGCAGAGCACGCTGAGGACGCATAACTAATTTATTCTGGCCTGTATGGTCTTTGCATACTTGTGGAACGCGTGCAAGAACCCGCTTGTAACTACCTGTCTTTCTTTCACCGTTTTGGGGTGTACTTCAGCTCGGGGTGGATTGTAGCAGTTAAGAATCTTGCGTTCTTCACACACGCCGGTCACCTAAGGAGAAAGAAAGTGTGAGATGGTGGAGAGAAGCTTTAAGGAGAGAACTTTGGATGTGTATTTGTGTGAAGTGGTTTGTGAAAAATGAACAATGGAAACAATTATAAAGAAACCCAGTCTTAGAGATTTGCAAGAGATTAGGTCTGAGTGCTCAGGATTTTGTGTAGCCAAACAGTGGTATTTTGAGAAAAAAATGACTTGAAAGATTTCTCACACACTAGTTGCCAAATGCTTTTGTTTTATCAGTGAGAGGTTATCAAGTTTGATCTTTCAACAAAATATTGTAGACTTCTGTAATAAGCTTCATAACTTTATTGGATCTTGCAAGTAAGTTCAAATTTAGTTTAAAAGAGTTTAAAAAACATGGATACAGTTGATGAAGTCAGAGCCTTTAAAAGTGACAGAGAGAGGTCATATTTGAAATGTAGCATCTCAATATAAGCATAACTTTACCAAGGTTTGGGCTTTAATTTGTCACATGGAGTGCAGGTATGTTTATGCTGTTTCTCTTCCACTTTTTTTTATTCATGCAGGCCCATGTGGTGGCAGCCTTCGAGCAGAGCCTGTCGAACATGACCAATCGGCTCCAGCAGCTGACAAGCGATGCCGACCAGAAGGACAGCGAACTCCAGGAACTGCGCACCAAGATCGAGCTCCTGAAGTACACCCAGCAAGCCGCCGTCGCCGGGGAGCACCAGCAGCAACAGCAGCAGCAGCGCAACGGCCAGCCGCTGCTGGGGGGAGACCCAGGCGCACTGCTCCGAAAACAGTCCTTGGGCAAAGACTCCATCATCTGTAAGTAGTCGTTGGACTGCACAGAGAGTGTTGCAAGGTGCTGTGTGCTTTGGGCATTCTTCAGTAGTTTGGATAAGCATTTGAAAGCGATGTTACTTTTGGTTATGTCAAATGATCACGCCTTGAAACATATATATGTTAAAATATAGCTTGGAGGAGAGGCAGATTTGGTTGTCTGTGAATAACTGAGGAGGTGGTGTGATTTGGATTGCACTAACAAGGACAGGTTCAGTGGTATTTTTATCAGGAATACTTGGGAGTTGGAGTAAGATTGTAATGGTTTCTAAACTCTCTGAGTTGAAGCCTTTGTCTGAGTCTGTCACTGCTCGTGTCGATGAGTAGGAGTTTTAACATCTTGCATGAATTACCATCGCAAACCCCATTTATCTCTGAAAGAGCAAGAAATATAAAACAGCAAGCTAGGAGTCTGTAGATCTTCCCCCTTTTTTACCCCCACCAAAAGTCATGGAATCCATTTTGATCAGATGGATCAGTTTTGTCACCTTTATCCTGACAAACAGGGCTGATAAAAGGTTTGATATATAAAAACAGCTTCACAGTCTAGCCATAAAGCTCTTAAACTGATTAACCTCTTTACTGTTCCCTAAAACAGTCCAGCTGTTTTCTTATTGTGGGTGGGGATCCTAATTTCATTTGTCTCAAGATCAAAAAGCATAAAAACAGAATGAAATGGCCTTCTGACAATACGAACACCCAGCATAAGCTCTCCAAATCTAGTGTTGGAACTGTGTTAAAAAGAAAAGCTTCTTTGTTTAATCCCGAACAAACTGAGGTAAATCAGCACGTTCATTATTTAGCAAGCCCCAAAACAAAGACCTTGACCAATATGTCTGCCTGGTTTGACATCTCTGCCCGTTTATACATTTTTATCAGCGCATGTCGGCCTCCAGACAAGTTTAATGTGTTTGCGCGGGGGTCCAAAGGTTTGTAGACAGATCCCAGTTTGTGCTCCCCGGACTGCCACATTATTATTCCCATTACTCCAAGTCACCGTTTCACAGAAAACAGTTTCGGGAGACATCTGCAGTGGGACCGAACAATTTGATAGGACCAATGGCAGTTGGGGGTTTTTGTAGTCACTTAGCAATGGGATAGTAGTAAATGCGCAACGTTTGCTTCCGTGTTCCTGGTTTGCTCTGGTCTTTGGATTTATTATTCTGGTGCTTGCAATATACATCGTAAAAATCACTTGTCAAGGCAGTATGTTTGTGCTCCATCTTTTGTAAGTATTATTTGATTACCTGTGCTATTTGAAATTTTAAATTAAATTTCAGAGCCGCTCTTACCTGAATACAGAGCAGATATAAATGGTTTTACTGTTACATAAGATTTGAATGAGTTGGAAAAAGAACAGTCAAAATACTCTTCATGAGAGGACAAAATTCGAGTGACACTATGGACAAAGTTTATGACTGAATTGATTCTCCCCTGTTGGTAATGTATTCTCAGTCTCTGGTGTTGGGAGATAAGAGATTATGCAACATGGCAGGAAGTGGTGGAAATGCAGGTATGGGTTTAGTGTGTAAAATGGCTTGTTGCCTGGATTTCAACCGGAGTCATTAATGTCTGTCGTCAGTAGTCACTTACGGGTGCAGCACTTCATAGAATATTCGTCAGGGTTTGTGGAGTTGACATATTGGAAAACAATGAGGATGGGAACTGTGGTGAACTAGGACATCTATTCCAAGGGAGATTTTAGAGGATATGGATATAAACATGATAAATGTTGCTGAGCAGCCGTTGCTGAGTTGATATACCACATGTATGCTTCCATGATGTAAGGGCTACCAGCAGGAGTCAATGAACATCATTAATGTGACTGGGACTCGTGGAAGAAGAACCTAGATAATGGATTAGCTCTTTGCAATTAGGAAGAGATCAAAGATAATGGATATGTGACCTTTGCAGTTCGGGAACCATCTCACAACTTCTGTATATTTATTGCACAAGAATTATCCTGATATTAACTTTTAGAGGACAGTGCCCTTTGTCAGCTTGAAATATCGTCCTCGTTGAATGTTGCAGTCTCTGCAGGATTGAGTTTCAAACAAATTGATTAAAATTTCTTTAAGAATACATATAATAAATACATGTAGGTAGCTTTTCAAAATGGCTGCTAAGTGGTTCTATACATACATGCTTGATTACAAAGGTGGAACTGTACAGGTTTTTGCTCCAGTATTGTGTCTTTTATTTCAAGAATGGTCAGTGTCAAACGGTTCCCCGCTGCAGTGTCCTTGCGAGCTTTGTGCTTTTAACCTTCCTCTTGTTTTTTTTTTGGCAGTTCCAGAGGTACGAATCAGTCGACAGCTGTCCACTGACAGCATGTCCAGCCTAGCGTCCATGACCAGCATGTCCAGTTTTGGGTCCGCCGTCACTGACTCGGAGGTCACAGACGGCAAGAAGAACGGCAAGAAAAAGAAGCACTGGGTAGGTCAAAGGTTATGTAGTACATCTTCAGTACCAAGCTGATGAAGATGCTTGTATTGACTAACTGTTTGTTCAGAGCACCCTAATAAGACAAATTTCATGTTACAGCTTCTCTTTCTAAATCTGGACCCACATTCTCTTACTTTGGCTCTTGCTTGGGTCTCAGGCTTCGTTTTCATGAGTTCAGTTCCTGGAGTTGAGACCCTTAAACTCAGCTCCATTTACCACAACAAAGGCATCAACTGTCCAATGTGAAGCAGAATCAGAGTATTTTAATTTGGTTCCAACTGTAAAAACTCTTGACATGAAGCCAAGTCCCCAGCCAAGCACCTGGGGCTAGATTAGATTTCCCCCATAATCCTTTGTGTTCCCATGACAATTGTTTTCAATAGCCAATCAAGTCTCTTATGCATTGTTGGTTGAAACCATTTGGTACACCATTTTCTGTTGTTGATACTCTATGTGTTTTAAGTTTTAGGTTGAAATTCAGAAGCAGTCATTGACCACGTTTTCAGTTTGGCTGATAGATTTTGAGAAATTTAGTAGCATTTGTACCTTGCTCACAGCTGGCTTCAATTATGCACACATGCTTTTGACTTCATTCTTCAACAGCAAAGAGAATATTGTGCTTGCATGTAATCAGTTGCAGTTTTGTTTAATACATCCCCTTTGGTTGCGCGTTGCTCTTCAGCTGAATCGCCACTTTACATCTTTCCAAAAAGCTCCAAGAAAAATGATCAGTTGCACTAGTCATCTGACCAATCATGTGATGTGTCATGTGACTTGTCCCACCACCATTTCCATTGGTCCATGTTTCTTTGTTCCACACTAATTCTGGTTTTGCCTTTTGCCTGTTCCACCCTTTCCATCATCCACCCATCCCACCATCCATCTGCTCACCAATTCATCTTTCCATGCACAGATATCATCAGGCGATAAGGTATAGCTATTTTTTTCTTGCATGGTCCCATTTTTGTTCTTTTGTCATTGGTTTTACCGGGAGATGCTCCATTAATTTGGGGTCCATGTTTGTGTGTGTCTGTGTCACATCTGACATGTGATTTTAAAGTTCAGAATACATTCAGTAATTTCTGAGAGTGATTAATTTATGCAAATTAACTGCCAAACAAATGGAAATAGTTTGAAATCAATTTCAGTGATATTTCCATATCGAATTACACAGGTCAGGAGTAACAGCGACACCACAATGTCACAGTTTTGGACCCTGAATTTATAGAATGACCCAGATCACCATTTGAACTTTTTTGTGTGTGTGTTAATTTTTTGTGGTAGCATGGGAGTTTATGTTTTTCTATGATATATGTTTATGGATTATTTAGTGACTTAGCTGAGGAGGCACTATTTATTACGGTGGCACAACACTCACTAGGGCTTTGCAGTACCTATTTTAGGGTTCCCCCAGCTATGGAAAATTGTGAAATTCCTGGGAAAAAGGTTGCCTTGAAAAGTCATGCAAATCAAGATCATGTAAGGGTTGTTTCTGATTGGCTGCTTTTGAAATGATAACAGAGTGGCGATAATTTACAGACTCTATCCTTGACAGTTAATAGTGGTGGATATGGCAGTCTTCTAGTTTGTAATACTAAATAATTCTTTTCTGGAAATCGGCATTCATTGTCGCAGAAATTGTCGACTCAAAAGTCCTGGAAAGTTCTGGAATTTGGTTTTCAGATTTCTGTCAGTAGCCTGTATTGGAGAAGCATGCAGCATCCAGCACCAGCTGTCCATGAACGTGGTGCTTGATTTTCTCTGAAAGTTGAAAAATTGGAAAAAGTGCTGTTCCTGCAGAATGGTGTATTAGGAAGGGATTCAGGAAGATTCCTGGCAAACAGTGCCAAGGGAACTAGACTCAATCACTCCAGGTTTTCAAAATTTGTGATTTGGTTAGTTACTAGTTAGCAAAAACACCACGTTATTTTATTCCTCTATTGAGATAGATTAATAAAATTCACTTATCCTTATTTAACCGTGACAAAGTTATGATCACTGTTCTACTTGATCGTTAAGAGACAAGTTACAGTTGGTTTGTTTTTTAATGTGTGGTATTTTCAACGAGGCATGAATGGTTGTTGGCTTTCGTGAAGGCGTTTTGGTGTCAAGACTTCTTGTAGATTAGATTGTTTTCTTACACAACTGAGGTTTTTCCCTGAAAGTAATCTATTTAATTTATGGCTTGCAAATACACAATTGAGACTTCTTCACCTGTGTTGTTTGTTGCCTCGTAGCTCCGAAGTTCTTTCCGGGCTGCCTTCAGTCGGAAGAAGAAGAACGGCACGTCGACAGACACGGAGGACCTGGAAAGCAACAGTTCCTTCCAAAGTGGCGGTTACCCTGCCAACCAGCAGCTGAAATCGTCTGCATCCACGTCAGCGTGAGTTGTATTGGGTTACATTTGGGTTGGATACCAGACTGAGTACCATGCTGATATGCCTTGATGACAGTTGTACATCTGGTTGCTCCATACAGAATTTGAAAGACCAGACCAATTTATTTTGTCAGGTGCTCGGAGACTTTGTCCAAATTACTTGGCTGTAGCTGTGGCCTTGTGCAGAAAGAGCATGTACCTCTATGAAAGTGAAAGATTGGTGCTGCAACTATTACCCATAGATAGCTGCCTTATTGTCAGCCACATCCAAGTAGTTTTTAACCTGACTAAACTTGCTTCTGCCAGTGTAAACCTGCTTTAATTCTTTACTTGTGTGTGTCATTTCGCAAGGAGTTTCACACCTTCACACTTAATGTAGGTTTCTCTCAGTGATTTGGTGCACGTAAGTTCTGAAGGGATTACCAACAGCCCTGTGTAAGACTTTATACTGAGATTTTACAATACTTTCATCTCTGATTTGGCACCCCCGCAGAATCTATGACGCGGAGAAGAGCCAAGAGACCATCAATGACCTGAAGAGGAAGCTGAGGGAGAAAGAGAGCAAGCTGACGGACGTCAAGCTGGAGGCACTCAGCTCCCAGCATCAGCTGGACCAGATGAAGGAATCCATGAGCAAGATGAAGGTGGGCAGGCTGAGAGCTTGTCATGGTGGGAGGGTTGTAGGGCTACGGGCGAGTTTTGTAGGCTACTCAAAAGACAGTGCTCTGCAGTTGGCATTGAGATGGAATGAACTGTATAAAATGTTTTTCAGCTATTCAGTTAAGATGGCATGAGAGAAAGTACAGGAGACAACCTCTACAAAATTAGATGAACTTGGTTCAGAAAATGTAAATAAGAATAGATAATGGAACACAACCTATTTATTTGTTCTTGTTGGGATATTTTTATGCTTCTAACATTGTTAAGCATTATTGTTGGAATTTCTGTTGAAGACACAACTGAACAAGCTTTAAGAAGACACATTTCATGCCTCAGAGGAAGTTGCCGTAGGTCAAGATTTTTTCTCTAATTCTAATTCTTTATGACATTGGTTACTTTTAAAACCATCAATGGTCGATAAGAAAATTGCAATCGTTGTCTTGGAATCCAATTTTCTTAATCATCCTCTCTTATTTGACAGAATGAGCTGAGCACGCTCAAGCAGGAGAATGAACGACTGCAACGGCAGGTGGTGGCCCAACGCTCGCTGGATGCCAGCTCCTCCCAAGCCTCGCTCAACTCCCTAGGATCTTCCAAGCGGCTCAGCCGAGACTCACTGGACAGGCATCGGCTGAGCATGAACTCAGACCACGGCAGTCTAGGTATGTTGAGCTGTGTTGCACTCTAACCAGTTCATTTTCAACTGAACGACGATGCGTCACTGCCATGGTGATTATTAAATGCAGTTGCAGATACAGAATTTGTTAGGGTGGTGGGATGGTTGAGCTGTTGAAACCAACAGAGGGAGAAACCAAAAGCCACACAGGATAAAGAAAATGACCAGCATTCCAAACTTCCTGCGATGGTTCTTCAAAAAAGAATTTTTCTTCCACTCAACAAATATGGGTCAGATGAAAAACAGAGTAAGTTAGCCATTAAGTTAGCCAATCCACCCTTCCAAAAATCTTCCCTTAATGAGATTGGCGTGAATTTTTGCTGCAAATTCTGTACAGGCCTGGCAGATGGCTATGTTTGCTTGTTTATCTACTGTGAATGAATTTTCTTGGTTGCTTTTTTTTCCAGACATTTTACTGGACGACAATTCTGGTATGACAAACAACAGTCAACGTATTATTGTGACGGTTGCCGTCAACAGTCTGCCTGAAGCTGTCAAGCAAGCAGAGGTATTGCCCAATTCTCCTCAATCTCTCAACCTCCATTTTTCAGAAACACTGTCCAGAAACTCCTCATGTCTGATATTGTAAAAGATGCTTGCTCGTCAAAATTTGGACGCAATTTGAACCCTTCCAGGATTATGTTCACATGATCTCATTGCTTGCAACTAATTGCAGTCCTTTCTCAGAGTTTGTGTTTCCTGCATTTGCTTATGCTAGCTTCCATTTTCTGTCTTGTGAACATTTAGTCCAAGAGGTGCAGTCTGTATATTTCATGCAAAAAACAGGAATGGTTTGTTTTCCTGATTCTTTGAGATTTTGCAGTTGTTAAAGAATTGAATACCTTTATTTCAACTCACAGAACGTCATGCCAAAACAACAGGAAGTGTTCATTGGCACAATAGGAATCAGCAGTAAGACAAACTGGGACACGTTAGACAGCGTTGTCAAGAGAATATTCAAGGTTTGTACGGGGGCATCAGTTGCCAACTTCACCTACCGAATCCATCCTAAACTAACACAATGAAATTAAGCCCATTTCAATCCAACCCAAACCCAGCATAGCCCATTTAAACCCATCACTCCCCTGAAGGATACCACAGTTCTTTAGTGGAGCCCCATCTCAATCAAACCCACGTCAAGTCAATCGTACCTTACCCCCATCAAGGGCGTCTAACCCAGCCTAGCTAAACTCTTCTTAAGGGATCTTGAACCATACCAAATCCAATCTGACCCAGTCCAGCCTCAATCCAACCTTGGAACCTTGGCCAATGGCACCTCAACCAAATCCAATTTACCCAGAATAGAAGAAAATATCGCAAAGGCCAATCTCTTGAACACCGGTGTGCTTGTTGACACAGCTAGTAAATTTACGCCTTGATAACAACTGCTGTTCCTATCCGTGTCATTCTTACAGGAGTATGTATTAAGAATAGACCCCGTGACAAACATCGGGCTCAGTGCAGAGAGTGTACATAGTTATGTCGTTGGGGAGATCACAAGAACCAAAGACTCGGATCCGCCAGAACTCTTGCCCTGTGGGTATCTTGTAGGTGATAACACATCTATCCAGATACATGTCAAAGGTGAGTCCATGATCTATTGGCTTCGTACACTTACAATTGAGGGCGCTGTTTGGCCTACTTAAGCCCATTGACATGAGAGATCATTTGAGTCTTGATTTTCTTTGCTCATTGTGTGCAGAGTTCTGTACTCAGTATGGTGCAAAAGCTTGTAAGCAATAGGTAGGACTTAAAAAAACCCTCCTGCTTGTAGCGTAGATGTCTTAATCACTTTATTCCCAAGCTTGCCTGGGTCACTTAGCTGATTTCTGAGTCTGAAACAATAATGAATACTGCGATTGGTGATTTCCTGAACTGATTGAGTTCCGATCCCTTTCATTTGCAGGCGTACAGCAGAATAGCTGTGATCGCCTGGTCTTTGAGACACTCATCCCTAAGCCAATCCTACAGAGGTACATCTCCTTGCTTCTTGAGCACCGAAGGATTATCCTATGTGGACCTAGCGGAACGGGGAAGACTTTCCTGGCTCAGAGGCTAGCTGATCACATTGTTCAGAGGTGAGGCTTCCGGGCTGGAAACTACCCTGTCATGGGAAAAAAATTCCGATGCTAATTTTCAGGTTAAGCCAGAATCAACCAATGCTGAGTATTGCCAAGTTTGAAATGCAACATTTAGTCACTTTCATATGCCAAAATGGCAAATTACTTCACTTTGATGTTCTCAAACTGAATTTTAAATCCAATATTCTTCCAAAGAATCCTGGCATTTAACTCATTTTTTACATTTTTTTCTTCAGTTTCCGCAAGTGTACGTTTTGGCCACTGTTTTGATTTCTTTAAAATGCCATTTTGACCAACCAAACTTAATTGCATCCAATTCTCCTCCTCTCGCCCCAAACAATCCAAAATGCCAAGGAATGTTCCAGCATTGCAGGTCTTTTTAACCGGCCAGTTTTGAACTCTTTGCTTGGAGGATTTTTGTGGCCTTTATTCAGCCCAGCAGTCCTGAATATTCCAACTGTTGCAATATTCGGGACTGTTGAAGTTGATGGGAATAATTACAAACACAGGCAGCCAAAAGGTTGGCACTGTCAGGCCAGGTCTTCCCTTATGCTATGTCGTATCTCTCTTTGTTTTAATCACTTTGTCCAGGAGCGGGAAGGAATCGTCTGAGTCGACCATAGCCATCTTCAACGTAGACCACAAATCTAGCAAAGAGCTGAAACAGTACCTCACAAATGTGGCTGACCAATGCGAGACAGGGTGAGTTTCACTGTTCATGGATACAGTAAAATCTATCTTGAGAAAATACACAAACCAGTTAAGTCTCTGTCTGCCTATACTCTGCTCAATTTCAAATTTCTATTTGCGACTTACAGATTCTTTCTTCGACGTAGATATAAAGACAAGGTTATGATTCATTTCAGTGTTGTACCTTGTAAACTTTCATAAGTGTTGAAGTAATTGTTAAAACATTCTCAAATTTTCATTTGTCCAAACTACAAGGTAATGCATCTGTTTGTCAACCGTCCAGAAAGAAACAGTTGATAATTAGACCGCAGTGTCTAAAAGTAAAGAAGAGAAAAAATGAAACTTGGATATTTTGTTTCTTCCACAGTTCTGCGGACCTTCCCTCTGTCATCATCTTAGACAACCTCCACCACGTCGGTTCCCTTGGAGACATCTTCAACGGCTTCCTTAGTTACAAGTATCATAAATGTCCATTCATCATCGGTACCATGAACCAGGCCACCTGCTCCTCCACCAATCTGCAGCTTCACCACAACTTCAGGTAATGGAGGCAGAAAGTTTCCATCTTTATTTGAATACAGTTTTCTGCAGCCACAACCAAATTTTCAGCCTTGGCAACTTTTTGGTTTTTAATGATCCAGTCCAAAGTGAATTCTCTGAGTTAACAACTCATGTAGCTCCAAAGCTTTCCTGAGTGATCAAGTAAAGTTGGAACAATTCCAAATCCTTACTTTCAGAAACTGAACCTGCAGATGGCAGAAATCTGACTTGTGAGTTGGCTTTAAAATGTAAAAGAACAAAAACTGTTAAATCTTCATCTTCATATCAATGAGCCAAAAACAATTGTTGGAATTAGGAGATGAAGACCTTTTAGCTCAGTATCACTTTAGTTCTAAAATGTAGCATGCAACCTTTCTCAGATCAGGTGACTTCCTTGCAGTTAACTTCCCACTGATGCCATTACAATTAAAAGAAGGCCTTGCAAAGCCTTGTGCTTCAAGGAATTTCCTTATTTTCTTCAGACATCCTTCCCAGTCTCCATATATTTCAAAGGCTTTGATTTCAGAAAACCATAATACAAAAAATTGAAGGTGGTTGTGTGGTCAAGTCCCACAGATGGCTTTTTTCCCCAGTTTTGAAGTACTCAGGCCAATAACTTAAATCTGGACAGTTTTTAGACCAAGCTTCTTTCTTTCTGGGGGAATTTCCAGGTGGGTACTGTGCGCCAACCACATGGAGCCCGTCAAAGGTTTCCTGGGCCGGTTCCTTCGCCGCAAGCTGGTGGAGAAGGAGATCCGGGAGAACGTGCGCAACAACGACCTCAACAAGATCATCGACTGGATCCCTAAGGTCTGGCAACACCTCAACAAGTTCCTGGAGTCTCACAGCTCCTCCGACGTCACCATTGGGCCCCGTCTCTTCCTGTCCTGTCCCGTTGACTTGGCTGGCTCCCAGGTCTGGTTCACAGACCTCTGGAACTACTCCATCGTGCCCTATTTGCTGGAGGCTGTCAGGGAAGGATTACAGGTAAGTAGATTGCCAGTGGAAAAAAAGTGACAGAGCATTCACTTCCACATACTTTAAAACAGGGTGCAGATCCCACATACCTTTTGAGTAGTTTGAGTGCATGTCCATATAGCTCAGGATCACCTGAAAGAGACCTTAAACCTCGAAATGGGTACTCAGAATTTACAGTGGAAATGGTTAACGTGTACACTAGAATACCGTCAAATTTTTGAAAAAGGAAGAGGAAGGACTGAGACATCACTTTGTAATTAGTTTTCAGTCTCTGAAAAGTTTATTCTTGCTGGTTTAAAAAAACAAACAAAAACCTCAGAAATTGTACTGTCCCTCTTCCAGCTGAGTTGGTTTCTCCTATGTCTTTTTTGTTATCTGCATGGTTTGGGGTACCAGTGATAAAGCAATAAAGGATTACCGTACCTGCCAATCGTGGTGATGTAAGGGTTGGGGGAATAGTAGTCCTTGTCCATGAAAAGGCACTTCCTGGTAATGCGGATAAACTTACAAACTTTTAGATTGGAAGGCTTGCATGGCAAATGTTTTAGAGTGTTCTCTGCTTAATGTTCTGGATTATCAATGTCAATTTAGTCACACTGTGTGCATTTGTTTCTGGACATGCACAGCTCTACGGTCGCAAGGCATCATGGGAAGACCCAGCTGAGTGGGTGATTGACAGCTATCCCTGGCAACCAACCAGCAGCCAAGACTGGCCCTCGTTGCTACGGCTGCGGCCTGAGGATGTCGGGTTTGATGGCTACACTATGCACACTGGGGTGAAAGGTCAACAGTCTGGCCAGAGCGATGCAGAAGGCGATCCCCTGGTAAGTTCTTAACAAAAGTTGTATTACAATACGGTTTGAAGAATCTGCACCTATTAACCAGAGTAACCAAGGTTTATCTTTTTTATTTGAGAGTTTGCACTTGAAGTAACTATGCCTTTCTAGCAATGCTGAATTGAAGAAGAGTATTTGAAGTGCAAATAGTGTATGGTGTATTTTATAAAACTAAAAATCCAGCCGAAAAATCTTCAAACTGTCGAGAGTGAATGGTACAAAGCATCGTCAGGCATATTTGAATTATCAGTTTTTATCAAATGAACATGTAGGAAATTGCAACTCAAACATGTACATCTTAAGTTCTGTGAGACATCCTCATAACCAGTCCAGTTAAAGTCTGGCAAATGCATTGGAAATGTACCTGCTGCAGTTATTTGAGTTTGGGACATATAAAATGGGATGAATGGTGACATACTGGGTTGTGATGAACTTAATTTGTGTTAGTCAGATTGATAGTAAAGGATTCCGACGATGGGAAAACTTTTCTGTAGGCAACCGTGAAGTCAGTGGCTGGAATAGTCAACTTGTAGTGTTCGATATCAAAGGATTCACAATGGCCGAACAAGCCTGCACACAAGTAACATTGTTGTGTAATCACTTCCATAATGGTTTCTGAATCATGGCCCATAGTGCACAACACTAACCCCATCACAATAACAACACACTGCACTCATTCTAACCTTTGACCTTCCTCTCTCCACGGCAACTGACAGCTGAGCATGCTAATGCATTTACAAGAGGCCTCAGGCTACTCCAGCCCGCGCAGTTGCGCAAGCCCGACCATTTAACCTAGTAGGTAGGTTCTAGCACAGATGGGCTGGATGTATTCTGCACATGATCGATGTGACGTTTCTGCATCATTCTTATGAGTGAACTGCATATTGTGTAAATGGACAATTCCTGCCATTAACCACTGTAGACTAGTTCCAACTGACTTTTGTGAATTCTGTATGGTACATGCATGTGCTTGTGTACCTGGCTTTTCACTGTGGTAGCTTCTGCTAGTAGATTTTTTTACCCGCAAATCTTCAGTGTTTTCTGTCAGTATTATTTTTTGTGCTGTCATTCACCGTGTTAACACCTCCACTCAATTGGACGAGTGCCCTCAGTTCAGTGTATTAGTACATTATTTGTGCAAGTAGCTTTTCAGGCCGAGTCTATGTGGTTTAGTTCTTGTGATTCATTGTGATTTCATTTAGTTCCACTGAGTGTAATGTTGGTTTAGCTCAGTAGAGTTTGTTCAGATTAGTTAGGTTTGTCACTTGATTATCATCAGACGCCGTCGGCTTTTGTATGTCAATTCAGATCGGATCAGTTCAGTTGAATTAAGCTGGGTGCAACAATTTATCTCAATTCAGTTTGGTTTTTCCAGCTCTTTTTTTTTTTAAATGTGAGATTTCAAAAACCATAACATAACTGAGAAAATTCAAACCCCAAAGCTAAGTACATTTAAAGGAGTCTGTTGACATCAGAGATGATGCTGCATAGTTCAGTATGCAAGCTTGTTGCTCGGATAGGTTTTCTCTGTAATGTGATTTTGATACTGGACTTGTTGTGGTTGCTGTCTCTGGAAATTGCCAATGAGAAGTGATGGCTATGTTTTTCTGGAACCTTGAAACTGTTTATTAAATCTTGTTTACAATGCAGACTTCTAAATGTTGATATGTTCCTTTTCTTTAGATAAAAGTCCCAGTTGCCTTGGTATTTTAAAGCATTGTTGTGTACAAGCCATATGGAGTGGAGATAAAAGAGAAACATCGGCCATTCACTAAAGCATTGGATTCAACACCAGTGATTCAATTCTACACCATAATCAATTTTGCTGCTAGTGGAACAGCTCCAAAGGCAATAGAGCCGATCACCTATACAATGCACAGGACCTTTCCTTTTGCATGTGTTGAATTGTATCAGTGTTTGTTGCTTGCAAATGTTGAACATCATGACTCGTACTAGTCCAAGTTGTTTTTGAGATGAAATCAATTTTCCGTTAGTATGAGAGACACCGCATTCCAAGTACAAAGCATAGTTTTTGTTATTAGTAATGCGATACTGGCATTTAATTGAAGTATGTTTTTATTTCTGTTGTGTATTTGTGACATTTTTGTTTCAGTCTGCAGACTTTAAATTAAGACCGTGCTTTGGCTTTTGCGTTGTAGTGTGCTTGAAGAAAAAAATGATTGGATGGGAAAGAAGACAACTTACCAATGCACCTCTAGCTGTCTGCATTTGACAAGCAGAAAAAAGCTGCTGAGTTGCTTTACAAGTGCAGAAAGCAACTTGCACTCACAATGCATGTAAAAGTCTGTGTCTTGTTGAGCTGCACTTCATTTCTGTAGTCACTGAACAAAAAGCAGAATTGGTTTTTTTTACAGCATTTTTGTGAATGTTTTGCTACCAGAGAACAGAACATTATTTGTTGACAATTGAGCAAATGTGGCATCCTAAATTGTAATTTGGAAACACTTCTGTCCAGGAATCCAGGAAAAGAAAAATGAAAGCTAATGTCCGAAAAGACTCACTGAACTTTTGTACAATTCAATCTTGTCAAAGTTCTTTTGTTTTTACATCGGAATGGTTTGGCTGCCATCCATTGACTATCCTTGCCTTATTAAAAGGTCATTTTGTTGATAATTTCCTGTCTTGTTTCCTCTTCTCTCATCAGTTCAACATGCTGATGAGGCTCCAGGAAGCTGCCAACTTGTCTGGTGCCCAGAGCTGTGATAGCGACACTAACAGCATCGACAGTGTTGGCATGTCCACCGAGGACATCCAGAAAACTGTGGAAATAGCTGTGTGAATAGCAACCATAACATCATCTCACTGGTCACCAGGATGAATATTCATAATACCAAGATACTGAGAGAAATCCCCCTTCAACAAAAGAAAGCAGGATGAATATTCATAAGACCAAGACACATTGGAAACAACCCCGATGAGAAAATAAAGCAGGAAGAATATTCATGGTGTCAGGTTATGTCATGGATATGTACATTGTTTTCATCAGAGACAAGCTGACTTATGAATATCCGTAAACACCTGCGGAGCTTCTACAAGCAAGGCAGCTGCTTCATTATATTAATTGTCAGAATATTTCTTTGTATATTATTGTTCATCTTATGTGGATCAATTTGCTTGTGTCATGCTTTTGTCTATGAATGATTAATAGATTTTAGAAAAAGGGATTCAGCTGTTAAAATCGTAGTACATAGTCCGTGTTTCTTTATCATCCTAATTGCATTGAAAAGAAAATCTTGGCCAAAAAAAGTTTGATTTCTCCTCGATGGTAGAATATGGCATTTTTGTAACAGTGCACTGTATGTTTAAGAATGTTTGTGTATATGCATACTCATTTCATGCACTGCTTGACCAACTCTGATTTTAGAAAAGTGCTTTTTGTCCATCTGGAAAACAATTCATTTCTCTTTCTCAGAATTGTGTACAGCTTTTTGTGAAATATGTTTCCTGAATTTTTGTAGGGTGTTTAGAGAAGCTGTAAAATGATCAATGTTTTTTTGAAACGCCATGTTGTAGATGATACCTATTTTAATGATAATGTAATATTTCCCTCTCCATCGAATGCAATGTGCAAGTATTTGAAAATTGTGCTTGATATTTTTTCACATTTTAAAACAATTTTTTTCTGTAAATATGTACTTATGTCCATAATTGTACAAACTATGAAAAGCGTCTTGTAGATAAATGTAGATAATTTGAATTGAAAAAATAGTAACTTTTTATCTCTTGCCAATTTGTGAAGCAGGATTGTCCACAAAACATTTTCTTCAACTAATTTCTGGCAAAAAAGTCCTTAGTGGGGCAAAATATTTCAGATTTATCACTGAAAAAGCCTTCTTGTTTAACTCTCTTAATGAAATGAAAAAAAAAATACGTTGGTACGACTGTTTAATATTTGGTTCAATAGAATTTTGAACCAATTATTGTTGTTTAATTGGAATTTCAAGTGACTTAAACGAGACAAGGCTCTCTTCAATTTTCACAGTGCTAAATTCCAAGAACCCGTAAAGAACCCCCAGCTGGGAATGGTATCTCTCAAACCATGGTCTTACCTGTCTTTGGTTCCAAGTTTCATTTTCTTAACGGTTCAACACTCCTCACTTTTGAAACTGAGGACGATTAAAGTCTTGTTCCTTAAAGCTCAGAGGAAAAGTACATTTTTGAATGAAAACAATGTATTAAATGATGATTGAGCTTGAAATGACACTAAAGAGTAACTACAAGTGCTTGTCCCAGCATCATTTTCAAATTCACCTGTTTTTCCATTCCAAATGATTTTTTTTGGTAGCATTATCATAGTGCTTACATATGATCAATCAGATTTATGACAATGTGCTTGTATTTTACAGTGTTGCCATTGTGTTAACTCACTATTCTTAACTGACTGATTTCAGTTATTGGATGTGCAATGTGAGCAGTTGTGTATTTATTACAGCGGTGTGTAGAGGTGCTTGCATTTCTTGAAATACTTAGTGTATTGCATGCCAGCAGGCAGTACAGTCCTGTGACCTTTTCAGTTAGCGTTGTGTTCATAAAATGAGAACTTGGAATGGGCCGATCATGTGCCCACCAGCTCTTGCTGCCTTTCCACAATCTTGTCACCTCACTCGAGTCAGGCAGAGCGTGAAATTACAGTCGGATGCCGGCTACTTTCTGACCACTTTTGGTATTTGTCCGACCAAAAGCAGAAGAGTTTGGACAAAATGTCAGAAGGAGATGTAAAGGCAACTGGCCAAAAGGCAAGTTTCCATGGTGATTTTTTGCTCTGGTTATGTGCTTAGGACATTTAAAGAGTAAGAGTGTGTTCTCATGGGACCTTGGGGTATCCGAAAGCTGGTAGTGGCTGAATGAATTTATCCCTACTGTCTGACCACTTTGTAGGCTAGTTTCACTGGTTCAGGGGTCAGGCCCTTCCTGTGATCACATGACCAGTCACTATCGGTCACCACCTGCTCATAGAATTGTAAATTGTACAGATGTTTCATTTGCCTGTTGTAATGAAATAAGTTAACTAGCTATGTACAGCAATTTACTTTAACATGTGTATGCTTCTTCAGCAGTTGATGCTGTTAGGATTGGAGGATTATAAAAGATTTACATTTGTATAGAAATTGTTTGGAATCAAGTTTCAACATGTGCTAACTAGGACTTCATAGTGAGCTGTGTTCTAGCTATTTAATGCTTATCGGTTTGTGGTGATGGCATTTGGTATGTATTTTTGCAGACCTCTTGTGTGTAATCTTTTGTTTCTTGTAGATTTTTCAATCTCAATCACTGTACACACACTCAATGACACATTCAGGAAGGGTAGATGCATATTCATAGTGCAGAATACACATTATACATTTTCTATCAGTGGTGTTCAGTGTCAAACAGCTTTGGTTGAAAGCTGTCATTGTTTTGTGAAAAAGTAATTCTTTGGTGGTACTTAAGCTTTGTCGGTATATCGGACATGATTTGCATTATTTACTTTATTTGATGGCGTGTTTTGACATGTCACCAGGAGTCGGAAACTGACCTTTCTTATAATTGAACCAAGAAAGAGGTTTCAAACTGTCTGACCTTTTCTTCCCAGTCCTGCTGTGAAGAGAAATGTTAATGGTGTGTTCTGTTTCTGAGAATTGTCATTACCAATCGCAGACTTGTGACTTTAGTGTTGATATCGATTACAAGTGAACATTGTGAAGTATTTTGTTGCTATTCTCCTTTCAATTCACTATGCCTGTTTGTCCAAATGCTGCTGTAAATGTGTATTTGTTGAAATAAACGGTGTCCCAATTATAAGAATACTACTCAGTTACAATCAAGCCCAATTTCAAAGTCAGAAACAAGTGTATAAATTCTGTATCATTTGTATCATAAGTAATCAGATATAAATCATGTACTTTTAATCAATTTTTTAAAAGATAAATCAGATTTTTCTATAAAAATTCCTGATCAGTGTAATTTTAACAGTAACAAAAAAAGACCACAGTAAGTTACAGAGATAAAAATACCACTGTTAACTACATGAACTGTTTTTTAAACTGAATACTAGAACAAAATGTGGAGAATATTTAAGTATTTCTATTTAATAATTGACATCTAACCATTTTTATCATTGATGTCCTCCCTTGAAATAGGTTTAAGTTAATATGGCAGCGACATGGGTGTTCACTGTCCAGTCTTAATGAGCATGCTTTGGTTGGACGTGATCCTTAATTACTTTTGCAGTGTCAGTTCTTGTCCCCCATACAATGCAGTCACGCTGTTTCACAAACAGATTTCTATTTTGTGTAGCTGTATACTTTTGTGTATTATTGTCTGATGAGTATGTCTCGGACAAATTGTGGACTAGAATCCTGACAAAGAACGAAATAAAAACTCTTATTTTTACCAGTGTTCTGTAATGCTGGTGTGGTTGGTGTTTATGTGCTCCCGATTGTTATGTGAATTTTGTTCAGCTTTGTTGTGGCTCTTAAGCTTTGGCTGTGTTGTTTGATTGCCATTTCTTGTGACACTGAGGGTTTCACTGTGATTCTGGTCATCCAAAGAGCTCCGATGAGATGATTTAATGCATTTATTTACTGGATAATTTGGTGATGAGGTAACAGTGTGCAGAAAACTATCACTACCCCACTCTCCCCTCTTTCTTGTGAATGTCTTTCACCCTAGCTTGTAAAGGTGAATGTAGGATTAGGTTTAAAATGCTTGGATGGATCAGGACGATGGATAGGCCCAGTTCTGATGTACCTGATCTTCTGTTGTCTATAAAACTGGTTCAAGACATAGTTTGATTTTGGTATTAGAAAAGGGGATGTGGTCGACATTTAAGTGTCAGATTTAGTGAGTTTGTTAACTTTTTCTGAAGTGTGTGTGTGTGGCGGGGGGAACTAGTGGCCCCCCATTTTTGGTGAGGAGACACTTTTGGCAGGTGCTATAATGGGACAGGGCTTAATGAATCTGTCTATTAATGGTTGCTGCCTGATGGTCTCATAACTTGACACTAAATCTGGACATCAAGCTAGACGACCTGTTTTCCAACAGACTTCCAAACGAGATGGTGAAACCATGAAAGCAAAGATAATCCACCAGGTTAAAGGAGGGATTGAAACATACTGGGCGAAAATGGATAAAGGGCATTAAAATGAACCCTACAAACTACACCCTACAACCTTCTGGAAAGTCTAGCTGAAAGTGTGCTAATAATAGACCCATGCAGCACTGTTGCCTCAGTTGAGCTTGTGGATGCTGTGCGGATAACTCACTTACAAAGTAGCACAGCGCCCTCTTTATCATTGCCATTGATTCTTAAAGGGGTGTTTGTTCGTAAATGGTCAAAATCGACAACTTGTTCACGGTTGTCGGTGTACCCCCCCGACAAGTCCAATCCCTATACACACTCCAGCCTATTGTTACTTAACACATCCCCCCCATAGATGTCTGAAAAGAATTCCTGAGATATCAGTATAACAATGACCAACACAAAGGCAGGGGGGTTGTCCTCTCTGTCCCATAGTTTACATCGTATGGTTGTCGGCTGTTGACGGACGGCCCAGATCTGTCAGGTCCCATTGTCAATAGTCCGCAAGAGTTTTGAGGCATGTCATTAAAAAAGTAGAGTTGACGCATCCTTTCCGCGTCCCTTCACGCATGGGGAATTTTATTTTTCTTTGATTTCAATGACTGGTAGATTGGAGGGGGGAAATGGGGTTACCCGCTCAAGGGATTTTCAAAATTAATTTTCGGGACTATAATCCCTTTTCTTCACAAAGCATTTAAAAATTCCCCAATTGAGCCTGAGAAAGTCCATACAGATCACATACCGGTAACTTCGTTTCTATTTTGGCTCTCCCTCCCGTCTCCCCTCCCGCGAAAGTTGCCTCTTGATCTACCCTTGATTTCAGTGGGCCCATGTACACAAAGAAAGACAAGTTTATCAACTTTTTTTGTTTAGCCGTATACGCATCGGCTCGAAAACTTGGACTGTCGATGACCGGGTCTCAAACCTCAGCTTCACGAAACGTTACAGCGCTGATGTACATTAACAGTAAAGGCGTACATCGTATTTTGAACAAAAGCGACGCGCCACTTTATAGGCCCAGTCCGGAATCGGAATTATGGATAAGCAATCGATACATAGGGGGCGAAGCCGGCGCTGCATTCTTGCCTTTTTTTCTTATGCTTCTAATCGGTCATTTAGGTTTTTGCTAGAAATATGTCTTACTCGAGTGTCAGGTTTTATCTCAATGCCTCCCACTGGTACTGCTCAGGAAAAAAAAAATTGAAGTCATTTTACCCAAAAACGCCCTTAATAAAAACTCAGGAGAATATTATGGAGGACAAAAAGTGGCCATCTGCTTTTTTGCTATCAGAATGATAGAAAAGCAGATTTTATGTTCTGGTAACATGCATTTTCGACTTAACTACTTTTCTGCCACCTCGAAAAGCAGAATGGACATTATTTGGTCATGCATTTTTCTATTTTTCTGCTTCAAGAAAAACAGATTTTTATGTTTTCTTCATTCGCTGGCGGCCGAAAAGCGGTCATCTGCTTTTCTCCTTTCGAGCAGGCAGAAATGAGGATCGAACGTTTTGACAACAACCGTGAATTATACTTTTTTGCTTTTTTTTCATACCGGAGGAGCAATTTTACATCGGGCGGCCGAAAAGTGGCCATCTGCTTTTCTGCCGTCCAAGGGCCGTGAACGGGTTTGTGAACCTCAGGTTATGACCATTTCCTTTCTAGGAGATTGAAGACGTATAAACCAACAATTACAGTCCAACCTATCTTATACATGTATAATGAAAGATTCTAATTTCCTTTGGCTCAGGCAAGTTTGTGCATCTCTTGGATGACGGCTGTAAAACTGTTATTCCTTTGAGATGCTGTTTTCTGTGCCTCACAGCCTAGGGTCCGTGCTCTCTGGGACACTGATGGTCCGCAGAAAGTATGGTTTAAGTATTGGTTTCTTTTCCTTCCCTCCCCTGAAACGGAAATGGTCGTAACCTACAGGTTCATGACCCCATTCACGGCCCACTGAGGAAAGAAAAGCAGATGGCCACTTTTCGGGCACTTATGTAACATCTGCTTATCCAGTATCAAGCAGAAAGGTTGAATTCACGATTGTGGTCAAAACATTTAATCCACTTTCCTGCTTTTTTGACAGGTAAAAAGCAGATGGCCACTTTTTGTCCTTCATAGTAGATGCTCGTGTGCACATCATACACTTTTGAGGCATGTCCCCTTGTTTTGGTAAGGCAGACAACAAATGGGCACAAATTTATTGTGAATATGGTCCCATTTATTGTCGATTTCGTTGTTCTGGATGTTTGTGTGTAGTTTTTGTTAGTGCTATATTTGATGCATTTTCAGATGTTGAATACAAAGTCTCGCCCTTTACAATTAACTTTTATTGCGGCTTTTTTGGTGACCTACAAAAACTGCAGCTGTGGGGGGAATCTCCTAACTTAGTGGCGTATACAAATTTTAAATCTGGGCGTAAACGTGGTTTTTTAAATTTGAAATGACAGTCCAAATGTAAAAGAGCCATCCCATCGAAAATGAAGGTGTTAGAACCTGTTCTAAAGCGTTGCTCCTGCTGGAAACGCCACTGCTAAATGCAAGTTATGGTCCCGTAGAATTCAGAGTTTACGTGTATACCTGTCCAAATACATATACATGGCTCAATTTTCTGCAAGAACCGATGAAGTTGCTTTTAGATAGCGCTTTTCAATTACATGCCCAATGTGTATGCGTAAAGGCCTATTATAAATTATGAATGCCTAAATGGATTTTCTGCATTTCTAAAATTACTACCTAACCAACACCATCCCGCGTAGGGCTATCATTGAAATTTAGCCGTATTCTGTCGAAATTTATCACCAGCGATGTCAAACAATTATTTTCCAGGGGAAATATTGGAATAGACCACCGGTGATCATCGACGCAAAGGGCACCCGGATGCAGCCCTACACCCCTTGTGTGTTCGAGAAACCCTGAAACACGCCCACTCAAACGGATCTGCCGTTACGGTAATTTGTCCAACTGTATCGGTTTCAATTATTTTTGCAAAGATGTTTTTGCAAAAGTCCAAACACGTCTTCCTTAAATGTATTGTTGTCATAATAAAAGTAATCATGCAAAATTGCTGAGAAAAATTGCGAAATTGAGTCACCCCGCCAAATATATAAATATAGAACCTACCCAACCGTTATCAACCGCACTATCATTTTGCAAATGGGTCTGTATCCTCAATCAGCTAGAAACCAGAGTGATTGGGTTGGTATCCACCATACTTATACAACAGCTCCCATTGGATCTCAATCAGCAACCGAAACTGTGTCAGACGGTGCACTGACTATGTGCATTGTGCGAGAAGTTGAGTGACGCATCCGGACTCCACACATACACAAATCACCAGCAGAACCGATTCCCGAGCGGTTGAGCGAGGATTAGATCGGTTGATACTCTGAGGAAATTTGTTATTCACTTTACAGTCCATCGTCCGTGCACGGTCTCTCCCCGTTTGGAATGGGTTCCACGGGGCAGCAGACGAACCGTTTTGTCGACTATTTTGTCGTCTGTGGACTGGAGCCTTCTGCAGTTCTTCAGCCAGGCCAGTTCTCAGGTAAGTTATCGGCAGCCCTAGTCGTCACATGGTTCAGCAGGGCTAAATGTCCTGAGTGTGACCGTGTTGAGGAAATCCGTTAATCAGTTAATTGGGTAGTTCTTGCTGTAAAGACCAGTTTCTATTATTCCTATGTACAACATGTATATTTTTTAACTACAAAGACTGCTTAAAATCGCACATTTCTCTTGCAAAGTTCTCCCAGCCATGCCAGTCATCTCTCATCTATCCTGCCATGCCTGCCTTGTCATCTTACGAGTCAAAATAATCATGAATATAGCCATAGCAATGGATAACTGGGGCTTTCTGTCACCATGATAGAAATAAAACAAATTTCAAAAGAGAACCATTTGTGTAGGGATGACTCCACCATCCTAAAGCCAAGGCTTGCCAAGTCACGATATGTTTGCATAGGCCTAGGTAATTTTGGACCCAAGACTGCCTATCACCCTGCACTGGCCTAGTATATTGTATTTTGCTGGATCAAAAAGTTAAAAATGGTGAAATAAAACCAGTTAACATGTTAAGGGGTCATGGTAGTTGTTACAAAAATGTTAGCATACTTGTAGTCAGTGTTTACCTGTCATACATGTACATGTACAGTGTCTAAACAAATGTTTGTCACGTTTTGGGTGTCCTTGTCAGCACGTGCATTTGTGAGAACATTTGGTCAGTCATGAATGTCAGTGAAATGAATGCAAGAAGGAATCACAGATTTGAATACGAGCCAGACTTGAAGCACAAGTTTTGTTCAAAGTAATCAAGACTGGTGTGGTGAGTGCTGACAACCTATAATCCCATTCCTGTGTCATGTGTAGGCCATTCAGGTACATGTACACACTTCGTCCACCGTACTGTATTACATTTACACGATGCACCACACTGCCCTAAGATTACGCTAGTACTTGTGCACTATTAATAGCTCCATGACTGGACCAACATCTTGCATGTACATGTACTTGTAGGACAAAAACAGGCCTGTTGACAAGTCTGGACACTGCACAACAGGGATACATCTAGACGTGACAAAAATGTAAACTGCAGAAACATGCCAGGGGTTACATATTTGCCTATGAAATTTGTTGGCTTATGAACATTGCTTGCTAGATAGAGTGGAAAGTGGTATGTTACTGATGAAGTGCTCAATGTGGCTGGATAGTGAATATGAATTTAGTTTATTGAGTGTGTCAAGTTTGCGATTTGAATTATGGAAAGCAAACTCGGCAAAAAAGACTGCAGGTCACCAAACGTATCTTAAATTGTGTGATTGGTTAGCTTGGGAGCTTAACTTAAGACGGGCCCAATGCTACCATACATGTACAAGTAAATCTGTTTTTTTTCTTTTAAAAAAATTCTGTTGGGACACACAATTCAAACTAGAAATTGACAATGTTCTCCATACGGGTTTTATCCTCTGGTGGAAAAGCCCAAAACCCCTCTCTGGCTGACTCACAATATTTCTGCTTAATGAACAGTGTGAGTACTCGCTGTGTATATTCAGGCTAATTTTAATACTCACAGGATGATGCATGAATTTAGTGTTTGAGGTCATGCGTTAACGTTGACAAGGATGTGCTTTACCTGCAGAAGTAGATGTGTGTGTACAGTATTATCATGTACGTACAGGGGTATTACATGTACATGTAATATTACCATACCCACATGTACTGGTATAGTGTACTAGATAGACTGTGGTTTGTTTATTTTATTGTTTACATACATGACAATCAAGATAAAAGATGTGGACAGGAAAAATATCCAAGATTTCGTGCAGATGACTCAGGCTGAATCTGAGCTTATTTTCCATTACAGTACATAGGGGCACAATGTACGTATACTGTACTTCCTTAATGTGTTTCTTTGTGCTCAGTGTTAGTTTTGTGAAGATTATGCTCACTATTCATCCGACACCAAATTCTTGAATGGAGTAAACAGTTATTGGCACACAGAATAAAGCTGTTGATTGAATGGAAATAATTGGAAAACTTCCTGAATTAATCCACTCGAGTGAGTTGCTTCTTCGTTGTTTTACTTGTTTTCAATCTCAACAACGGTTGTTGTGCTTTTTGAAGAGGCTCCAAAAACTTGCTCTGACTTCTTGATCTCTAATGCAATTACTGAAAAAGATAACAGGAGCTTGGCTCCATGGACACAGTGCTGTCCATTTCCCAGTCGCAGGAAAAACAACACCCCAACCAGCCTTATCACCCGGGCGAAATCAAGCTCGTCACGATGGCAGCCTCTGCGGACTCTTCCAGAGTACTACTAATCTCTCAGGAATTCACTCTGGCTAAGTGATGGGAGAATCGCTGCCTTGGTTACTCCCCTACCTCCCTTTTTCTCCTTCTACCCTCCCCCTTCCCACAAGAAAAAAAAGGAGGGGAATACGTGCTGTTTGATTCAATAATGCAGTATGTGGAGTCGTCAGTCGCCAGACTGGCTGGCTGCATTGGGCCAATGTTGTTTGTGCTGGAGGGTTGAGGGCTGTGTACGCAAGAAGAGAGAATTCGTACAGATATATACTTGGCCCAAGGGGGGGCTTGACCCGGACAGACTGACTTGTGTCCGCCTAACACAGTTGACCGAGAAGTGGAATGAACTCCTGTACCTCATTGGGTAGGCATTTGGCAATTCCACAGTTTGCTTTTAAAAAGCCTTTTTTGGCCAATAAAGTCATATTCCAAGAAATTGAGGATCTAAAATTATGTGAACTGTTGTTGAGCTGTTGAAGTCAAGACGTTATAAAATGGCTACCCTTCTAATCTCAAATCCATTTGTGCATACATGTATTTTGTGCTTGTTCATGCAGTGTGCATTAATTTGTACATTTTCTGTTATTGTAAAGTATGCCCATATAACAGCCACAACTGCTTTCTAAATCTTTGCCTCTGAAACCCCAAATTTCAAATCACCAGTAACTACCGCTTGAAATTGGCAGTTGGCATTGGTATTTGCATGGCAGTAATTGCAATGAATTCCTCTCATAGAGGCCCATAAAGCTTCACTTAATTATGGCAATATTATACCCTGAAAGTGAAGGTCAGTTTGGCCCAAAGAAAATATTGACCAGTGCAGTGTGACTGTACCAAACCCTGATTAATTCCCATCAAAGACAATTAACATCACTGCAGGTGACAAATTACGCATGTACATGAAGACAGGTGATTGACCTACATGTATCTTTCCATGCGTATGCTACTCCATTGTGCTGAAGATTTCTAGTTACATGTTACTGGTATGGTACATATACATGTACAGTCTAAATGTATGAAACCGTTAGTTCATGAGTACTTGTATATCTGCATGGCATTAATTTAACAGGTTCATATTGAGCCATTTGTACAAATGTAGCCATTGTTCCGTCATAAGGCAGTCACAGCCACACACACAATGTTGACAAACAGACGTGTACATCAAGGGACATGTACAATAACCTTTTAACTTGAAGTATTTGGTACTAAACAGCACAAGTTCCTGAAGAATATTATTTTAAACTCTAAAGATACAAGTATATGTAAATTATACAAAACACATTAGATACAGAAGTTGTTGTTTCCACTGACTTGACTTTTATTATCAACAATGTGGATCTGAATGATATTGTACTGCGGTATTAGATTACTGGTACATGTACATGTATTTATAGTGTTTAATGTATGTGCATAGTATTACCAGTAGTCCCAGTTGCTGTTCAATGCGCAGACAATTTTAAGATTTATTTACTGGAGTATTGTATCTCATGAATCATGACCTACTTTGAGGTAGGCTACTGCCATATTTTGTTTATCTTTACATGGGCACAGCAGTGAAAACACAGTGTTGGGATGCCTCCCAATCTGCAGAACTACCTCTATGTGCATACATGTACTGGTATACATGTACAATGTACATACCCGTACTGTGCAGTGTCATGCCCAAATCGTGCAGATTGATTGGTAGCAGACAGGAAATAATTGGAGTGCATGTTCATGGACACCTAGCACTGATGACAATTCAGTATGTGGTCATTTTTTGGGAGGGAGGGCACAATCTTTTCAAATTTTTTGCAATACAGTGTACTGGTGGTGTATAGGCCTACATCATGAAGATTTGTACTTACACATTTGCATGTTTATTAAAAGTACATGCACATGTACATACCATACACCCAAGCTTGTACAAGTTTCTAACAATGTATCATATGCCAGTGCACAGAAGTTTACATTTGTTGACTGCTTGTGTATTCTTGTTTACTTCAAGAAGCATGCACGTGTACACTGTACGTGTGCAGTAAACAACATTTATACTTCAGAAAAATGAAAGCTGCTTTGTCTGATATCATGCAAAATTAAAAGTACGAGTCCACGTTTCACGTTCATTGTGCAGCTGTTCTCAGCATGTTGAAAAGTCTGAAAGGCCTGACTTTAACGCATGACATAACCCGACAGCATCCACTGCCAATAGAAACCAAAGCTTACTGCTGGCTTTGTCCCCAAAGTAACGCAGATGTGGTACATGTAGCATGTGTCCTTTTCAGGAATTGCGTATCTCCTCCGCTTTCCGTTGACAATGGACATCAGAGGCTCGAGGGAAACCCCACCACATGTGACAGAAACGGTTGACGTAATGCACCGCTGCAGCTGCAGCATGCCCCTTTGTTGGCAAACAATTGCCCGCGTGGGGTTATTTTTTCTTTTGTGTGCCCGGATCGGGAATCCCAGAAAAAAATTACTGTTGAATGCCCCAAATTAGACGTCAATGCCAACTCCGTTTTGGCAGTTGCAGTAGAGGGGATGAAGTATTGGTATATTGTGTCAAAAAATCCTTTGATGATAATGTTTGCGCAATGTGGGCATTTTTATTTTTAGACCGTGTGAAGTCTTAGACTTGGACAGTACTGCTACCGATATTGGTAAATTTTAGCTGTTGGTTCTGTGGGTAGGTCTAGTACCGGTACCAAAAATTATCCTGATGTCATTTCTGTGGGAATTTTTTTTTTAATATTACAGTGTGATCATACCAGTAGCTGTGGAAGTAAGACAAGAAGTTGGAGAATTCCTGAAGCTTTTTCTCGATGTATTCAATTATTTATTCACTCATTTTAAGAAATTGTCATGCAGTTTCTGGATCATTGTGTCTCGCCTACCATAAAAATATGACAAATTTTGTGAAAAATAAAAAAATTTGAAATGCAGTTCTCGTGTTATTCTGAGTGGAGGTCCCTTTAGCAATTGGGGAGGAGACTTTCTGGGTTTGCCTGTTCAGTGCCTGGGGAAATGGCATTCTCATATGTGTTCCATGTTTGAACAAGAGCTTGGTTTAAGCATTAAAGGTCACGTGCAGTGTTGGCAAATTGTTATTTCATCATACATGTGGAGTAAAGTGCTTGGTATACATCTTTATCAAGTTTTCAGTGAGAACTTTTGTTGTGTACTTGTTTGTGAACAGTATTGAAATGCACATGTGAATTTTAGGTACAGCGGGATAAGTACTTTTCGCACCGATAGCTTTAGCTGTTAAAAGGAAAACAAACCTTAGCTCTGTCCATTTCAGGCTCCATCTACATCTACATGTGGGTCCATTCTGGCCCAATATGGGTTGAGGTCTCATTTCAGGAGCATAAAATCACATGGAATTCAGCTGACCATAGTACTGTTTCAATTGACCCGAGCATTTAAATTTAGGACAGCCCCTAGCCTACATGTACATGTATGTTGGAGATGTAACCAAGCATAGTCAGAGAGGTGGCCGTGTTTCTTGGCATATGTTGTGCCAGGTTGTCATCCTCTCAGTCACAGGATAACGCTGTTTATTCCATAAACGTTTATTCCGTAAACAGCGTAAACAATAGAAATTTCACAATTCATCATGACCGAACAGATAATGCCGTTTACAGTGGACCACAAAGTCCAGATCAACAATTGTGCAACAAGTTGTCTCCATTGTAGTGGAGGGATCTGGATATTACCTCAGAGCTGTTTATGTAGCACTAGCAGTGATAAAGATGATCTTTAGAACATGTACATGGTGCAATAGTGATATCCTGTGTAGTCTGCCCCCCCCTTTTGGAAGAGTGGCTATTAAAGATCTTACAGGATTTTGTAATCATACAATGTACATGTAGTAAGACCACCACTTAAACTTTTTGCATGGGGCTTGGTGCCCCTTTGAAAAGAAAACCATTAAGAAAGAATGTGCCTTTGGGTTCCTGATCAGTGGAGGATTTTGGAAGATGTAAGGAGGCTAAGGTTAACATGATGTAGGATCTATGCATTGGAAAGAATGACCAGTTAATCACAGAGCAAGGACACAGCCCCGAGGTGTTCAATGTATGGTACTTGTATTTGTACTTCCAATCCCTGTGGTGCTATTTCAGCTTTTTATTGACATTTCCTGACTTTGTAGCAATTATGCCTTTTGGTTTTATGGAAATGGTTATTTTCCCCCACACCTTCAGGAGTTAGGGTTGAATAAACCTTATTAGGGGTTAGTTTTGAACGAAATCTGGTACATCAAGTTCTTTAAATTCACAACATAACAGGTAGAATTCTCCATGTTAAAGCATTTGCTTAGTTACAGACGTAGTTAGAGATGCTTTGCACCAAGACACTGTTTTCATGGATAAGAAGGGCATAAAGGAACCATATATTCCAGAGATGGCAGTCATTATGCAAAAGCTTGCCCCGAATCATGAGGTCGACCTGTAGCAACAATGTCTCTAGTCTGAGGAATTCGAATTGCTATGTGCAGTTGGATTCAACGTACCAGATTTTTTTTCAAGTTGAACTCGCAAAAGGCTTCTCAGAAAGCAGAGGCAAAGAATACCTGCATGTTCTGTTGCCATTTCAGAACTGGAGGTTGGGAGACATGATACCGTGACCTTTGAAGGATCTGAGAAAACCACTTGGGACTATTGCCAAATGAGTATTGCTAGTTGAGATTCCGGAAATACAGGATGCATAAAGCTTAGGCATGGGGTAGGATAGTCTTTGGTTTACAAGTACATGTATGATAGCTTTGGAAATTGCCCGTACAGATTGAGTGGAAACTTGCGCGTTTCATTTTGAACGATTTGAACAAATTAAAAGTGTATGTATTGTTCCAAATGGTTTCTAAAGGTACTGGTACCCGGTATACATGTATATGTATGTCCATCGTGTAATGTACATGTATCTATGTACCAGAATACGGCTTTTTTGGTGCTGTACACAGCCTTGTTTTCAAACAACTTACTCTACACCAGGCCTTTTCATCAGTGGCCTCTCAAGGGTCAAGTTACAAGGAAAGGAAAAGGAAAGAAAAAGTGGATGTGGAAAAAAGGAAGGTGTTTCATGTTCAGTGCGAAAGATGGTTGTTCACGTTTCACTCAAACCATGAAGGTAGCAGTACATGTATGTATTAATGCTTGTGAAAATTGGTAGTGTATGTTGTATGATAGGCTGATCTTGAAAACAGGATGAAGAGAATTCCAGAGCAAAGTGGTGCATGGATTCTTGGAAAGAACCTAAGGGTCGGGAGTACATTTTGGAATTAGCTTTGGGAATTGTGACAGTATACATTGATGTTGGTGTGGACTGATGTTGAGCGTACATGTACGGTACATTGTACCATAGAGCAAGGGAAATTATTGCAAGGTTGGAATAATAAATAACGGCAGATCTGATGTCTTTGAAGAGGGTTATAACAAATAATCAGTGTTTTCTAATTGGAACTGCTTGGCCAGTTGTTATAAACTTGTGGAATTTCAGGTAAAGCTATCAGCAAGCTTTTTTTCTCTGAACCCGATGCATTCCCCACTTCCTGTGTGAAGGAAGGAATACAGCTCAGTGGGATATTTATCCAGGGTTTTACTGGAAACAAGGTGATTGACCCTTCAATCTCTCTTCCTGGAAAGCCTAGTGTATTCAAAGTGGTGGGATGTTTACCCTTAGCAGGTATACAGAGTCATTCTAAAACCACTGTGCTTTGATGTTCAGAACAATTCAGCTGTTCACATCATTGACCTTTACCATAGTGAGGTTTGCTGCACTGTGAAGTTTACTTTGTCTCAATTGGAGTGGTCATTGTAAACCATAAATGCTCAATAAATGAGCCCCACGGACTTAACCACCATCAGTGAGGCCCAAGGTACAGAAAGTACCAGCATTTTATTGAATATGATCTTGCAGTGTACTGGTGTGTGAACCCGTCTTCAACTTTCTCGCATGGTTTGGTACGTGTATCATAGTGCTGGGATCCAAAAGAAGCCAAATATGTACTTAAGCGCTTGCACTGTCTTTTGCAAAACCTGCTCAAATCAACAAAATCCAACTGAAATGGCCCGCTGTCACACACACATGTACCGTTGCATCCCTTGGGTTATTTGTCTCCTCTGCACACAAGTCCTCCCTTACCGATGACATGTTTAGAAAAATGGCCTACGGTAACCATCAAATGCCACTGGCATGCAATGCTACAGTCTACAGATTTGTGAAATTACAGTTGTGGTACATGTACTGTACATGTACTTGTGTAGATCACACATTCCTAGTTCCAGGCATACTAGTACATGTACATGTACATAGTGTACCAGTACATGTACATATGAAGTATGTGTGCTCATGGTGTGTTGCCCCACGGAAGATTCATGCTCATGAAAGAGCACATGGAGGGCATTATGATGCATGGACATGTAATGGTATGTACAGCCCATGTACATGTACATATGCAGTACATGTACATTACAAGTACATCTATCTGTGCCTCCTGTTTTGTGCCTTGGCATTTTTTGGCATTTAAACTCTGAATGTAGAAGAACACAAAGACAGATCTTTAGCACAAGTCTACATGTACTGATTCAAGTGTGTTTTGAATGGCACGCCAGCCAGTTCCCAAATTACAACTGAAGTCAGTGTACCGTTACCATAACAAATCCACCCTTTGTCGCCTGGCTATTCTGTTAACTGGAGCAAAGTGCCTAACACTGGCTAAATTTGAGGAGTTAGCTGTATTTGGGCAGATGGGTAAACAAGTGAAAACCAGGCACAATGTATAAGAAAAGTGTCAAGGTGAGAGGAGTGTAGTGTTGTATGGTGTTTATGTGATTTGGTGTAAATGTCAGTGGTACAAGTAAGGATGACTGGTTGACAAAGAACTCCCCCCCCCGGGCTCGATACTAATGGCCATTTGCTAAACATTGCTCTGTGAAAGGTTAATCATAAATGAAGGTACTTGTAATGTAATGCACTGCATGCATGTACATGTATCCTGCATGGAGTGATGAAATGTAATTTAAGAAGACCAAGTTCATGGTTTCTCAGATTGTGGTGTGAATGATTTTGCTAAGATTTACATCCAGTCAATCCAACTGCACATCTGCCAGTGCAGTATGCATACTAATGTGTACATGTACATATGTACATGTACATGTACATACTAGTACACTGTACATGTACATGTACATCCTGTGTACACTTACGTTCAAAAACCTGTGCAGCTTCAGATCAAAGAAAAATGAGCTCAATATCTGTGCCTATATTAAAGAATTAACATGTCGTTTTCAAGTTATCGAGTTCACAAGTGCAGCGTTTTTCCTTCTCATGTAATGATATACCGGTACGTCGTTGACTGACATTGCAGCTAACTGCAAGTAAGATCCTACTGCAATCTGAGGATTGCAATCTAGAGAACACAATCTGAGGATCGTACATGTATCTCAACTGAAGTTCAATTAGTCTTTGCACTGAAACAAGATGCGTCGTTGATTAAAAAAAAATTGCTTCCCCCAAATTTGGCATCCAGCAAAAAATTCATGGTAAAAATTGGGCCAGTTGTGAAACATGTTCACATGAAACAAAATAATTGTGTTCCTTTTTTAGTGTGTACGTGCATGTCTTGAGACTGGTTACACAGAATCTGCTTCGAAAAATATTCACATTAAATGTACATGTAACTATGATGTACAACATGTACGAGGAGTCAAGATTTTGGGCAATTTCTCCCGAGTAATGGCCTGTGTGGATGATGTACTGTACATAGAGACACAGGGATTATGCAAATCAGAAGAGTGAGTCAAGTGTTGAGGTCATCATGAGGTCGCGGGGATGATGGTTGGATATGGCTATCCTGACAGTCCAGTGCACGTGTGACAGTGAAGCCCATTCACATGTTGGGAATTTGGCCCTGCGTTGCCCACCAGTCCAAATACCGATATTAATTTTGAAAGAATTGATTGCGCGTGTATATTGATAAGAATAAAACAGCACCACTCTGGTTAGGCTGTGTGATAAAGTGAATACATGTACTTAAATTGGAAAATGGGGTACACACATACAAGTACAGTATACATATCCATGTACAGAAATGTACCGGTACATGATGATGCACTGCTACATGTACATGTAGGTCAGTCCCTCTTGAAGTACGGCATACCGGTACATGTACATGTACCGGTAACTCTCCATTTGTAATATGTTTCTGTCAGTGGATTGGGCATTTGCATACTAACAATTTTGTAAAATTTTGAATTTGTGAAACCAGGTATACCACTTTATCTATTTTTAGAAAATGTTCATCCAACTTGCTTTACTGTTGGACTTGAAGCGAAATAAAAAATTGGATAATTCCTGATTGTGATTCCCTGGGTATTAAAGATTGTGAAATAACAGAAGCAGTTTTTGTCTGTTAAATGGATGACAAAATGGGTGCTGGCATTTAAAACTGTGGCCCCGGTCATCTCCTTTCATGTAGCAATTTTTCTCTGTGAGTTGTTGAGCAAAAGTTAATTACATAATTTAGATCTGCAATGACATGCAGTTGAAAATAAAATTCCTCAAATACGTATAAACCTCCACCAGATGGTCTGTATTGATCTGATGACATCAAATCGAATTATTGCATTAATCAACCATATGAGCTTCAAATAACTTCAGTGCCAGTACATGCATGGATGGAGACATGTACATGTATACACATGTACATGTATGTACATGTATTATAAATGTACATGTACATGTAGTTCACAAATATGGCATTTCAAAGCAGGAGTCTTTCTTTGATTTTCATAAAGGGCCAATTTCCTAACTCCGGAACCCAAATCTAAACTTTATACAGTAAATCATCAGTACAGGACAGTCATTATGCCGTATACATGTAAAGACAAGAAGCTTTGTATTTTTTGCAAGAAAGGCTGGGATTTACCTGAAATATTCAAATGAAAAAAAAAATGGCAAAAGTCTTGAGTGGATTTGAATCAAGAGAAATTTCTCAAGTACAGTACCTGTACATAGGATACAACATTACTCAGCCGCTGCTCAGTGTGTTCCCACTCCCAGTATCTTCAGCCGTGTTAACAGATCTCAAACATGTACCTTGGAAATCCCATTCTAAACGTGTGTGTAAGGTAAGGTACCGTACATGTACCGTGGACTTAAAAAACATACCCGTGCAGCACATGTACATGTGCCATATGGCACAGGACACTGTACCTGCTTATTGCACTGTAGCATGTACATTTACATGTACCAGTATGTACATGTACTAGTACATTTACATGTATGTGTAAAGATTCTGCAAAGAAATAAGTCTAAACTACTGAACGGGAGAAAAACGTGCAAAATAAAAAGGTTATATGGTAGCTGGGAAAAATTTGGCCGTACCATACTGTGCAAATCGGTATGGGTCACAAATTCAACACACCTCATTTTGAATCGTAATACATGTATTGCAAAAAAAACGTTGCCATGTGACTCACCCTAGTCAGATGATTTGAGCAAGGTGACAGTAAGCCCAGGCTTCTATCCCAAGGCACTATGTATTGCTTTCACGACTGAGCTTCAACAGTTTGTGGCAAAGGGGCCCTGCAGTGATAGTACTCACGGACATCATTAGTAAAGTCAATTAAGAAAAGGAAAATGCTTGTTCAATTTTGTATCACATTACAGTAGCTGTATATTAGTTGCACTTACTGGAAGCAACATCCACCTTCTGCCTAACTCAATAACGAATAATATTGCCTTTCAATATTATCACCTTGGCATTGAAAATACCGTAATTACCGGTGCTTACGGTACAGGCTACAATTAATACCTTGCAGGCGCGCAGGCTTATCATGTACCCAATAAACAATACCTGTAGCAGATGTGAATTCGTGCTGAAATTAGAAGTGAGGTTAACTCTTCAGATTCGGAACTTAAAAGCATCAGTGAAAGAATAAAATGAAATTTCCTGTCAAATTAGTACCTGTCTGCTCTGATGAATAATTTCATACTTCTGATAAAATATGCCTTAGAAGTATGTAATGCTAGGTTTGAAAAAAAAGTTGAAAGGGAAGCCTGGAACTCACATGAATTCTAACATAGTCTAATACCATCCTATTCAACAGTTAACAATTTATAAGACAGATTTGGTGGAGAAGATGAGCAATGGCTTGTTAAAGAAATAAGGTCCATTTTCCAGTTTTGTGTTGCTATTTTAAAGGCATGTGGTGTCTCTTTGCATATTTGTGGGGACTCGCCATTATTTCAGTTCATGATAGCAGAGGTGGTGAGCAAATTTTTTCATAAATAATTTCAGTAAGCAAACATGTATTTTGGGTAAAGTCCAGAGTTTTCCGCTTTGTGGAAAATCCACAAAAATCGCGGATTTGGGGGTAGAAAGTGGAAAATGCAATTTTCAGTAAAAAAAAATGAATAAAACAAATATTTTTGATCGTTTCTGCACAATTAACCCTAACAGTCCCGAATGCTACAAAGTACTACTTAGTAGTAAAATGTAGTACACATCCCTGTCGCTTGTAAGAGGACATAACATTATTACTCTCTGAAGCCATAAAATAAAATAGAGAAGACAATGTACCACACAGTGCTGTGGCACTATGAATGCCTGGTTTCATTGTTGTCTGTACGAGTAACAATGGAATAAACCTAGCCAGAAATAGTAATTTGTAGTGCTAGGTCCTTCAGGCTCAGAGTGTTACGTAGTATTTTGTAGTACTGAGTACACTAAGCCAAACAACGCCCGGTACTCTTAGGGTTAATCAAATAAATATGAACCCAAATTAGGAATGACAACTCACTTTCACTGTTTAATCACTTTGAAAGGAACATTTGGTAGGATTTCCCCTCCTGTTTTTCCTTTGCGATGTCGCAAAATTCGGTTTTGATTTCCTCCGGCTCCACACCACGGAGATCACACAGGTACCCGTTCCCTGCATAGTGCCCAGACGTCTCACGGCTTATGAATAAATCAGTAGGGACGGGGACCAGTCCAAGATCACAGTGGCATGGTGCGTGTAGGCTCTACATGTATCATTGTGCCAAAGATACCTGTAGATGTACAGTAAATGGAGGCCTACAGTACATATGTGCAAAAGCTTGCCCCGAATCACGAGGTATAGTAACAGTGGTTTTAGTATGGAGAATTCAAGCTGTAATGTTCACGTGAATTTAAAGAACTCAGTGTACCAGATTTGGGTCAGAGTTAATTGCATACAAGGTCTGTCAGGTCTCCTCTGGGCTCTTCAGGGGCCATTTTCGTAGAGCTGCTTAAGCACAAAATTTGCTTAATCTGGAAAAAACTTTGCTTAATAAACAAAGGTTACAAACTCAGGCTCTATCTGATTGTCAAGCTAACCAAAAAACAAGCTAAATACAATCCCAAAACAATACACATCACATGGTATTTTGGCTGGTTACCTGATTTATCGAGTAAGTTTTTTTCGCACTTAAGCAAATTTTTTGCTTAAGCAGCTCCATGAAATTGGCCCCTGGTGTGAGGTGACAAGCTGCTTGACATCCCCAGGCCAAACTTGATAGGATAAACATTGCATAATTTGCGTCATATTTCCGTTGTTCACTTGTGATGTTTGTACAGTATTGTGTTGCCAGATCATCTTCCCATAGCTGATCTTGGCAGCAAGTTTTGTTCTGTAGAATTTGAGAACTTGACTTCGTGGATGAGGTACCTAATTGCTTTTTAGGGGAGAGGATGGGTCCAAATTCCTCATGTGATGAAACCTGAATCCTTTTTGGCTAAAACAATCCAATACACGTACATGCACATGTACTCGTACATGTATGTACATGTATGGATACCCCTGTACATGTATTCCTGTCAACAGGAATTATATGATTGTTTAGATATCTGCACATGTACATGTAGATATCTGCACATGTACATGTAGATATCTGCACATGTACATGTAGATATCTGCACATGTACATGTAGATATCTGCACATGTACATGTAGATATCTGCACATGTACATGTAGATATCTGCACATGTACATGTAGATATCTGCACATGTACATGTAGATATCTGCACATGTACATGTACATGTAGACATCTGCACATGTACATGTACATGTACATGTAGATATCTGCACATGTACATGTAGATATCTGCACATGTACATGTAGATATCTGCACATGTACATGTAGGTATGTGTGGTATGAATTGTTGGGCAACTAAATGAAGTACATAACATTGAGTGGTTTTGTAACTGTTAAAGTTTATAAACAGTAGTCACCTTCTTGGATTGTCTGAATATTTCACACCTGATGCAAAGATACAGGTTTTAGTATGTTCAGTATGGGACCCAACTGAACAAAATGAGTCATAAGTCAGCAGAGCTGCATCTCGCATGAGTGAATGAAGTCACTAGGAACTGTCAACATTGTTACATGACTAAAGTGAAGAGCTGGATACATGTATGCTCCTTATGCATATTGCAATGGACAGTGACCAAGGGAAAAAGTCCTGGAGACTTCTTTCATGGATTCAGTCAATCTAGCTCTGGTCAGACTGAGAAGCTGGAGTGAGATGCTGTCTTTCTTCCCGTGTGTGGCATTACGGAATAAAAATATGCAGGACAGTGTCTTTGGCTTTGTGAAAATTCGTCTTTCTCCCTACTTCTCAGTGTGCTGAAAAATTGCTGATGCTTCACAATGTACCTCAGTAAAAGTAGTAATACACATGTACGGTTTACCAGTTTCCTTATTTTAGCTATACCGTAGATGCTCCTTTGTAAAGTGGAAGTTTTTGCGAGATTTGTGATTTTGAAAGGGAGAAGAAAAAAATGGATTGCCCTTACTAAGACTTATGGATATCGTTCATTCAAGTATGCATCACCATCGCTGTGGAACTCTCTCCCACACCATATCAGAACTGTCAAAAATCAAAACGAATTTAAGTCACTACTTAAAACTCACCTGTTTCATTAATTGCTTTATTTCATAATATTATTATTATTATTACGAATATTCCCTTAAATTTTGTTCTCGGCACCCCAGCTAAGGCTCATTAATGCAGGGGAATTCAATAACTATGAACTAAAAGTCTTTTTTGCTATCCAAAAGGATCAGTAAAGTACATGTAAGTCAAATAGACCACTTGATTTTATTGTACAAGTACCAGAATATATGTGTGTGTTTAGTGCTGTTCAACATAGACCTTTGACAGGACATCTTTCTGGAGAAAGAGGTGGATTGTGAGCTCATTCAAATCCTTCAAAATTTACCAATAGGTTGTGCAGGATTTTGCCCTGTCCAGATTGTACCACAGAGCCTAGCCTTATTTAATTAATTCATGTTGCTTTTTGGCCCAGGAAAGTTCAAGTACATGTCCATACATGTAGATGTGCACTCCAGAGTACAAAGACGGCATTGGGTTTCTTGGTAACAGTTCCGAGATCCAAGAAGGTTGCTCAACATAAGACCAAACCTTACACGTTGGTACATGTGGTTACAGATTGGTTCATATGCCCAGAAAACTCTGTGGGTGGCATCATTTCATTGAATTGTGCTTTTATCAAGGTGTTCGGTGTATGATATTACCCTAGTTGCATTCCTGCATGCTGTGCACACGCCCAGTCTATGACATGCTAATGATACCTTACATGTTCTTGTATCTCACCAGTACTTGTTGAGGCACTGGTACTCTGCCGTTGTTCCAGATATTGAAAGTGATGACAGTAACGTTTTGATTTAAGAAAGTTGTTTTTACACTGCAATATCTTTGCATTCATTCTCAGCTGATGACATTGACCCCCAGATCACTTGAAACAGTTCTCGTAAACAGCTTCCTTAAGTAAAAGGCTTCCTTAAGTAAAAGGGTCCAATTTGAGAAGTCCCCAAGTGATTAATTTCCCCAAGTGATGGACTGCCACAAATTCAGAATAGGGCATTTGAGTAAAAAGTCCATCCTATTATGTACACAGTCCCCAATCATCGGCAGCATTTCTGCCATAATACCCTGATGGTACCCCTTTCACTTTCGCATCTCTCAAAATGAGTCTCTTTCATCAGAAGAAAAGGGAGAAGTTATTTTTAATCAGCCTCACAGGATATTGTCTGTACATTGTACACGTACATCATTACATTGTACACGTACATGTGCATGTCAGAGTTCTGCACACCGGTAGATGCACTTAAGAAGTGAAAGTGAAATCTGCCTTGGACTGAACTGTACCTGCTGTACATGTACTGTACATAAAATTTGATTGAGTCCTGCAAAAACTTTGAGCTGAATACCTTAATTAACATATTTCTTTTATCTAAATATTGCTTCTCAGTTACTCCATTTCATCAGTTTGTTGGCAGGAAACTTTCATGCCAACTTTGACCTCTGCTGCAAAGCCTTGTGGTATTTTTGTGCTTGCTGGGAAGGTCATGTTACAAGGAAGTAGGGAAAAAAAAAATCATCAAATCTTGCTAGAAAAATCTGTTCAGGAAATGCTATCAAGGTCCCTGGTCACGCATCCCCATGAAGGAAGGCACTGTTCAGGAGGGTGTAAAAAAAATGGTAACAAATTGATGGCGTTCCCTCTAGACTCAAGTGACTCATTGAATAACTATCATAGCGTGGCACCCATTATTTATACCCTGTCAGAATGTGATTGATAGCAACTGTCAAGGAAGGCCAAAAAAACCCCCAAAACAAAAAGAAAGCGAAAGAATAAATGCTCCATGAAATCTCACCTCCCAGTCGCATACTTTGGAATCTCATTTTTCTCAGTCATGTTCCAAATCGAACATGTACATGTAATTATTGTGGCAATTACAGTTGATGTACGCATGCCGTTGATCATGCCACTTGATTTTTCCAGCGATTTGTCCCCATCAGATAATTGTACGGGTAGTGTTGTGCGAGAGTCCTCAACTGAGTACTTTTTGAATACTTTTGTCCTGCAATCAATGTTCCTGCTTACAAACCTGTAAAATGCACCTTTGTGCCTGAGTAAACCTTATTTTAAACTTTGGTTTCACTATTCCAAAGGGTATTTTAATGCCTTCTCATTTTTATGCTAATGAGATTTCCATATTCATGAGCAAAACTGTGATGTCATCTCAGGAAAAGGCCTCAATGTTACATAGATTTGTACACCAATAAGTTCTGCGTTTTTGCAGATTTTCCTGGACTAAGTTTTTGCTTCTTTGCTGGTTCATTGTTATTTATGTGCATACATGTAGCAATAGGAAATCATCAGTCCCTCTCTCAGAAATGTTTTTCAGTTAGTAAATTCTGGGTTCACAATTTGAACAGAAAGATGCACTGAACCATGTCTTCCTCACATGACATCATAGCAAGAGCGCCCTCAGTTGTCTGTGAAAACATAAATGATATTGATTGTTTAAAAGTGTGCGCTTTTTAGTGCATTTAACCGAATAGGAGTGTGTAAAAGTTTTCATACACTGAAGAAAAGTACAAAGATGCAGAAAAACTGTTCTGGAGAAAAATTCATTGCAGCTACACTTCATTTCAACAGTGATGGTCTGAAGTCGTCGTGTTACTTTGTAATCTTACTGTACCGGTACCTTTGTACACGTACCATCAAATACCCATGTACTTCAGCTTTGTTTCCTCCTAACTAATTCAAAATTTGGGAGAGAACTTGGCATTTGAAAAGCACTCGACTACAACACTGTTGACAGTACTGTAGCTAACATATTTGTGTTGGCTGTAACCCTAACCATCTACATGTACATGTATGTAGGATCCCTCCAAATCCATCAGGAGATTGGGTTGAAGGAGCCCTGCTGGCATTACTTGGCAATGAGCTTGATGCTCCTTGAAAGTGCGATGTGCCAGATCCCATTAGTTTCTTACAAATTGGAAGATTTTGGAGGATTGAGGAGGCAGAGATACCATGGACATTAAATGTGCTTGCAGAGCTGAGCTTCTGGTAGAGATGATGAAGGCAGTACTAGGTGGCTGGCTAGCTAGCTGGGGGTTACCGGGCTCCTTGTAGAATGGACTTTGACAGGAAGGGGCGAAGTTGAAGCACTACTCAGCTCGGCTAAGGAGGATTTGGTTTTGCAGTCATTAATTTTTCCGTTTTCCCATTTTTACATCATTGGGCCGTGAGTAATAGTGCAAATGTGAACAAGGTGCACGTGTGGGCAGTGTGAAGGGGGAACGCGTGGACTCTCCATGCCACAAATCAAATTTGAACGGGAGTGATAGGATGATGAATCACCGCTCATTCCCAACTATCGTGTACAGCGAGCTGTGCTTGACCAAAGTTCAACATTTCCTAGTTAGTACAAATGCACTGGCAAGTAACGCACAGACCAGCATTGCTTCCATTTATACAACTCCACTGTGCTCCTTTTGACGACAAAATAAAACAGGAACTGTGCTTATTTGCTGAAAATGAGATGCCGTGGAACAAATTTGAGATGTTAAAATGCAGTCTAAATCAAACTTGGAGCAGCCATAATTTCTACAAACAACTCCAGTGAAAGAAGCAAACTACATCTACCTTTCTACGTCTTTCTCAGGTTCTCAGGGTTATTGTTGAGAAGAATTGTTTTCTTATTGGTCATTTGTTTCAACCATTTCGGTGACTCAAATCAAACCCTTAACAGATATTCATGCCAATTATTTGCTGGCAAGGTTTCGGCCCATTCTAGGTAAACATAAGGATATAGTTAAAATAGATCTGTCTTGACTACCCTGGAAATTAAATAGATTACACCATGTACACTGGTACACATACATGTACATGTATGAAGCCACTTGGTGGCATATACTGGTTGGAGGTCAGGTGATCACACTAATAATGTAAATTACTAGCTGACATCAGCTTCCATGGACCAATCCGAGTGCCAAATCATTGTACACTCTGACTCAAACTATCAGTAGCCCCTCCTCCTAGTAGGTATTGTGATGACCGGCTGAATTGTAGCAACTGATCCTTGTTTCTTGACAGCGACGATGCATTGTGTGCTGTTGTCGGTCGCTTGAATTGGTTGAATACTGCATGTGGTCTTGATATTAATTCTGATTGCACATGTATCCAGAGAATATTACCTCCGAATCGCGTCATCGGCATGATAAGTGCCTGCTTCAGGAATATTTTCCAATTGCTTCCGTTCGACCATGGTTAAAGTTTAAACTGGACGTTTTTGTGGACGAGGCACACTAGTACATGTACTAAAGTACATGTATGTACAGTACATGTACGGTAGGAGTGCGCTGCTCAGTGCTGGTGCCGGTACCTGCAAGAAGTTTGAGCCCCAAATTTGAAATGAATGCTTGTGCAAAGAGATCATTGCAATATAAGTAGAACTTGTGTTGTAGTGCATATTACACCTACCGATAATTGAAAACTGTGCTTCCCAAAACAGTGTATTCTTACCTGTTCCTGTACACATACTGATAAAGCTCAGTGTTCTGGTACTATTCCTTATCAAGAAGGAACTCCAAATGGTGACCTTGGCCTGGCCTGTGATTATCCATCTGGCCTGGAATTTGTTTGCTAACTCCCAGATAATATACTACATGATTCTACATCATACTGGTATGTGTACATGTTTATTTGTAGAAGACATGTATACACCTACAGTGTACCTGTAAATGTAGACCTGTGTGGCATAGCCTAGTGTGTTTTTACTGTGCGTCGTAAAAAACCCAGTCTGACTCACAAATTCCATTATCGTCTTTGGCCCAATCAATTAACTGCAGGTACATGTACATGTACACACATGTACATACATACATGTACTGTATACATGCTTTTTGGTAAGATCCTCTTGACAGTGTGAGACCTGCATGTACTTGTACATCTACATGTACATGTAGCTGTGTATTTCCTTGTCCCCTGTGTAAAGTGTGGGAAAAGCAACATCAGCAGCCTGGTCAACTTCAGTGGGTCGAGTAGATAAGCACTCTTTTGTCCTGTGAAATGAGAGAAGCAAATCTGCAGACACACGGAAACAGTCTTCCACCTGGAATCAAGTTAACAGTGTAGGCCACCAGCTACACCTGTAAGTAATTGCCTCACTTCAGAGGCAGTCCCCTTGGAGTGCATCTACAGTGGGCTTCAGTTTCACCATATAACAAAGTAAAGAACAGATACAAATCTTCCCATTCCTGTTCACCACTTCAAGAAATTTCACACAGCACTTGCAAAGTGGAACGAGAGAAAGTGTGGGGGGGGGGACATTGTGCAGCAGAGTTACAGTCAACATGTGCATCATATAAAGTACAGATTGTGCATCAATGTATGGCGGAAGCAGTTGGCAACAGAAAGGAGCTGAGTATTTCAACTATTAGTCTGGCTGTAGAGACATGCTGAACACCATATGCGGGATGCTCCTGCATCCAGATGGAGCCCCAGGAGAGGTGGGCAATTTTTTTTCCCCAGGCCCCCAGAAACCCGGACAGTGTTGTTATTAACAGTGAGCCCTTGAAACAGATGCATGCATTAGATCCCTTGGATCAGTGGGAGTCTGCATAACAAATTATTAACACTTCATATGGCTCAATCAATGAATTGCGAGGACGCTATAAAGATTTTTTGTTTCTGGTAAAAGCTTGGTAGCCTGTCAGTGTGTATCAGTTTTTGTGTGGAGCTCCGGGAGATGTCCGCATGTACTTGTACATGTACGTGTAACGTCTGCTACATTGGAAAAACAGGTCCCTGCTGAATGGATTACACACACGCACAATTTATTCAAAACTGAGAATTTTACATCATTTTACTACATTTCTGAAATGTTAAATGGCAAAAGACCTTTAACATTTGGTGAATAGTTTCCTTGGTGTAGATTTCTTTCCTGAGTCTTCACTTAACCGACACGGAAGTGACAAGCTTGATCACAGATCTGTTCTCTAGTTGGGAATACATGTGCATTTCCTGTCGTGCACCAGGTTTAGGTATCCATGGGAAAGTTTTCCAGGAAATCTCTCTGATGTGTTACAAAAGAACCAGGATGTTCAGAGTTTGCAGGATGGGGGAGCAGGTTGAGGGCAGCAAAGCTGAATTGTTGGTCCCAATTCCCTGCCGCGGATTTCACACAAGGTTTTTTTAACCTTAACAGTCCCGAATGCTACAATGTTACAAAGGGCCTGTCGCTTGTAAGAGGACATGACATTCTCTGAAGCCATAAAATACAATAGAGAAGACAATGTACCATACAATGCTGTGGCACTATGAATGCATGGTGTCATTGTTCTCTGTATGAGTAACAATGGACTAAACCTAGCCAAAAGTAGTAATCTGTAGCCCTAGGTCCTTCAGGCTCAGAGTGTTTCATAGTATTTTGTAGTACTGAGTACTCTAAGTCAAACAACGCCCGGTATTTTTAGGGTTAATGCATTTGTGTTGTTTTGTGTGTGTGAGTTTGTTTCTGCATTCAATTGGGGACCCTGAACAATAGAGGACAATAAGGTCCCCGATTGACAGAAGGTCCCTGGTTGACAACTGTGTACAAAACATATGGGTGGTCTTGTAAAAAAGTTAAAGTACAAACAAAAGAGGAACAATAGGGGGTCCCCAGTTGCAGGCAAATACACACTTGTGTGTGTGTGTGCAATACTTTACATGTACATACACACTGAATTATACATTGGCACTGTTGTACTTTTCCTGCAGGTCATTACGAGTACTTACAAAATACATTGCTTGCAACGGTGGCTTCAACAGGATATTTGATGTGTTTTGCTCTATGATAATAAACCTCAACTGTGGCCTGTACTTCATACATGTATAGGGTGCCTGAACCTTTATGACTGTACGGTTTGCCTTACGTGTACACCTGTATGTGTGATTTGCCATTGGAAAATTTTTCATAAAGTTCACTTGTTTGGATAAGAAATGTCTTGTGCCAGAAACAGAGATATTTTAACGAGCTGCCAAAACTATTATACGAGTCTATTTTCCTTTCCCATTTCAAATTGTTGATTTAAACTTTTCACACTGCTAAATTGAGCGTGAATGAAAGGAATGCATTAACAAGATAACACCAAGAGGAAGGAATAATGAAACAATGCATAGAACCAAAGAGAGTTCAGTCCACGGCTAGAATTTTTTAAAACCTTTTTTTGTTGTTTTAAGCAAATCAAATTAGGTTAGCTGTCATCAGACGGCCGGCCCGGCCGTGTCCAGTACTCCATCATTCCCCATACATCATTCACAAGTTGCTAATTTGAGAGCCAAAAGAATTTTGCTGCTAATAATACGCAAAGGTAAACACAACCTTTCAGGAGCAACCCAGGGATGTCAGGAGGCAAAAAATGGGCTGGCTGGCCCCGAATGACGTACTAGCATAGTACAGGGTAATAGAAGAAACTAATATAAACTTGTATCCTTGGAGACACAGAAAGTGAGAGAGTGTGAACTGGGTTTTGAAGTACCAATGTCCCCTCTGTGAATCAGTGAGTCTCTTTTCAGAGGCCTTGCTCATCTGCATATCATTTCAACCCATCTTGAACCCAGTCTCAGTTTAGGTATGGACCTGGTTGCATTTGTCATGGATCACACTGTGAATTTGGAATGTGCTTGAAATGCACAAAGAAGGTCCACACATTAGATCAAACACATGTTTAGCAATATTGAACCAACACTTTAATAATACGTGTACACTGTAGTTAAAGATGCATGGGTGTGCTTTGTTGAATATCTTGTCAACTTGCTTGTTCATTCTTAGCACCGACTATTTTATTTTTTTTGGGCTGTTCTTGCAAGCCATGCTGGTAAATTTGAAGTGAGGGTCAATTCTGGCATGTGCTATTTTGGGGAGGGTGGGTGATTGGCTTTCAGCTTTGTCCGGCAAGACATCCACATGGCAGTGGATGCAGTGTGAATGCACAGTAAACGCGTCTACAAGTGGTGGCTTGTTGCAGTCAATTTTTCAAGTTAAAAGACCCAGTGAAATTACTGATGATTGACATTGGCACATGTAGGTCAAGAGTGGGTGGAGAACAAGCCAATCTTTCAGCCACAGGAAACCACGAAGGTCCTTCTAAACTTAGTGAAATTTATTTCAGAATGCGACTGCCAGTGAATACTCAAACTGTGTGTGATTATGGTAATAATGCATATGAAGTGTATTTTGTTTTTCCTTTTACGTACATGTATGTACATGTACATGTACTGTAAAGTAAGCCATGACATGTTCCTTCACAAATGTACAGTACATGTACACGCGCATCCATGTACACGGAAATAAGATGAACAGCAATTTGTATGTGACTGCTCACTGATTGGTCCATCACTGATTGGTCCATCACTGATTGGTCCATCACTGATTGGTCCATCACTGATTGGTCCATTTATTACTACTCCTTCCACATTTTTATGCACTGGTTTTTGCTACATGCGGCTTGTTTTTTTCCGCTCTGATTTGTAGGTGAGAACACACACCATGTTCACCCACTACTCAGGGGCTACAAGTCGGCCGTCCTCTCCCACTACCCGGCAGCCGTAGAGGGGAACCCCTTTGATAGCGATGGAATTAACATGGTAAGAGTTGTCTTGGGTCTTGGATGGCATGTGGGAGGGAAACTGCAGTACTGAGCAGGCACTGAGAATGGGTGTAATTTCTGACTCAATTTTCTTGTTGACAATACCCCCGCTAAGATTTGGACTGTAAAAATCCCTTAACAGAATCTATTCATTGGTTCAGAGTGTTGGAGAGGGAGGATTTATAAGAACTGCATGTAACTTTTTTGGATTGAGGTGGGGTGGAGTAGGCTGGGACCAGTTTATTCAATTCATGCATGCATTGAGGTTCTGATTTTCAGACAGGTTAAACTTAAAGTTGTGAAACAAATGTTAAAAATTTAGAAGTTGTTCGGAAATATTTCTTGTCTTATTCTACCATGATCTAATACCGGTACCATTGCTCCCTGAACTGGAACCTTCAGGGATGACTTCATTATCATGTGGATACCCACGGTACCTTCACAGGAAACGGCTTATTCACTCTTTTTTGTGGTTGATATTATAGTAGTGCAGTCCAGAATTTGGCTCACAAATCCCACATTATTGAGAGGGCAACGTGGCCCCCACTGAGCAAGGAGAAAGATTGGGCATTCTTGTGGTCAGAGCATGGGGAATGCGGGCTTGATTCCTGCTGTGGTTTGGCAGGACTCTTGCCTTTGGGAAGGCTTGCTGCTTCAACTGGAGCAAGATGAAAGCTCTCCTTTTCCAAAATAAATACCAACCTGTGAGAGGTGTGTTGGTAATGGCAGGGATTCCACTCAAGTATGTGTGTGGTACCGGTAGGCCTGGCAGTAATCCAGCATGGCTGAGCTTCCTGGTAGGCCCAGAGCTTGTATGATGTGATGATTTACTTGGCGTTTGTCCACTCACAGAGCAAGGATCTTCGCCTGTGGCTCACTGTACATGTACATACATGTACATTGAGGCACTCCACATTTATAAAGCAACACTTGTTCCCATAATGTCAGTTTCGGATAATTAAGAACATGGGGGGGGACATCACGGTTATTATCAAATGTGATAAAATGAGATTATACCGGTAATTCTTTTCTAAACGTTTGAATGGCATACATGCACAATATCTGAACAAACTCACAGGTTAATGTTTTTGGACAGAATTTGCATCAACTTGAGACATTGTGTACAAAAGAGTTAACTTCCAAGACCAAGTTGGGAAGGCAGAGCCATTCATTCACCTCCCCCCCGCCCCCAAGAAATCATCAGTCCCAGACCTATCCGCACCTGTTATATTTCTTTGAGGGTCACGGTTGCTTTGGAGTCATTAAATGTTGCCTGCTTGAGTGAAGAAACATGTTTTTATGTCGGTGTGTTAGTGATAACATCTACATGTGCATTCAGTCATAGCTGATGTGGCAACATTTCGTGATCTGGGCATTTTTTTTCTCCACAAAGTATCAGGCTGTTTAGAGGTACATGTACAGTACCCACTGTAGGTTCCTTTTTGTAGTTGTGCGTGTTCTGTACATGTACTTGGGGTGAGCATGCGTGAGGTACTGTATTGCGCATGTATTTGTAACCTGGAAAAATGGCACGCTATGGGGGAACTCGCAGAACAGCAAAAAGCTCTAACTAAACCAAGGATCTTTGAGGGAAAGGTCACCGGAAACCGAAGAAAGAAGGACTCAGACACAAACTTTAGGTTTAAAAAACAAACAAAAAGGCAAAAGAATTTATTTACAGAGACAACCAGATGAAAAATCAACAACTTTCACCGGACTTAAAAAAAAGAAGAAGAAAATCCATTAGAATTTGACCAAAACCAGAAATTTAGAAATGAAGAACCTAAAACCCTAAAGTAAGTGATATATGCTTATAGTGTAAGTCTTCTATACATAGAAGTTGACACAACTTTCACTGCCAGAGACTACCAATGCTTTCCACAGATGAAATTTGCATGATGGATTACTTTGAAGTATGAAAAGGAACAGCAGGAGGGGAAGAGAAATCATTGAACCTAAATATTACGTACACCTACGATGTACTTCAACCTTGTTTTGGATTGATGGGTCACATTTGTCAAAGTGACTAAGCTCTCAAGTAGAGTTTAAGAAAATGTGTGTGTATCATATTTTGATTTGCTGCAGTCCTGCAGCTTTTCAAGCCTCCCAGTGAAATGCCATGAGCCGCCTGAAATGTCTAGACACTCCAAAAATGTAGGCTCTAATGAATATTTCATGTGTTGGAGTTCAAAATTAAATTGCCAGGGTGGTGCGCATTGAAAAGGCCACAGTTCAACTGATTGGGCAGACTCGTCTGTTGCCAGGCACAAAAACCCCAAGAGTGTCTCATGAAAGGGCTCTCCTAATCCGCTGTTGGCAAACCAGCAGGATGCTCGATTAACCAGGATTTGGGTAAAAGGGATAGATGAGACTTTCCAGATCCAAGGCTGTGTTGAGTGGGAGCTCTCCGGAGGCAGAGGGCAAACCGAGACCAGGCGATGTCTTACAGCTGGTATTGCAATTAGAACATTGGTGGATGATGAAGTCACTTGGATCTCCGGTCTACATGTATGCTCTGTTTTATGTTTTTTTTTTTTAATACCGGGAAGTTAACGATCCTTGTCTTGCACATGTGTGACAGTTAATCCCGTAAATGTCAAGCAGATGGAAATTTGGCCCGAATGACTTTAGAAAAAAAATAGTTTGTGTGCCAGGGTTGAGTTCATAAGAAGCATTCCAGTGAGTAATAAAGATTGGCTTTCTACATGTATGTACATGTACATGCCCTACAAGTGGATACATATGGCACGTCTACAGTGTTATTGTAGGGTGTATCTTAGAACAAGCGCATGTACTTTCTTCAGAACTCGATGATTACATTGTACATGTATGTCAGCAGCACATGCTTCACTGCGAGGAAACTTCTCCTGCAGGTGGATGGCTATTCCCTCAAGATACATGTAGGTGGAGTAAAGTGGATGAGGCACCGGGTACATGTAGTCCTCAACAAGATTCGGATTGTGTCGATTGCTGTGCATATTGCAGATCCTACATGTACATGTACCTTCCCTGAAGTTTGAACTTGAAAAGGCACAGCCACCAAGTGCATGTATTCTAAGAGTGAAGAGCCAGTTTTGTGGATGTGAAAATATTTGAATAAGCTGACCTCTGTGCCAGAGGTCCAACACAACATCACCGACAACACACCGACTGTCCTGAGATTCTGTTTGGAGTGAGAGATTGAGGCTGTGTTAAGATGAACTTCCCCCCTCAATTCATTGTTGTGTAATTGTTTAATGACTTTAATGGAGGCTTCAGCAATTCACTCCAGAACATAAACAGTCAGTCTGCATACAGGTACATACATGTACCGGTAGGGGCAAGGACGGGTTAAACCGCGGTTACTGCCCTCAGATGCTCATACACGCTAATGCCCGCATTGGTTTTAGTTCATACATGCAAAATCCAACAAGTTTGTGAGCTAGACTACATGTACAATGTAGGTCTTGATCTTCAAGTCTACCACTGTGAAGTTGACCACAGTCCTGTGGTAGCGAATATTGCTGTCAGACTGCACTCTAGAGTATTTAAAAATATGAGGTTTGGGTTCAGAATTGTTGTACGAATTTCACTCAGGGGACTCCCGCAAGTCACTGTTTGTTATGTTTGGTTGCATATTAGAAGTTGTCTCTGTATCTGGCCTATTCGATGGTCAAATTAAAACCGTCTGGAAGTGGTTAATGATACAGATATATTCATTATTTCTCTCTCCCTCGTCAGCTGTGCATGCCCAAGGGCCTGACGGTGCGCACCCAGAAGCAGGACCGTGAGCCGAAGTTTCATTCCTTCCTCATGACCAGGGAGGATGGGTCACGCACCTACGGAGCGGCGCTTACCTTCTATGAGCAGGCCACGTCACCGCGCATCTGCGCAGCGATGGAAGTCCTGCAGGTAAGGGCACCTTTGTTCTGGTTGGTAGTTTGCATTGATTGTGTGAGTTTTTGAAGGTACGGGAAGGGGGAAGGAGAAGACAGGTGGTACAGAGTAAACCCTAATCTTCCCAAAGCATTACATATCCATTGGATGAAAATGATGACGCAAGCTACTGTTACTTGTACCTGGGCTTGATGTTCCTTGAAAGTTCAAGTGAAATTAAGTTACACCTAACCTCGGAATTCAGTAGAGTGGAAGGTTCTGACAATTCCCCTCAAAATTGTCAGTGGAGGATGTAGGACAAGAATTGGATTTTACCTCAAAACCTTCGGACACCCTGATTATCTGGCAGAGATGGCGTGATCCATCAGGATGAAAAGCATGCACTTAAGGAAGTCGGTTCTCAAGATAACAGTCAGCCTTCAGCCTTGGCTCTACTGAGGATGATTGTTGACATAGTGTTACTGATTTACCACCTCTGCTTGTTCTGTAAATTGAATGATTAGTGTTACACTGAAGCTGATCATGCGGTTTCCAAGTTGGCAGTTAGTCTGATCACAGATGCTTTCCTATGGCTTTCTGGTCTCAACATAAATCGGCACTCCATCGATTTTTACTATTCATAACGTCAAGGATGATTGATGAAACTTTGAGTGTGTCAGAACAAGTGTTGACTAAAACGCTGTCTGTTAATGAAGCTGTAGTTGAAAGGTAGCCTGTTCATTGTGCATTTGCACTTTCCATTTTCCAAGAAACAGCCTGCATTACCCCTCTCTGCTGCTTTTGTTTAGAACTGCTCATTGTTTTGATGGAGACAGAGTCAGCATAACCGCACTTTGGGCCGAATCAGGAAAGAGTGCTTACTTCAGCCCAGTTCAGACATCTCTCTGTTATTTGAATTACTCCCAGATTAAATACCAGGAAGACTCCCTGCGCCGCAAGATGAGCAACATCGAGTCGCCGTCACGCTCCCAGGTCATCCTGGAGAGCCTCTCGCCTAAGATGGACCGGCGGGGCTTCTCCCCCAAGCACCGGCGCTCCTCCAGCCCCGGTATCTCCACCATGCAGTCTCCCAAGATGAGACGCAAGACCACGCCAGTCCACGTGCCTGGGCAACAGAGGAAGGTGGCCAACTTTGACCCCCTCAATGACACCCTCTACGTCTCCAAGTGTGTATGTCTGATCATGCAGGTAGGTCAACACGGCTGACTCATGAAATGCATATGTGGCGTGAGAACTGTAGAGAGTGTTCTTTATCCTAGTCAGATTGCCAGATGGGACTTGTGTACTGGAACGTATGTATACATTGGATCTTGATTAACATTTATGTGTAAACAGTACGTAAGTTTTCACAGCTGGTTTTCATAACTTCATATCTAAAGTGTTCACTTGTCAGTAGTTGTGTGAAACGAATCTGCATAGCCTTTAAAGGTTCCTCAAAGAAATTGGGACACAGTTTCAGTTTTCTTGTGTAGTATGAAGTAGGTGTACACATTTTAATGCTTCAGGCATGTAACTGCCTACTTTTACCCATTGTCATCGATGAGAAATTTGAGCAACCATTCCAAAACCAAACTTAAGCAGCAGGATTGTCCGTAGCTGAAAGAGTCTTTTATTTACCAAACTGCATTCTTCACTGGATGAGGTTGAATGAGTTGTAAAGCTGGAAAGGCAAAGAATTACTTGCTTCAGCCAATATTGAGGTGGTTGATGACACACTTCCTGTATGGCTTCTGAGGCGTTCTTGATCTTCAAACTTTGACTCCTTCCATCGTTCTCTTGTCCCCAGGTCCCCTTCATCCAGCCTTGCCGTCGCTTCCTGGAGGCCATCCACAGTGCAATCAAGGCCATGGCCGCTCCCCCTCTGCCTCTTGAGTCCTACATCTACAACATCCTCTACGAGGTGCCGGGCTTGCCCCCGGGGCGCACCTTGAGCTTCAGCAGCGCCCCAGGGGAGACCGTGGTCTGCCAACGGCCGGCCAGCACCGAGCTGCCCCTGTGCGACTACTCCATGCGGGAGTGCGTAGAGCTGCTCGGTGTGGAACATCTGATGGAACTGATGACGTGTGCTCTGCTAGAGAACCAGATACTCCTGGTATCCAGAGGTAGGTCAAAATTTCCTTTATTTAAAAAAATTTGTTTGAGAAATGAAAAACCAACAACTTTGACGTCTGAGGTACATGTAGGTCTGTAGTCCAGTCCGTCTCAAGCCTCTTCAAGTCTTCTTCAGTCTTAATCCTAGTCCCATCCTGATCAGATGTGTCCCCTCGCCGGCCAAGACGAGACAGGCTTGTGAGAAGTTTTCCATTTGAGCTTGTGTTCCATTTGAACTTGTGGTGGAGGAGCCCTGATCTTGTACATGTCAAGATATCTGAGGTATTGGAGTGTTGCCTGGTCAGCCGTTCCCTTTTCAGTGGGATAATTCACAAGCGTCTGTCCTTAGCACAGAATATTGCTTCCACATGCTGGAGGCATAATACCTGCCTATATTGCCCTTCCACTTCCAGTGGGATGATGGACAATTTCTTTGTACATTTGTTCCACAGAGTATCATCGTCTGATGCTGGTAGCAGAGTGCATCTCTGCCTTACTCTTCCCGTTCCAGTGGCAGCACGTCTACGTTCCTATTCTTCCGGCAAACCTAATGCACTTCCTGGATGCGCCCGTGCCTTTCATCATGGGGCTGCACTTGGACGACGGAATGGACCAAACCAACCAGCTGGAGATCCCCAGCCATGTGAGTTTGCCTCCAGCCAGGCCAACATCACTTTATGTCCAACCTGGCAGAATGAGATTGATGTCACCACAGCTACTTTTTGAGTTGAAGACCCTTGAACTATTGCTTAGTGTAAATCAATTGGAGCCTTCAACATAAAGTCCTGTTTTTTAGTGATACAAGCCCAGTTGGGTTATTGAAAAAAATTGAACATTAGATATATTTTCTGGGATCCGGTCACAAATTTTCAACAGTTTTGGTAAATGGTATCATTGACATGCCAAGGCACTCCTTGCAGACATGAAACAGCCATGAAAAATGTGGTCGCCACAGTTTGTTTAATGAGATGAAAAGGGTCTTTTGGAGTTATGGAAAACCCAGAAAAAAGTACTGTTTTAGAAAGTATAATATAGGGCTGGTGTTGAGAGAAATGCTTTGTAACTGACCCGAGATACATGTATTTCAGTCAGGTGTTGTATCTGCCGATTAACATTCCTTATTCCTGCAATATACTTGGTCACATGGCCCAGGGTACTGTTAGGGCTCATGTAATTTATAATTATATTGAATGACATCAGGGAAATACTTCTTGAAAAAAAGCGAGGTCACAATTGTCTGACATAAAATGCTTACCATTATTAATATTTTCTTGTCAGGCTGCCTTGTGTTTTGTGGACATTGACAACAACTGTATCGACCTCCCAGAAGATTTACCCCTCTTCCCAAACAGACACCGTGTTGTCCATGACCTGATCAACCTTCTACAGCGCTATAATGTCTCGCCTAGACCCCTGTCTGAGAAGACCCCAACACGCACCCCTACAAGGGGTGAGGGCAGTTTTGACTGGTCTGAACTCAAGACGGAGCTCACCCTGATTGGCACGGGATCCAGCCGCAACCTGGCCGTGGAGGGCTCCATCGAGGCGGACCAGGACAGCTCCTACTTTAGTTCGCCCAGCCGTGGCGAGTCGCCAACCTCTGTCGCGCCGACCAAGACAGACATCCTGCGTAACAACGAGATTGTCTCCAAAGTAGCGGCCATCGTGCAGCGCACGGGTGTCATCACATCCATCAGTGAGCTAGAGGACAGGAACAGTAACACCACGTCTCCCGACGGGGACACCAATCCCGAGACGTGGAGTCCCGTGCTCAGGAAGGATGTGGAGGAGCTGAGTCTGAACTCAGCCATCAGGGAACTCTTCCTCAGCAAGCTGGTGGAGCTTCTCAGACACTATGAGACATTTGTCATCCAGCCTACTAGTCACAGCATTGAGTCGTGGTTTGCCAACAGGGAACACATGCAGAATTTTGACAAGGTAAGAAAATATAGGCAACCGACCCCACACCAATTTGACCAGTTTTGATAATGTTTACATAAAATATCTTAATATGTGCCAGGAATGGTCCGTTATCTACTTTTGGACTAATTTGTTACCCTAAAATATCAGAAGATTGAAGAATGTTCCAACAAGAAAATCTTTAGTTATAAACTGGAACATCCACGAGAACACACTGAATTCCCACCAAGACCACAGTGTTCCCAAAAGGAGCTTCCCAGCTGTAACAGGAACATTCTAACTTTCGAGATGCTTCCTACCGGTAACTCCTTACGCTTCATGTGCCCAGTGTCGAAATGCCACAAATCCTGCTCTAACTATATAGAAAGACCTGTACTTCAGGAGCAATTCTGTGTTCCCGTAAAGCTCAAAGGGTCAAATGAAGTATAAACTTTGCAAATTTGTTTGTTTCTGTTCGTAGGCATCTTTCCTATCGGACCAGCCGGAAGCCTACCTTCCTTTCCTCTTTCCCTTCGTGGAGACGCAGATGTTTGCCACCTTCATCGACAACAAGATCATCTCCAACTGGGAGGAGAAGGAGGAGCGGCTGAAGATCTTTGACGGCCGGATTGAGCACTTCCCCGCCAGCAATCCTCAGACTCCTACCACCGAGGTGGACCAGCTTCTACTCATCAGTGAAGCAGGTAGAGCATCAGTCGTTGGCGCAGGGCTATAATAAGCGGGACTCGGACGCAGTCATATAGTGCCGTTGTCAGGTCCATCACAAAGTCCTCTCACAAGTCCGTTCTCAAGGCCACTTGCAAGTGCTTTTGCAGGACCCATCATAAGTATAAGGATGAACTGTGACTCTGAGCTTTGAATAGCCTGTGACTTGGGCTAACATTTGAATAACTTGTGATAGACTTGTGATGGACCTGCAGGAACTTGGTATGGCTTGTGACGGACTCGACTTCGGCACTGCCATCACCACCTGTAAGGATGTTGTGGCAAATTGGGTCCTCAACCTGCCGTAGCATTTCAGCCCCAAACTTTAGTGTCCTATGAGGATGCAATGAAGGTGTGCTGGAACTTGTGTACAGTGGTAATACTTTACAGGATAGTGGTCAGTTTGCTCTGCATATCTCTGTCACGTATTGCTTGGTCTCGACAAACCTGACACATCACTGCTTCTTAGTACTAGATACCCTCTGGCATGGAGAGAGTAACTTGCACATATTCTATTCAGCATGTGCCTTTTTGTTTAGATCTCTTGCCCTACTCTGCCTATGAGTAAGGTTTTTTTTCCTGACAAGTATTATAAAGTAATGAACCAGTTGTCATTTTAGGGAAGATAGATATGGATATTAACACTTTGTGTTTTGTATGCGCTTTGAACATGATGATATCACAATGTCGCTATGTTGTTTCATGCTGTTTTATTTGTATGACATCATCATAAAAAACAGCTCGATGAATTGTAACTTCCAATTTTGCAATTTTCCCTCAGAGGGTGTGGTTTCATGTGTCTGCTTGTACATAAATGGAAGCCACTGCCTATAGTCCTTTGTAGCTTTGGAATGTCTTTGTTTTTTTTCCCTGGACTTGAATTTGAATATTATTTGAAATGTTTGTAATCTTTTGAAGGTTACTCACATCCAAGTCTTGTGTCAATTTACAAAACAGAGGCCAACATCCGGCAACGTGCTGTGAATATCGACTACACGGCTCCCAGCCCCCATGAGCTGACCAGCAAGCCAGTGGACAACAACCACAAGCCGGGCTTCTTCCCACGACTGCAGGAAGAGGTGCTGCTGAAGGAACCCTTCACACCAAAGTGAGTCTGCCTTTTCTGTCTGTCAGTCTGTCCATCTGTCTACTCGCTGCCATGCCTGCTTTATTTAAGTCTGTTATTTTCTTGTATGTCATAGCAGATATGAATTATCTTAGAACAGGAAGGATGTGGGATGATTGTGCTTTTTTCTGGTGAAATTGTTCCTTTTATTTTCTGGTGGATGTGAAACCACAATTGAAAATGATACACATAGTTGATAGCATGTTTTTCTTCCTGGCTGATGTGTTGGTGATCTTTCCTGTTTGTGGCTTTGTTATATGCCTTGCTAATGGTCTGGCTGATTAACTTATCGGTCAACGTTATTTTTTCAACTGAGAAAATTGACCACAGGTGGCCTTGAATCTGCAGCTTCTTGACACTGCATTGTCACCGTACCAACCGAACCACCCAGCCCCTCCCCCTATGTTAGATGAATACCTTCTCTTAACGCCCATTTCCCAGGTTTTCTACCTCAACAATTCTGTCAGTGCCGTGGCATTTTTTGCATTATGTATGCGAACCTTTTGGTGTGATGCCAACATGCGTTACAGGAGAGCAGGATTCCATAATGTCTAACACTGCAAAACAAGGATATTAACAAACTTTGGAATCTGTCAACATAGGACCGGATAGCACAGTTGGTAGATCCCAGATACATTGTTCTTACATCCAGGTTCGAATTCCACTTTAGTCAGTTTTCTCAAATCCATCCAGAAACTTGATGGCATAGAATCAAATCTAGTGTGCCCTAGTAATAGGTTGATGATTTTTTGGTTTCCAATTTGTAGTGGAGCGAGGGTTTGTCAGTTCTTTTGTAGTGTCATCTATTTTTTTGCTGTCCAATCAGAAACAAGCACAGGAATAATGCTCCTTGGAGACGGAAGGAGCGACAGCAACAGCACTCAGAGCATCTTCAGTTAGCTCCGCAGGAACGAGAGGTAAGGGACAGGAGGATTTGGTTGAGCTAGGCACCCTGTTCCGTTATGAATGATAAGTCATGCAAGACACTTCACTCATTTGACTGAAAATTACACTGAAAGATAGTATAACACGCAGAATCTACGTTTTCGTTAACTTCTCAAATGTACAAAACTCTCATAGCACGTTCAGACAATCAAATGCAAATTAAGGCATAAGTACCTTACAATCCAGAAACCAGCCAAATAATTGAAATCAAGCAGATTAATTTAGACAGATTAAGGTTAAAAAGATACATGTAATTAGGTATTAGTCGGGTGAAGTTTTTTTTTTCCAAAAAGTTGCCACTTTATTATACCATTTTTATGTATAAAGATCCTTAAAGTGAGATTATAGTGCCACATTACAGCTGCATGTTCAAGATGAAAATGAACAGTTCATCTGAGGAAATTCTTTCAATCCTAGCTTTCTGTCTTAATCACTTTGTCCAGCAAATCATTCAGCAGGCCAGGAAGGGAACAATGCCTCAACCTGTCCTGTCCCATTTAGACCAGAAGCAGACCAACTGGAAGTTTGTGGAGGGTCTCCTCAAGGAATGCAAAGTGAAGGTCAGTTAAGAGATCTGCTAGTAGTGACACCAGTCAAATCCAAATAAGGGAATAAATATGCGCATGGCTGGTCTTAAACATGTGTTTAAGACCGGCTCAGGAGAATGGATGGGACTAATGCCCAAGCCACAGGTGAGGGCATTATCATGAGCACGGTCGATATATCAATACTATTGATATGGGATCGATATCGATATCGCCAATGTTAGTTATTTGGTAATATCAATATATCCAAAATATCAGATTGTGGAGAAATATTGGAAATATCAAAACTTGGAAAACATTGATATTGAAAAATATATCGGAAATGTCGCCACTGAGGAACAAACTTTATTTAAAAATGTGAAAGTGCAACATTACACTATCGTAATGTTCGATAAGCCATGGCTTACGTTGGTTCTCAAGCTGAATGAAAAATTCCCTGTAGCTTATACTCCAGGCAGCTTATACGGTGACATTTGGAGAATAAATTCAGTCACCTATCTCAGTCTTGCACTCAATAATTCACATACACTTTGCCTCGAAAATATCACAAAATTTATCCTCTAGAACAGAGAATTATTTGCTAACTAAACGTATGTGGACGTACACCACGTGCTGATGATATTGCTATGCACGGCAGTGTGTATCCCATCCCATGTAGGCAACGTACGCAATACAGATGCTAGAACGTGTCGTCAAAGGGAATTGGATCACACCATTACGGTGTAGGGGTGTACCCTGAGAACAATTTACCAGCAATTCAGGCCTGGTATAATACCTTGAAAATTAAAATGAATAAAATTTGATATATTGATAATATTGATATAAAAAAACGATATATCGGTATCAGCCAAAATACGACAGCGACGGTGCTGACATTATTAGCATTCATTCTTCTGAGCAAGATCTTAAGACCGGCCAAACACATATTTACTCCCATCCATAAATACCTTGTTATTCAGAGAGTCAAAAGAAGTCAATGATATTGTTCTTACATTTTACTTTCATTTTCCCAAACACCCCTCCGTCCATTTTATGGTATATTCCTTTTGAAAGTTGTCCAATAGAGCCTCCTTGTATATTAACTTGGCACGCTCGTGGTGCATTCTGCGTGATGCATCGCACGCAGACTTGTATCCAGGTACCAGTGCGTGATTTACGCAGTGGGCATTATCACTTCTTGGCAGGCATCGTTATATGTTAATACACCGTAAAGTCGCATGATGTTGAATAGGGAGACTGTCTGACGTATTTATGAATAAAACTAAAGCAAATTCAACTTAAGCCTAATACACCCTTGGCAAGACTGATGCACTCTGTACTTTGCTAAAATTTGTGAAAAAATTCCAAGGAACTTATATCCGATGAAGATATATTTTCTGGACTTCAGATGGAGTTTGTGGCAGAGAAATCTTGAGGCATTGTATAAAGGCGAAGGAGGTCATGACAGTACCATGTAGGAAATGTCTTCTGTGATGTGGCAAGTGTCTGAATAGAACTGAAAAACTGCAGGTTTCTGGCTGTGTGCTCTTGCTTGTCGCCAGAAAACAGTTCAACATCACTGACCATGTCATAGGATCTTCATGGAAATACGCTGTATTCATTTCCTGGAGAATTGGGAACAAACTTTTGTAGTTCACATGCTGTAAAATGGACCACCCTCTTGAAATGTTGGCAGACCAAGAAGATGCTGGTGAGCAAGATGGGTCAGGAGGCAGTGGAGCTGGGCCACGGTGACGTCAACCGGTCAGGCGTGGAGGAGAACACGCTGATTGCTTCACTGTGTGACCTACTGGAGAGAATCTTCAGTCACGGCATACAGAAGAAACAGGTGGGTAGACAGGGATGGAAAGGGGACTAAGGCCATAAAAGGAAAAAAAAGAGAGTTGTGTTATGAGTACAAAACCCTACAAAGATGTGCTAGATAGAGAAGTTGAAATCACAGCATACAGAGAAAACCAGAATTGTGTACATGAGAATGGGAAACAGGTCAGAGAAAAGAAACAGTTGTGTCTACCGGCCTCAATTTCTTGCAGTAGCCCAGTGGACTGGTTGACTATTTGAAGTTTGAAACTGTGACTGTTATAACACGTCTTCTTCCCTAGAACTTGCCCCACCCCTACAATTTTTGTTTGTGTGTAAAAGCCTCATGATGTATAAATCTAAACCTGGGCTGTACCATTGCCTTACAGGGGAAGTCAGCTCTCTGGTCCCACGTCATGGGCTACCGTAAGATGAAGGAGAAGCGAGAAACCCATCCAGAGCAGAGTCTTTCAGTCCCAACCCAGGGGTCCGAGGCCAGACGGCGGAGCAGTTCAGCAGCCGACCCAGTCCTCAGCCCACTACCCACAGATTTACTCTTTGACGTCAGGTGAGTGTTGCACTGACTCCGGGAACCAGCTTGTCCATTGTCCTCATTTAGTTTTCTCCGTCCTCATTTAGTTTTCTCCGTCTGTCCTCTATCACTTTGATCAACTGGTTAATCTTTGCCTCAGAGCAGATCGCATTCATATTGGGTAATGATAGGCCCTTTGGATCAGCCGACCGACATCATTTGCCTGGCTTGTTGTTATCAAGAACTGCATGTTTTGCATTACACATCAGTGAGTCAAGACCACATTACTGATGATTCTGATTTTTTCTAAATTTCCCTTCGTCACCAGAAATGTTGAGAACATGAGCCAGATCAAGACAGATGTTGGTAACGCCCGTGCCTTTGTCCGACTTGCCTTAGAGAGAAAACTCCTCCATAAACACCTCAAGCTGTTGCTAACAGACTACGAGCTGTGCAAGTGAGTCCCTGCTATTTTATGATTGGGTTAGAGGAGCAAGTAAAAAGCAAGTAAATCACAGAAAGGAATTCTCCTTCATTGTGTTTTCGTATAACTTGGATGTTTGTGATGATACTACTTGTAAGCTTGACTTTGTACTCCCTCAGGAGGCAGACATTTTGGGGAAAGCTGTGCTCGGAAAGCAAAGAGATGCTCTTCCCAAACTTGTGTTCAGTCGGAAAGAGTAGAAACGTATCTCAGCCCACACTGCAAGGTCTATGCAGAAACGCGCAAAGTGACCTATAGACCTTTTTCACCCATATGGCTAAATGTAAACAATACCACCACGTGTGGACCGCCTTGGCCACGGTGATCGCCTTGGCCACAGTGATCGCATATATTCCTACGGGCAGCTTCAACCACGTGCAAGCACACGTGTGAACGCTGCATGCTTGACTAGTTTACCTTGAATAAGTAGATTACCATCACAACACTATGCACTCATTACCATCATAACGCATCAGAGGTCCAGCACGATCGTGACATCACAGGAAAAAGGTCTATAGACCGGCAGTCTGTCATGTCATTTAAGTGGAATAGCATCAGACGATTGTTGTCGTGGTTTGGAGGGTCAGGTTCTGAAAGCTTCAAATTGTCGTTTGAATTCTAGGAAGCGCTACAAGCGATACGCCTTCCTCCGGACAGAGGAGGAAAAGGAACAGTTTCTGTATCATCTCCTGTCCCTCAACGCTGTTGATTACTTCTGCTTCACCAACTCTTTCATCAGCACAGGTAAAACATAGAATTCAGAATCTGACATGTGCGGCACAGGTCCTTTCTTCTCTGATTGCGAAACCTTTCCTCTGGTTTGGAGTCACCCGTCTACAGAGAAAAGCTAGGCAATCTCTGAAATTTTTTTTAAAAAGTGAGTTGAGTTGGAAAGACGATACAAGTGAAGCAAGTTATAAATGAATCTCTCTTTGCTCCAAAGGATGAGTCTGACGTATCCATTGCAAAATCATATTTGTAGCCCGAAATGAATGTATTTTTGAAAGAGACCGATCATGACTTCATTACCAAATAGTCTTTTTAGTCTTTTCACTCGGACTGCAAAATAAATGCAGCTTGTTCAGGAACACGATCAAAAAACGAAAACAATGCGAAAATAATACATCTGTTCTGTCAAATTGCTGTATGATACTTGACACTTCCAATCCTTTGGTATATTTCATGCCTTCAGAAATCACACCAAGGACATATCCTTGGACTTTGCTGGTGTTGTGCTTTAATGCAATTGTCTTTGTCACACAAAGCTTCATATATGCTGCAGTCATCAGCACAAACCCATTTTTTCCATCTGTAGTTGTCTCCTACCGAGTCCTGGTTGTCACAAGTCGCAAGTTCCAAGCCGCCACCTCAGCCAACTGCTGGATCTGTGTGTCAGGCGAGATCAACGACTCCAAAATGATCCCTATACCCAAGAGCTCTCAGGATTTTGTATTCCAGGTATGTGTCTGCGCAGCACTGCGGAGGAATTTAAGACTTGAATATTGGAAGTTAGTTCTTGCATTTATCTTTTTATTATACTATTGTTAATGACGTATGCACGTAGTATGACTTTTTTGAGCTTATTATATCAAGGTTTTTAAGGCTTTGAATGGACTAACAGGATGACGAATGGTGTCTTGATTTGTTTCTGCAGCATAGCAATCTTGGTATCTTGACGACGGTGCGAATCGGGCACGACAACACAGGCCTTCTCCCCAGGTGGATGGTGGATTATGTGCTAGTGCGCAACGAGATCACCGGCCACACCTACAAGTAAAGAACCTTTCAATTCCATACAGTAAAGTTATCCTTTCACAGCCACAGTTAATTTCTTTGTCTTGAATCTCTTCTGCACACCCAAGCATCCGGTGTGCTGTTACTTGAAACGGAAGTGGATATCCCATGCAATTGATTTTGCAAGTCAACTTATTTGCGTAGCAGATTTTAATATTGTTGAGCAGACTTGTTTGCAAAGCAAACTGGACCCTGAGCCAATTTTATTGAGCCAATTTGATTGAAAATTGTTTCTCATGATATTCATGTGTTCAGCATAATTAGCTGGTAACCAGCATAATTAGCTGGTAACCAACAAAGAAGCATATATACATTACATGAATTTTTGTTTAACCACTTCCTGCCGGGGCCGTTATCAATGTTAATGAAGCTGGGGCGGGATATTTATCATTTTTTTCTGTTTCTTCTGTTCTGTTAAAAATTCCTATCTTCATTTACTTGACACAAACACGTGAAGGCATGTCTGATATCCACTCTAGCCAGACAGACAAAATCTCTCGACGCCTGAGTATTTCAGCCAGGCCTGCAGTCTTGTAAAAAGAGCCCATATTTTTTGGTGTTACGTAATATTCTTTTGTTCATGAACCTGGCTCAGTGCACTGCTGATCTCTTTTCAATAGGGACCAGATTAGCATGCAGCGGTGCTGTGTGGCTCATGCCTGTGATGGTGGACCACTTTTGTACCTGGTGGTAATCCGCTCGCTCTAAATGCCCCAAACCTTGGTTTCAAAACAAGGCTGGATTATCTCCACTTTTGAGAGAAAAAACATGTCGGTAATGCCCAGCAGCCTGGTCTTTTGTTCTGAGTACGATCTTTTGTTACAAGGCGCTGTTCCTTTTGTCCGAGTTTGGAGACCCTGGCCATGCATATAAAACGTACGTGTCCGGAGTCCCCGGCAGGAAGTAGTTAAGCTGCTTTTGCTAAGCAAATAATTTGTGTGCTTAGTGGCTATATGCGATTGGCACTTGATTCTCTTCAGTTAAACTGTTTGTATTATGCGTGCTGTGATTTCTCTACCCTTCCTGTAAGGTTCCCCTGTGGGCGATGGATTGGGCGTGGCGTGGATGACGACAGCCTGGAACGGCTCCTGGTCGGCGACCTGCTCCCCTCCCCTGCCGAGTCGGAGGAGCAGGCCCGGGGTTCGCGGACCCCGCCCCGCTCCAGCTCCCCAATCATGTTGAGGCATGCCAAGGGGCAGGCCCCCAAGCTGGATCGGGACAGCATCCAGGAGATGCTGACTGACGCCGTCAATAACATCGTCAAGCACTTCTACAAGCCGGAGAAGGAGGTAAGTACTGCCTGGCTCACCTATATCGTGCATGAAGATGGCCAGCTCCGACTTCTGTACGACTTGGCTGCTGTAGTTTGATTCATTGATGTGTCCTGTTTGTGAAATGGAGGGTGACATCATTGATGTCAAGCTAATACCAGCATACGAGTAACACAGATGCGCAGGATATCCTATTGAGAGAGTTTGCATTGTGTTCCACTGATCCCGATCTCTATGCTACGCATCCATGAGGGATGGAAAACCACAATGCTGTGTCCCAATGCACTGCAGCCAATGGTTTGGTTTTGCTTTAGGGTCTTTAATAAATCCGAAGATTACCCAGTGTGAGGGATAGCAAATTGCACAGATTAACAGCAGTGACAAGGTCTGTGTCATATTTGTGTCATATTTGTGTCATTTGTGTCATATTTGTGTCATATTTGTAGACTCTATCAGGGTGTGCAAAAACCCATGGAATACCTCACAAGTTTTGTTACATTTTGGTATCATTGTAAGATTAAATAACCCGCACATTCTGATTTTGTTACCCCACATGCATGGAATGTTTACTTCAACCTGTTTTGCAAGGATTAAAAAGAAAAGAACATTGCTGCAGGTTTAAAATCATAGTGTAACAGGTGGATGTCAGTACCCAAATCCACACAGGTAATTTGAAACTGCTCTTTCTTTTGTCCTCCCTCACCAGCGAGGCCGGCTGACTGTCCTGCTTTGCGGAGAGCGGGGTCTTGTCCAGTGCATGGAAATTGTGCTACAGTATGGCTTCCGGTCAGCAAGGCTCTTCCGGAATAACTTCTTCATCTGGGATTTCCTAGGTATGTAAGGCAGTGCCGAAGTAAAATCCTTGCGTGAGCTTTAGAAGGCAACACGATGGATGAAAATGTCTTGGACAGTGAGGCCAAGACACTAAGAACAGGTTCAGGGTTGATTTCAACCCTAGATTCAGCCTGTTATTGACCAGGAGTCGTTTAGAAATGTTTAAATGGTCATGGAATGGAATCCCCAGACATTAACAGCCGAAAAATGGCTGGTTGAGAGCCAGTATTCAGGTCAAGTTCTAATAGAAATTTTTAGGGGATTTCGGGACCCTGATGAGCATTAAGACTTTTTGTTGGGTCTCAGGTAGAGACAATGTACTTTTAACACTTGCTGCTGGGGAACCCCATTTCGAGCACCATGGGTTTATACACAGAGCCGGGGTACCCGAAATGGGACAAAAGAGCTGATCCATGTAACAAAAGACTGTACTCGGAACAAAAGACCTGCTGCTGGGAATCGCCATCATTTTTCAGCTTGCATTTTTCGAAGGTAATCCGTCACCGTTTTAAAACAGTGTACCACTGTTTTGGGCATAGCGCGCTCATGGATTAGCATCATGTACAGAAGTGCTCCAGGGCCCCCACTGATGAGCGACACAGCACTGCTGCATGCTAATCCAGCCGCATTTGAAAAGGTGCCACTCACATTCACTGGGGACAGAGGAAATTACGCAACGCCTCACAATTCTGGGCTCTCTTTACAGGGCAGCAGGCCTGGCTGAAATACTCAGGGGACAATGAAGGTTGCCTGTCAGCTTAGAGTAGCCACCAAACAGTCATTCGTGTGGGTGTAAATGTCCATTGAATGAAATGATGAATTTTTAAAGAGTTTTGAAAACTGAAAATCTTGAAAATCTCCCGTATGTGTGCACTGCATTTTTAAAATCACCCAGCAGCAAAATGTTCCATTTTAGTTTTTGTTCAAATGTTTTGCATATTCAGGATAGTTTCAGACAAACCAGCATATCTTAACCACTTGCTGCCGGGGAGCCTGGTTTCGGGCATGTGTTCTTTATATACACAGCTGGGGTGTCCAAAATTGGACAAAGGGAACTGGGCCTTGTAACGAAGGACCGTACTCGTAACAAAAGACCAGGCTGCTGGGAATTACCAACATTTTTTTCACTGTCAATAGTGGAGATAATCCAGCATTTTTTTAAACAGTATACCACTGTTTGGGGCATTCAGTGCGAGCGGATTACCGCCGGGGACAAAAGCGCTCCACCACCACAGGGATGATCCACACAGTAATGCTGCATGCTAATCTGGCCCCTATTGAAAAGACGTCAGCAGCGCACTGTGCCGGTTTTGTGAACAAAAGAAAATTACATAACACTGCTCAATCTGGGCTCTTTTTACAAGGCGGCAGGCCTGGCTGAAATACTCTGGAGTCAATAGATGTTGTCTGTCAGATAAGAGTAGAAACCAGACAGTCCTTCTTGTGGGTCTAAGTGTCCAGTAAATGTGGATATGAACTTTCAAAGAATTTTGAAAACAGAAAAAAAATTAAAAATACTCTGGCCCAGCAGAATCAACAAATGCCCCAGGCAGGGTGTGGTTAAGGGTAATTAATTATTAGAGTTAGATTAGGGCCAGTTATGAAACATAGGACTGTCCACAAGTCAATTTGCAAGCAAGCTCATAATTCAGCTTAGAACTTAAAGAGATGAGTAATTAAAAGGAGTGTTGTCTTCACAGGTAATTTTTTTAGCTTGTGGAATGACTGAGTGATTTTTGACCGGCCCCATTACAACGCTGATGATAACTATTCTCTTTGTTGCATAATCCATTCAGAGAAAGTTGCCAAGTATTTGGACAGCATCGACCAGGATGATGAGGGGCGGCTGGGGTCTGTCCAGGAGAAGCGAGCCCGACGGACGTTCTGCTTCACCGTCCACCAGATCAACCAAGGGGCAGCCCAGGCAGGAAAGGATGGAAAGTTCCAGCTCTTTGTCTGCATCGGAATAAGGTATGCATTCCTCGCCTCTCAACCCTCACTAAGTCAAGTTGGTGAAATAGAATCCACGTTAACCTCTGGCTGGATTTTAATGGATCTCGAAAGATTAGGGTTGGAGTAGTGTCCATCACAAGTCCAGTCACAAGTAACAATAGGACAAACAATGAAAACGGAAATACTTTTGCCAGAGTTCCGTTGAATAGCTTCAGACTTTGCTGAAAGGCTGAATGACTTGTGACGAACTTGCAAGGACTTTTGGTGGCCTTGTGGGGACCAGTGATGACCTTGTGGGGACCAGTGAGGACCTTGCGAGGACCTGTGATGGACTCTACTGCTACAGCACTAAAGAGGGTCAAAGAAAGTGATTGCAAAGACAGTCTCTTCTTGGTATCAAGTCATAGTTGAGAATTATGTCATGTTTTGGGGTCTTTCTCCATCTCACCAGGGGAATTTCGTCAGTTTTGTTTTGTTTTTGTCATGTTGTGTCTTTGAATGCTGTGTGGTTTGATTCTGACAGGGATCACATGTTGCATTGGTGGCTGCCTGTCCTGTCCGAGACTCCCGTAGCTTCTTCTATGTACGAGGACTACTCCTTCTTGAACTGCACCTCGGCTCTGGACTTCCTGGTCAACCTCCTGATGCAGCTGGATGAGTTCAACATCTCCTTGGAGTCGTCCATCACCAAGGGGGTGGAGTTATAGCAGACCAGCAGGCAAGTCAGCCACACCCAGAGTTACTCTATCTCTGAGGGGTGGAGTTACAATTACCAGCAGGCAAATTAGCCACACCCAGAATTAGTCCGTCTCCAAGGGGGTGGAGTAAAACAACCAGCAGGCAAGTCAGCCACACCCCAAACTAAAAACAGCTCCATCACCAAGGGGGTGGAGTTACAGCAGACCAGCAAGCAAGAAAACCACACCCATGATTAATCCATCACTAAAGGGGTGGAGTTACAGCAACTGGCATGCAAATTAACAACACCTCTGAGACCTTCATCACCAGGGACATGGCTACATTTTGGAAAAATATGGAGCTTTATACAGACATGGTCCGTGGCGTTCCAGTCAGAAGCATTTGAGAAATGCAAATATCCCCCAAAGTAGCACTCGTGTGTTGGTCACAAGTGTGAAGACTGTAAAGATTGGCCCAAAGAACCTGATGTCTTCTTGAAACAGAGAGGTAGAAAGCAGGTACCTATCCCTCTGTGGTAGTTGCATGGGCATTATGTGAATTTGGGAAGTCATAAATATATTGATATTTACCCATTTCCTAGAAAGAAGTCTTGTTCTTCCTAGCAGTTTGCACAAGTTTAGGGTTGCATTTGAATCCTCAACATGAAAGAAGTCGGGTCTAGAGTTTACTGTTTCATTTGTAGGGAAACGAGAGTCATTTGTATATCACAGGTAATATGGTGTATTTGGTGAACAAAATGTTTTTTAATCCCAAGGAATCATGTCAAGATTTGGATTTGTTGTGATCCAGTATGAAGCATTATAAAGGACTTTGCTGGGTCGATGAAAAGAGGAAGCGAATACCGGAACAAAATCTCAAGCAAAATGAAACGAAATGACGTAGTCAGGAGATTCATAAATATGGTGCTACAGAATCTTGTGAAATTTTTGTTGTAGTTTGTCTTTCAAGTTTTTGTCCTCCCCCCACGTCGGTACTTCAGAAAATTGATTTTGAATAAAAATGTTCATGTCAAAAACTACTGGTTGGACAGTTAAAAATTAAAAATTTCCTGTAAAAAGCTCCGATATATGGGGATATTTTTTATCTCCCTGCAATGTAAATTTATTAAGTCAATGAACTGTGGAAACTGAACAGCTTGAAGGGAAATTTACGTAAAGAGTAAATATTTAGCTGTTTGTTTCACAAACAACCAAATCTTTTCCACTATATACCTCAATTTCCTGTCGTAAAATCTTGAAATAATTAAAATAAAAAAAAAAAGAAACAAAACAGAAAATAAAAATTTGAAACAAAACTCGACTTCACTTTCGTAATATTTGTGCAATGCGAAAGAGCAATACTGTAATTCTTTTGTAGGGGAAAAGAAATCCTTTGGTGTATTTTCCTTATTCTTTAAAAGATGAATTTTGACTTCTATCTTGTTACCAAACTCTAGAATGAAAATATACCTGTATTTTGATAGAGATGTGATTTATAGACAAGTGATGTATATAGCAATTTATTTTGAGAGACCAAGATACGGGCTTGCTGGTAACAGGGAGTTAAAGTTTGAATGTTAGCCATTGTTTGATGGAATTTTTTTTTTTTTTCACAATGTTCTGTGGCATTTTTCAGTACGTTAAATATTTGAGTGAAATTTAAGTTTCAGTCTCCCGAGACACAGTTTGTGAGGAGTTGGAACATCAAGTCCCTTTTAGGGACTTGATCACATTTCCTCGTTATGACGGTAGTTGAATGTGTTGGGTAAGCTGATGTATAAAGCGTTTGTTCGTGCATCATCTCTGTGCACAGGTGCACAATTACTGGTCTCTGTGAAATCACTTGAGGTCCTCCAAGATCAAATACGTGGACTTTGAATTCCCCTTTTTTTTCAGTGGATTTGGCACTGCTCACACCAATCACTCCCGACTCAAGAGGACATGTATTACCAATGTGAAATTCAGGGAGATTGTCATTGGCGTACAACAGCAGTGTTTTAGGATAGCACAGGAAGCTTTTTCACTGAATGCTGTTTCAAGGAAACAGTAAGCTGAGAATTGAAGCAATATATTTAATGTCGCCTTTCATCCAAGGCTCTTGAAAAACCGAGTTGAGAACAAAAGGCGAGTAGGAATTGAAAACATAATTGATAAAGATCCCAAATTATTTTGTTGTTGGCTTGCACTGCTCTTTAATTGTGCTATTTTATCTATAGTTTCATCATGAAACAAATTTTAAGTAGTTCATATTGACCTATATTATGGTTATGTTTTTCAACCACACCAACTCCTTAAGATGTTGCAGAAATCCTTGTACAAATTTTTTTTTTTACTTTGAATTCAATACGATCAGCGGTCAAGCAGTATTACAAATATCCATTTTTCTTTTAATTATAAGCAGTGTTTGATCCATGCTGTTGATTGAAGAGGTCCTTTTTTAAAAGAAAATATATATCCTGTATAAATATATTAATTTAATATAACTGACGGAACAAGTATGCCAATATTGTATGTTTGATCTTGCCAATCTTGTGTTGAAGGTTTGGGAAGCTAGAGTAGTAACCGGTTGTAGTTAATTGCTTTAAAGGTGCACGCACCCTCCCCCAGAAGCATGTATCTCAGCTGAAGCTATCTACAGATTTCCTCCTAGCCTGTAATGCATCACCTTTAATGGACTATTCTCTGTCTCTCACTGCTTACCCTGCAGTTTGCGAGATCTGTTTGAGTATTTCCAAATTTTTGTTCTTAATTTGAAAGGTATATACAATTCTGGAATAAGGCAACTTTAGTTCCATTTGTATTTATGCTAAGCAGCAATCTGGCTTGCAGGGGTGTGATGTACGGTGTCTATCCTCATTTATGTCCTCCATTTCCCACCTGTGTTACATTTCCACTAACATGTTTGAATGTTTATTGCAAACTGTTCTCCACGTGTTCTCTTTGTAGACTTTTAAGTAGTAATTAGTTAGATCTGTTCAACTTTTAAATATGAAATTACGTAAGTTATCACACACATTTTTTTGGTGTCATGCCAGCCATTAATGTTTTGCCAATTTAATCCAGCTCAATTAAAATATACATTGTGAAAATTGCAATTAACATCATAATTTGTTTATTTATTTCTGTGCATATACGTTTACACTGTGTTGAGAAGATAAACAATGCATGTGAGTATTCATTTTGTCTGAAGTCACTTGCATATTTTTAATTTCATCGGTGAAATATGTTTTGTTTTCCTGTACCAGCATGATCAAAATATTACGAATAAAAATATTTTGATGTGGAAAACCAGTCCACTTTTGTCTGTCAGATATGTCTGTGTAATTTTGTGTTTCCTTTCTGGCAAGATCTTCTCAAAATAGGTTTGTTTCATAAATCTGACCTGTACTTTATTCTCTTCAAATAGTTCACTATTTTGCGCGGGGGCAACTTAATGAAATGCAGGATTTGCCACGATCTGTAAAAACAACTGTTATAAAGGCTTCTTGTTCTTGATTGTACAATTGAGTTTATTTTAAAAAAGGTCAGAAATCTAAGAAATTCTCTTTTTTAGTTACGCTTCTGAAAAAGAAAGTAAAATCTCAAATAAAAAGTTGGAGGGCTGCCTTAACCACATGCTGCCGGGTGGTTTGAAAAATGCAGTGCACACATACGGGCAAATTTCAAGATTTTCAGTTTTCAAAAATTTTCAAAAATTCATCATTTCAATTAATGGACGTTCACACCCACATGAATTACTGTCTGGTGGCCACTGTAGCCTGACAGACAAACTCTCTTAACGTCCGAGTATTTCAGCCAGACCTGCAGCCTTGTAAAAAAGAGCCCAGACTGTGCGGTGTTATATAATTTCTTTTGATTACAAACCTGGCACAGTGCGCTGCTGACCTCTTTTCAATAGGGGCCAGATTAGCGTGCAGCGGTGCTGTGTGGCTCATCGCTTAGGTGGTTGAGCGCTTTTGTCCCCGGTGGTAATCCGCTCGCACTAAATGCCTCAATCCGTGGTATACTGTTTCAAAACAAGGCTGGATTATCTCCACTATTGAGAGTGAAAAAATGTTGGTAATGCCCAGCAGCTCAGTCTTTTGTTACAAGGCCCAGCTCTTTTGTCCTGGTTTCGGGCTCCCCGGCTTCATGTATAAAGCCTATGTGCTCGAAAATGGGTCCCCCGGCAGCAAGTGGATGTTATGCCTGAAAGTAAAGTTATAATTTGCAACTTGTGCAAATTATTTGCAATATTACTGAATTGTTATTCACTGGGAAAAGGTTTGACAAAAAGAGAAAAAATTACATAAATATAAGTTCATACATAATGTGGACAACTAAAATATGGAAAAAAATGACGGCCAACTTGAAATTTAAAAAAGGCACTTCCAATATTCAGACAAAAGTAAAGCATAATGTTGCATGATTACACTGGATATTCAGTAGCTGATTTCAAGAAATGTGGCTGATTTTGTATCATGCGAAAACCTTGCACCTCAAATGTGCTGTAGCCATACTAATACTTATGGCTCACTTCACAAAAAGTTGCTTAGCTGTGCAATTTTTTAATTATATTAAATTTTGTGGACAAGGACGATAATAGCTTTTACATTGGCTGTTCCTTTGCAATAATACAGCAGTCATCAAACAGTTGTTGAAATTACCTCCGCCCGCCATATTGGAAAAGTTTTCATCTTTCTTTGTTGGAAATGGACAGAAAATCTCCAAGTTCTCTCACAGCCAAACAAGTTTTTCATAACCTTCTTAAAGCTGTACATTTCTCGTATAAGCCTTCAGCAATGGTAAGCAGAACACGATAAGTCAGAAAAATCATTCATTTTCATTTTGTCTGGCGTAACTTGTGCCACCTGCAATGATAGCATAAGTTACGCCTTAGTATACACGTTTGGTGAATCGCCCTTAACTTGTGCAACGTATGTAAACCAACGTGGTGAAGTGCGCTTATGTCACTGCGTAGTTTCCTGAAATTGACTGCACGTCTACACAACTCACCAGCTTCAGTGCGTGGTACTTGCTACAAAATGGGTAAAGACCTTTGGTTTACAAACACTGACTGCCATTTTGTATGGGTAGCTAACGTTTCCAGAAACTTCACCCTTGGTAGCATTTGCCTCATAATGTACATTGGTTCGTGCATATCATTTACCATTTAGTGTTCAAATAGCAATGTAAGGTTTTTCTAAACTTCGTGATAACACAATTTAGTCTGTACTCGAGGTCAGCCACAATGTGTCAATTGCTGCCTGGCACAGACTTATCCTGTAACACTACCAAAGAAAGGTCTAATATCCTTGCTTCAATGTCACCCTTCATCAAACCATTTGGATTTTCTCAGCACTTGGCCGGCTTCCTCTCGACGGAACAATTTCTGTTTGTAATCAGCGACGAGTTTGTCAAACTTTGTGTCCTCTGCCTTCCCCTTTCTGTGTCTCCTAGATTTCTGTGTTCCACCCTTGATTTGACAAGAAAAGAGAGAGAGAAAAATGGGTCGACTGTATGCCTCTTGAGGGTGCTAGACACTTAATATCTAAAACTAACATCTTGTTAATACAATGAAAATGATGTAAACGACCAGGCCAGGTCAGCTGTTGTATTGGTCTTAACAGACAACAAGCAGGCTGGAGAACCAAACTTCTGTTCAAAATGTAACTCTACTGTACCGCATGCTTTCCCAGTGTTATGCAACTGCTGAGTCTTCTATTAGATGATGTTCCCCAAACGGTGTTCCATTTAATACTGTGCCAAGGACGTGAATTTGAAAATGCACCCATGGACTGCTTCAGTGAAATTCTCATTGATGCAGGTACATGTAAGGTCATAATCTTCCTCATAGCCAACAGAGGGCGCTTTGATAGCTACATGTACAGGTATTTAGTCCCATTGGAAACAGGGCTGATTGGTTTTGGTGAATGGCAACAGGGTTGCAGATTCTGATGCAATCTGGGTTTTAGCTCGAAGCGTTTTTTTTTTCTAAGCAAGGGTAAGATTCGGGGAAACCGGGAAACATCCAGCACAGAGGTTGTAACAACAAGAATAATAAAATCTGTCACTTTTCACAGATTTCAATAGCCAACAAGACACAAGTTTTCTCCCCAATGACTATGACTACATGAATCCTTCCCTCGGTTAATTTTAAAAAGTGCAATGAGGTAGAGAACCAGAAGAATTTAAGCCTCTAAAAATCCCAACGTGTTGGGATCAAAAAGCCTGAAATCTTAAGAAAGTTATGCTAAATATCACCTCCTCCCTGTTCCCGTACCCTGCAACTTTCCCTCACCTCTCCTGTAGGCCTGGCTGGCTCTCTCTGCTTCCTCCCTGCCTCCCCAAGCAGCTGTCTCCTCTTGGCTCTGCGCTTCTCCTGCTGGTCCTCCAGTTCCTTCCCCCGGTCCCGCCACCTCTTCTTGGCTCCCACGTGCACCGTCATCTTGCTCTTGGCCTGCAGCCGCTGCTCCAGCTTGGAGGAGGGCGGGGCAGGTGCCACGCCCTTCTTGGGCTTGCCACCAGGCTGGGTTGCCCTTTTTTGGGCCGGCTGTTTGCCTTTTTTCACCCTCTCCTCCCGGTTCGTCAGTTTCTGCATGCTCTGGATCTGCCTTGCCTGTGCAGTGGTGTAGAGTTACCAAATGCTTTTCAGATTCCTTGACACAGTTTACAAACTAAAAACTTTTACAGTGACCACAAAAAGTAGCACACTGCAGGTGCTGCATCACTAGGGTCCAACTTTTCTTTTTTGGGGGGGTTTGAAGACAACACAGGGGCGCACAGTGGGGAGCAAAGTTACTCCTCTGGACAAAAGTTTCATGGAAGTTGAAACACACCAGCAACACTAAGACACCGCTCATTTTACATGTACTGCTAGCAACAAGCCTCTTAATGTGATGTGGGACATGGTGTGTTCAACACACACAGGAGGCACAGCGCTACGCATCACCAAGGGTGCTCAAAAAATTAACCCTCACATTGCAGCAGTCAACAATAGTTTTGTCACATCTCTGTTTTGATGATGTACGTGTGTGTACGTGATATCATACAAGGCCAGCTGATGCAATGTCTGAGTGTGACATGCATTTCAGTTGTCCTGTGATTGTTTTAAGCCAGTGTAAAAACAGTATTCACGACAGATGTATGACAATTCCTTAGGTATTTTGTATTGTAACCTTCAGTTTGTCCAATTGTCATAATATACCTTGAGTAATGATTTCTCCCTCCTTCGCTGTCTAGCCTCCAGTGCAAGGCGATTCTCCAGTGAAAATCCAACGATAGGCCTCTGCAGGAGATGAAAGGCAAGGCTCCTTATGACAAGGGTCTCTGCAGGTTGGGCAATACTGCATGACCGAGTGCCAAAGCTATGCTGGCCGGCTCAGGCCGGTGCTGGCCGGCATTTCAAATCGCTGACCGGTAATTGGAAATGAAAATGAAGTTTGCCAGCTGGCACAAAAGTCTGCTTCCTTATATGGTAGTGATGAACTTTGGACAGAGAAAAAAGGTTTAGAAAACATACTATTGTCGCAACTGCTTAAGCGACAAATTTGTTTAAGCATGAAGAAACCTTGCTTGACAAATCAGGTTACCAGCCAAAACTCCATGTGATGTATATTGTTTTGGAATGGTACCTGTCTTTTGGTTAGCATAACAATCACATAGAGTTTGAGCTGGTAACCTTTTTTGTTAAGCAAGGTTTTTTCGTGCTTAAGCAAATTCTGTGCTTAGGCAGCTCTATGAAACTGGCCCCAGGTCATGACCAGAAGTTGATACTACACTGACTCATTCATCCCTTCCGACTATTCCCGTGCGTGACTCACTCAAATGAGGCAATGACTGAGTGTCTGTCTTGGCTCAAACTCAACTCACAAATGCAACTCTGAAGCTGCCAATCATGTGTCCTTCTGGTCCTTATTCTCTTAACACAATAAATGTATTTTTAAATAACCAAAAATAAGAGAGAAACTAAAGGAGGAGGGAAAAAAGGAGGGTTTTTTAACTGACCTTTGAGCCAAAAAATTCTGTGCTGTTGTTCATCTTCCTCAGGGCTGCCAGTGCATGCTCATGTTGAGTGAACTCGGCAAATGCAAACCCTAGTGACTTACTCTGACTCTCTGAAGTTGGGTTCTTCATGTCACGCATGACACGAGACTGGCAAAAACATAGGCAAAGAATAAAAAGGGGGGAAAAGTTACCCACTCTGTCAGCAAAAACCCAAACAACCAAAATCTGACTCTGCAAATTAAATGGTTACTTTTGTGTCATGATGCACCTCATAGCCAATGCAATACAGCGTGATTTTCAATATCCAAATTTCATTGGACTGTACCTTTTTATGGGGGGGGGGTCCGACAGACATTTTGATAGCACTGTCAGTTTGACAATGCCCACGCAGTGATTGATGAGTGCTGGGCTTACCTCGATGACTTTTGCTTTTTTGTCGCTCGCTGCCGTCAATAGAGCCTTCTTCAACGTCTTGTCATCGACTGCCTTTGGCAGGTTGTGGATGGACAGCCGTGTCGGTGAGACAAAGATGTTGATGTTCTTGAGCTTCAGTCGCTTAATGGTCTCCAGTTTGGTTCTCTTGGCTACGTCAGAATCCGTCATGCCCTGTGCGGCACTGGTTCCAGGTCGGATAACTTTTTAACAAAAAGCACCAGAGAAACAAAAAAGCTGTGCTTATCCCAAATTCTAAATCTTATACATCTCGTTTCATTGACTTTTGACAGATTCCGGACTCAAGAGCCCTCACTTTCCCCATGACTGAGAATAAACAATGTGTCAAGGAATTATTCTACATGTTTCATTTTACCCATGGATGATGGCACACAAAGGGAACAAAGAATGTTTGCAATCAATGGCCATTCTACTGTTCTCTCTAGTAAGTGTCTGTGCTTTGTCTATGGGAGAGTGTTATGCTATAGGTACAATAGCAAACATGACTCTATGCCTTAAGTTGTTTGAACAATTTTTCAGGAACATTCCAAGGCAAGAGGCCTTGTTTTTAGGGTTATACTTGGACAAAATTTTCTGCAACAGCAACTTCTGCTCAGATGTGAACATCCAAAAAGGTCACAGAAACGATATCCTTTGAGTTTACAAAATTTCCGGGAAGCAAATTTCCGGGAATCTCTAGACAGCAATATCTAGTTTAATTTCACTAAAATTTTTCTCGTAACTCTTCACTTACAGCCCTCTTGCAGCAGATACATGTTCCGTTTGTCCTTCTTCAAGATCTTCTGCTTCTCCTTCTTGATCTCTCTCAGTTTGGAAGCCTGGTCCCTGGGCAGTGCTAGCGACACAAGTAACCTCCTACCTCCCAGGACTAAGCCTTCTGTGCCCTGGTTAGGTGTCAGCAATGGAGACAGCACTGTTACATTATGAACGACATTTGATGCAAGCACAATGTTCAATGCATATACTGCAAAATGACAAACATTACTGTTGTGAATGATGAACTAAAAACTGCCTCATACTTTGTGAAACTTCCTCAACAGGACACTGGAGAATTGTAGGCATGGTGTAGTGGCCATTACAGGTTACATCGTTGACGAAAAAGGAACATTATCCTTCACCGTATCCTTATGAAGAGTACATGTATTATGCATCCGTTTTCTAAAAACAATTCAGGATTTGACACAGCGTAAACAAGATTGAACCTTTTCCTCCAAGCACTGTGCTTGGGGCTACAAGGATCAGCTTCCGGACTCAGTCAGTAGATGTATTGACCATGGGTTTCGTGAAAAGTTTAACCCTCATCAATGACAAAGGAAGAGGCGGAGACAACACATGCCTCACCATGGGCCAACTTTGATCAGCGACAGGCAGTCAACCACTGTCTGATTTTTGCCTGGTACGGACGATATCCATGTAGTTTGAACAGACACGTACCTGGTTTACATTGCTGGCTTTCTCTAAGCATCTGTCAACACTTTCCTTAGTGGCAAACTGTACAAATGCTGTACCTACAAAAAAAGTAAGTTTAAACAACTACTTTGTAGACGAACATCATGATATTATAACAGCTCAGGCAAGGCTGAAAGCCAGTAAATAGGGCCATAGAATATTCTCTATCAGAATATTTGGTGGCCTGTGAATAGAAGGTTTGTAATAAAGAAGGCTAGAAAATATGAACAGGACTTCCGGCATTTGCGTGCAATTTTACCAGAATAAAGCCCTCTAGCTGGCTCTATTTTGCCAAGGAGTACAGGCATCAATTTTCATGATGGTGGGGGATTGAAGGTCATTTCAGGGGAATCAACTTTTGGCGGAAATTTCTTCAAAAGCCACTGGACATCCACCCCAAAACTGACTGGAAAATGCAATTAGAGGAAATACGCTTTGATTTGATATGAATCACAAATGCCGGAGAAACTTGCATTTTTTTCTGATTCTTTGAAGACAGAAATTTACAGGTGTAATCATTGTTGTATATGGCAACTTATTGGTCGGCAATCCAAGCCGGTCATGTGAGAAGGTCAAGTCAACAAATAGTCTGGTGGCAGCAAAAGACAATAACAATACCATGATTACCTTACTCAGGGTACCTGACAAAAATGGCTGACAGTTCAGCACATTTGGTTTGTACCTTTAGAGTGTTCTGTTGTTGGATCTACCACAAGCTTGCTGTACATGACCTGGCCAAACTCTGAAAACAGCTCATGTATCTCTTCCTCCGTGGTCTCGAACAAAATATTCCTTGAAATGTGAAGGAAAAACAGCCTAGATGAAAATTTTGAATACCACGATCAAACTTGAAATGACAACAACACCTAGACTCAAGAGAGATTTAACTCCTAGCACCCAGCATTGGCACATATATAAATATTTGCAGGTAAAGTGCACGTAAGTCGACACTATAGCATAGGTCACAAGAATTGAAAACTGGCAAATCTTCTGACCCAATATCTATCAAGGTCAGGCACTCAAGGAGTGTTCAGACTATTTCTTGAGACGTTTATTCTTTCACAGGAACAAAACACTTCCCTTCCCTTTTTTGGTCTGCAGAGGCCTGGCAATGCTCAGACAGCACCAAAAGCCTGGCCTACCAAAGTATATGCAGTGTGCCTGTGGAACTGACATGGCGACAGTGTGGACTATCTCGTAAACTTGCACCCACAGTTGTGATTTTTCTGACTTGAATTTTTCTTCATGTTTAGAAAAGTGTCTCCTAAAACAACACATGTTCAAGTTGTGAACTCAACCAAAAGGAACATTGACAGGATGGCATGGAAATACGCGCGCCCTGCCAGTTATACATGTTCTGTAGTTGTGGGGATTACACGTGTGTTCAAGTACTTGTTGTGGGGACCAAAGATGTTATGCCAGCCCCGACCTTACTAACAAATGAAATTGTCCTTTTAACGCAGTGAAGACCAACCCATCAATGATCACAAAAAATCACAGGTTTAGATAAACTAAAGGTCTGCCACCTATAGTCCTTTGCCCATGAAAATGTATTTACCTTATAAAGACCGTCCTTCCTTCGCCTACATCATCTGAAATTTTCTTCCGTTTCGTTGCTTCTGACTCTTGCTCTATATTTTGGTGAGGTCTTTTCCGCTTGCCATCCTCATTGGAAGCGACACCCTCGTCTTCACTGTCACTGTCCTCTTCCATTTCTCCATCGCTGTCATCACCATCAGTGTCATCATCATCGTCATGGTTACTATCCGAGTCTGCATCTTCATCTGTGCCACCTCCTTCTCTCGTCTCCTCAAGCTCCGAGGAGGATTCCATGCCTGATTCATCACTGCCATCATCATCTTCATCATCACCGTCTTCTACCTCAACTGTCAAAAGAAGTTATTTACAGCAAGGACTTAGAGGTAGAACTGGGCGCGCCCACGTTTGGTTAAAATGGATCATTCCTGACAAAAAGTGACTTTGGTTTTTTATAGCACATCTTGTGCTTCATACATTTCTTTGTTTTTCATCTATGTGTGTTTGTACAAGTGGTGTTCCATACATGTACCTGTTTGGCAGGCTTTTCAATACGTGAATCTACCATTATGCACTTAGTTACACTACTGAAACAGTCTAACTTGGCCAGCAGAGTTTATGTGGTTATGCGTGTGCTAGGTCTACTAATGTTGGACGTTATCTTTTTCTTCACATTGCTAGGGACAGTGGTCAATGTCAAGTATCCATTATTGCTTTTCTGTAGTCATCGGGCAGAAACATTAACCCTAACACTCCTCAGTCCTCCAACAGGTGAAGGATTAAGGAGTGTTAGGGTTAAGGTTGCACTGAATTTTGGTAGAGACATTGTGACTGGACCATTCCTAAAGAACATCCAATCTCAGGGCATCTGAATGTTCTGCAATGTTTACTTAGGTTTTATACATACATGTAAGTTCTGTATTTATTTTTTTTACCCTAGGTCATTTGTCACCATTCCTCTTTTTCTGGCTCATGTTTCTTGAGCTTGTGGACAGAGCATAATTATAGTGAGTCTGTTAGGGGATAAGAGATGAGGTTTTGATGATCTGACGCAGGATATCACCCCTGATTAGGGTTAATGGTCCTTTTGTACTCTGAAGTAATTGGAATCGGCCAGAATGTGGATGAAACTTGCCAGGAGGACTTGTTTCAACGTGTGTGATGACAGCAACCAGTAGCTATCCATGGCATTATTGCATCCTGCGGTACTGCAGAAGGCAACTACAATGTACTTTTCCTTATATTTGTATGGACTATTGGCACTTTCTTTTGGTAATTGCTTAATTTGTTTTCAACAAAGTAAAATAAAAGCCACAAAATGACTTAAGCAGAAATTAAAGAAGCTAACAAAAGATAAAAATTCATTTGGCTTCCGTTGTTAAACTTGATACAGCTATCGTACTTCTGTCAAACCCAGTTCGTGTTAACAGTGGGGTTATTGTGGGATTTTGTTGCACTTCGAGCATAAGGCTCACCTGTCTCTTGTGGCTTCCGTTTGCCAGTGAGATTCGTCTTTGTTGCTGCCAAGTATTTCTCCCTGGACAATGCCCAATCCACTGCAATTGGTCTCCCTGCAAAGTAAGGACAAATAACCCCCAAAGTCAAAGTCTGAATGCTGCTTGTAAGTCTTACCAGTATGATGTGCTTTCCGAGGCCCTACTGAAAACAGTTGTAGGGGGGTGTCATTTTTGTTTCTGAGGATAAGGATTTGGAAATCATGACATCAGGAAATCCAAATCCGATCGTTAAGAAATGTACGATTTCAATGAGAAATTTATAAAACACCAAGTACCAATGATTATTTAGTGCTAACAGTCCGAATTCCTTCAGGGAATGACTACAAACTTGGAATGCTTCATTTAAAACGTGCTTTCTGTATCGGAACATGCAGTGGTTCATGCCAGACTGGACTGCTTCCGACTGATAATGCATGAACCTGTATGCTAATATTCCCAATTGGGAACACTTTGTCTTCTTAAACTGCCCCAAGTAAGAAAGGTTGGTGATACAATTACAGCAGGAAGTGTCCCAAGTGGAAACAATCCAAGTTATCTGAGTTTGGAGGCATCACCTTCACCCCAGAAATCTTGAATCTGGCAATTGATGGAAAAGTCTGACCAATGAACACGACCAGTCTGGCTTAAAATGCCATTGTCATGTACTAGTGCTGTAGCTGCACGAAGATCAGACGTGAGTCATTCACAAGGCAGTGTGCCACCAAGAGGATGTCACGGAAAGGCCAGTTTTGTAGTGAATTGTGTGAAATGGTTGACAAATTCTCTTTCCTGTCTGTTTGCCAAGAGCCTGAATTATACATATACCTGATGTTTGTTTATTTTGAGTTGCAGTTTGTAATCCATTTTTTCTTCTTTTTACAGCACGGAATGTCCCAATCCATGAAAAATTTCTCTAAACTTGTCTACTGACATACGCTCAAATGCAAATTGAAGCAAGATGGCCATGCTTTGATCATAAACTTGAAAAATGGCTTCTCCGTTCCAACCTCTTGGTGGTACACTATATTATGAATCTTCCCCATCGTAGATGACTCCTTCCACAGCAGTGATGTAATCAAGTCCATCAGAAGTCCAGCCACAAGTCCTTTGACAAGACCAGTCACAAGTAGCAGGGCAAACACTGACAAAGGAATGCTTCAGTCACAGCCTATATGAAGTGAGTGTGACTTGGCTTCAGACTGGATGGCTAATTATGGACCCACAGTGGAACTTGACGGAACTCAATTACTGATCCGCCCAATGAATAAAAGGATTCAAGATTTCTAGAGTTTCTCTTCTCATTTAAACATGTGCAGTGTTGTATCTGAGTCCATCACAAGTCCCTGCAAGTCCATAACAAGTCCTTCAGTCGTGAGCCAATTCACAAACTATTCAAATGAATTGTGACAAAAGCATTCTTTTGGTTTTTTTCACCCTGTTACTTATGACTGGCGTTGTGAAGGAACTTGTGACTGGCCTTGTGAGGGAACTTGTGACTGGAATTGTGAAGGGACTTGTGATGGACTCGAATACAATACTGAACATTTACACGGGGTGCCATGATGTGCTGACAGCTTTTCCACGTCACTCACCCATGATCTTCTTGGTGTTCATCTCTTCAACTGCTTTGGAGGCAGAGGCCACGGCACTGAATTGCACGAAGCCGTAGCCTCGAACTTTGCTGAGATCTGTTGGATCGCTGGGTATGTGTACCTCAGTGATGTCACCAAACCGAGCAAAGGCTTTGCCTAATCTTTCTTCTGAGCACTACGTATGCAGTGTGGGTAATAAAAAAATTTTTGAATTAATCATTTTCCCCCCCAATTTTCAAAAACAGTATTCAATCGCGCAACATTGCTGTTTTCAGTGGGTAATTTAGGAAAATTTTGATACATTTACAGGCTTAATGTACATTATGCAAGGTACATTTAAATATTCATCAGTTCATCTTGACAGATAAAACAGCTTAAGCCTTTGGTCTTTCTGTTTCTTTGTAGCATAGGTGAAGTGTGAGAAATTAGAAACTGTGGTCAGACAAAATGTCGCAGCACAGCCTATTTTGTTCTGCCATTACGAGCATTCGCTCGGACATTTACCATTGTCACATGAAAATGCACTGTTGCAGTATGAACGTGAGATCATTAACATAAAACAGAAAAACCTTGTCAGAGTTCCAAAATATTGTGATAAGAAATGAAAATGGAAAAGACACCTGACTTCACAATATAAATGATCAATGTGCTATGCTCCATTCGCTGCACACAGTGTAAAACATAACATTTTGGCAACTTGCTAATATCCTATCAGAGGTTTTGTGTATTGAGATGGCTGCATTAAGTGCGTTGATCATCTTGGAAAATGCCCATGCATTCAATATTACCCAATAGGTCATGACCTCAATGAAAGTTACAATGCCATGGGCTGATATTTTTTTGTCCCCTATGACCTAACTTTTGGATAGACTTTATTTTGAGTCTAGAACCATGGAAGTACACGTAGAAACCTCTATGCTGGACAAACGCAACACAGTGCGAATGCCAAGTGATTGGATGATACGATCAGGGCATTAAAAGAGACAGAACAAGGTTTCCGAAATCTGAAAGTGAACTTTTTTGGACGGAAAGTGTTGGAGCATGTGTGCGAAGACACAGCTCAGTGGTGACTTGACTTAAAGCCTATATGTATTTGAAAGACGCAAACGGTACCTTACCTCACCCATACCTTAATGACACTAAACTGCATAACCCAATCACGTTCATGAGGTTTACTTTAGGCAAGTCAGGTACATTCCCTCCATTGCAACAGTGCCCTCATGTGTTGAGAAATAACTTGAAAAATTAAATTTCACAAAAAAAAGAAAATACTGAAGACTCAACTTAAAAAAATTAATTAACTTGCCACTACCGTCTGTTCCTAAAGTAGCAAAGATGTCTGTCCCAAGTAATGCTGAAATTGTGTCTGGGGCTGGAAAATACGCAGTGACTGAAGAGAGACTATCCTATCGGAAAGTAGACTGAAATCTTTGCAATGGCTGTATTAAAGGATTGGTTTTTTGTCTCTCTGGTTTTGATTTTTACATACATGCATGTTCACATTCAACCAAATTACTCCGATACCAAAGTGGAGGGAAAGACTTTTAAGCCCATCCGTCAAAAGTGACAAAAGGTTTACTTACACTGAAAGCAAGATTTCTGATGATCAACCGCCCCTCTTTGCTCGCCGTGTCTCCCTGTCCAGTTTTCTGCTTCTTCTCGTGCTTTGTCCAATCCTTGTCTGCATCCCGTCTCCTCTTGATGGGGTCAACAGTCTTTGCTGTGGTGTCAGGTTTGACCTTGCGTCCCCCGGGTGCTCTTTTCCCTGCCTCCACTGACGTCTTGCCAACATCATCCGATGTTTTTACTTCATCTGCTTTTTCTTCCTCGGTCTGATCTCTCTTTGTTCTTCCCTTGTTCCGGGGTTCTTTCCTTCTCGAGTAGGACAAGAAAAGCCTTCTATTGTCAAGCATGAGTCTGGCTTTGATAGCCTTTTCTGCATCCTCTCTGCCCGACAAAAACAAAAAAAATAAAAATTGACCATACTTATGACGTACTGAGGTTCGTAAAATGATTTGTCGTGGATTATGGAATACAACTTGTATTTTGAAGACTTCCATGTCATTCTTTGTTTTTCTGAGGTATGCCAAACCCAATGCGAAAACCAGCTGTTATGGGCCTACCAGACCTATCCCCACAGAATTAAATACTTTACTACTGTTTAATTCTGTGTGGTTAGGAAAGGTTAGGGTTAAGGCAGTCTTATGACAGCTTTTTAAGGTCAAGGCTGAGCATTAGGGCACAACATCACTGCTGCTTGCCATCCTCCGTGGGACAAGGTTTGTTCAAAAGTACCTAGAACTTAAAAATGCTTCTTCATGAGTTCTTAAATGACACCAGTACCCACCTCAATGCAAAAGTGACGTATCCAAAGCCTCTACATCTGTCCTTCACTCCTGCAAGTCCCAAGAAAAAAGGTAAAGAATTCATAGGATTCAAAAGGCTCTTGGTATTCTGCTCGCAAAGTTTTGAGATTGTGAATTTTGGGACCCTTTTCCTATGTAGGTGTAAGAATTACATTTAAGCCTTCGGACTCACCAGAGTCAATGACAATTACATTATTTCACCGAACTGCAGGGTAAACGTGCAGAAAGAGGGCAGGAGTTTGAAAATCATAGGGTACAAACAACAACATTGATACAGGCGTTGCTTGCACGCACATACTGAAAATTAACATGCCGATGTTGTCAAACTTGCTTGGTAGAGTGTCTCTGATTGGTTAATGAAAGATTTCAACGGAAAGCTGATCTCCGATTAGTTGCAATGAGCCAATTGGCAAGAATATTGAAAAGATCAGCCAACGCCACAGTTGCAGACCCGAGTTACTTGACCTGGACTCTAGTTGACTCGAGTCAGTATTTTGGTGACTTGTGACTGGACTTGTAACTACATGTATCAGTTTTTGACTTGAGACTTGGCTTGGACTTACAAAAAAAAAAAGACTTATGACTTGATTTGGACTTAAACATTATGACTTGTTACCAACGCAATAGCAAAGTTGGTATGCATGCTGCAGTGTAAAGCACATGTACTGGGATCAAGCCCCACACCCGACAGAATTTGTTTCCTTTGTTTCCTCTCCTTTAGTTTGTTTATTTTCTCCATCAGATTGCATGTATACTTTCTATGTAAGTTTTTACTTTCCTTTTTGGTAGATTCATACCCCGGAAGGAATTTTTTTGAAGGGAAATAAAGTCCACAATCTGTCTGGTTCCTGTTTCCAATGCATCAGACTGGTACAAGAGAGTAGACAGAGACCTGTCTAAACTCACATAAGAACAGTCACAATGTAGGATTTTCAGTTGTGTGACTTTTGACGGTCAGCTTTCAATTAACACATGACATTGACAATAGAAACAAACAGTTAAAAAATGCACGTGCCTGCATAGCCAGACAACTGGACGGGGTAGACCTACGACTGCACTTCCTGAAATGCCTTCGCCCTACCCCTGGAACTGTGGGGTCCGCCCAGGGGCGGACATCAGACCCCACAGTTCTTGGTGTACATGTACCTTTGTCCGTCATGGTACATCATGTGAAACATGACTGAGTATGGGGGATTGTAGCCAAGGTTGGATGTTGTCTTCATTTCATTATGACTGACGTCCAGGGTATAAAAGTTGTGTACAAAACGACCACAAATTTGGTTTTAATTTGTTCTTGGTTTACCTTGTTGAAGAAACTAATTTTTCACGTTTACAAGTTCTTTGTGGCCTTATCTATCTGTCTGGGGGGTTTAGGAATTTTAGAACGAACCATGGTCTGCAAAGTCGAGGAAGATAAGTGAGAGGCAACGTTACTTTTGTAGATGTAATGCATCCGTTCTTGAGTCTAGTTGTAAAGTGCAAGCACGTACAGTAAAGGAATCCGAGCTGCGGGCACACACTATGCGTGCGCGATTTCCAGTGAAGGTCTGTTGCTCGCCTGCTACACTGAGGACGTGACTGGTACCCGGCTTTAACCCGCCTGCCACCGAGCCAATATAAAAAATGCAGTTCTGTTTTTATAGCATTGGGGGCTTCAGACTGACCAATTAACCCACTATTGGTTACCCCTAAAATGTTCATATTTTGTTCTGCTTTAAATTTTGGTTTATAAACATAAATTTGCGACACAAGCTGCTATTTTATAAGAATAACCTCGGTTAGAGTAGAAGGCTTTGTATATGCAGGGTTCTTGTAGTTGTACGGGAATAAGTTCATCAATGATCTCTCTTTGAAGTGTTTAACATGTTTAATTTGTTCGTAGAGTTTTATTGGTTAAAGGTGTACAAATACACAATATTGTAGAGATCCGATTTTTACTAAAATGAAACAGTACAGTAACTTATCTTGATAATTGAGGAATAAAAAGAGGATTACATTGCAGGCATGATGATTGTGATGAACAGGCGAGAATGATGCTATACTGATTGGGAACACAGTATGCAGAGGCAGTACTGGTGTGCGCACGTGCGGTAATTAGCGATCACGCACAAATTGTGCTGTTGATCGGCCTTTCCCTTTTTTTATTCGTAAACTAAACAGTGGACAGATAGCTAGACTGTGTCAGAAGTTTTAAAACCACGAAGTAGGCTCGGAAGCTCGTACGCCGAATAGTTGTGCACACACACTGTACAAACTGCACTGGAGAACGGCTGAAAACAGTCCATAACAATGGCAAGAATTAACGTTACGTCCAACTTTATTTTCCCATTGTTGTCTTTGGTGGTGATGTATCAAATTTCTTAACCCACCAGCCGTGGAGATAAGGACGCATAGGAGTTACAGACGTGAAATTGGCTTCTTGGAAAAGGTAGAAATGTTGCAAATTTTAGTTACAAAATTTTTCGCCCGATTTTGCACCCTTTATACCCTTTACTCCCTCTGTAACGTAGGACGGTCAGGGAATCCACCTGGGCTAGGGAGATTGTAAATTTGGGGACCCTGTTCCTATAACAAACAATTTAAATTTTGAATTGACCTAGGTACATGTAAATGACTTTGGCATCATGCTTAATAACTGTAGGGTTAATGTTGTCAAAAAAGTAGGGTTTTGAGGGGAAACTGTGAGTGTTTTGACACATGACACATGGCATGCATGGTGAATTCAAGTTTGCATGGTTAGTTTATCAGTAAAAAAGTCACATTTTCTCACAATTTACAATTTGCAATTTCCAAAAAATAGGGTCAGCGCAATGAAGACAATGTTGCTTTTTTTGGGGGGGGGAAGTTACTAGTTTTGCAAGTTTAAAATGTCAAAAAACTGGGGTCCCCAAGTACACAATCCCCAACGTTTAGCCACTGCCGCATGCCGCGTTCAGCTCAGGTGGGTCCCAAAACTTACAATCCCTCCTTCATCAATGAAAGATACCTTTTTCTGTAACAACAAAGCTCTTCTTAATGGGTCCAACTTCACTAAAAACTCCTTCCAGCTGTTCCTTGGTTGTCGTGAAAGGTAAATTTCTCACGAACAGTGTAGACTTGGACTCCACATGGGAATTCATAGGCGCCGCCATGTTGTCCAGCTCGAGCAATCGGAAGGGCGCCACCGTGCGACTGCGACTGATTCAATTCTATCTCTGGTTCTATATCGATGATGCGAAAGTTGTGAAAAACAGTAAAGGATTGGGGCTGATAATGGTGAGAAACGTTATTGTGTGACAAATTTGAGCATTGTAGAGCCGGTCATTGTTTCTGAAGACAACACTGATTCCGTATAAAAGTGATGAGAGGTAGTTGATATGCAGGCCTAGGCCTATATTTTCATAAATTTTGATCTGAGAGCAGACAAGAAATGCAGGACATGCCGGATCTAACACCGCCTGCTGAGCTTGTACGGCAGCAGTAGGCCGGGCCTAGCCTTTACCACTTCCATGCCTTTACAACCGGTCACGCTGGTATCGTATACACATTATCACGATGAGTTATTGATTAGGCCTAATGTTAGCCAACATTACACATGCACCTGTAAATGTGTGTGTGTGTAATCAATAGATCTGCCGTCGGTCAATCCTGTACTGCTTTACCTTCCTTTTTCTGAATAGTTTTTGTCAGCCAACAGCATGAAAAAAGTAAGTGACTAAATTATAGGCCTACCTGACTACTAAAAACTATACTAGTATGGTACATGTAAACCCAATCCCATTTGTTACATGTTAGGCTACGGACAGGATAGCTGTGTGGTTAAACCTAGACTGGTTCATCTCTGCGTTGTTTTGGCATGATTGAGGCAGAGGTACACATGTATACAGGTCATGCAGGTATTCTGGAAGGAAACCTAAAGGGTAAAGGCACCTCTGTGTGCCTCTTGGCCATTTTTTGTTTTTATTTTGAACAAAATTCAAATAGACCCCCTGCATATGACGTCTCATTAGAGAACATTTCTTTCTTCCTCTAGGATAGGCTAGAGTAAACCTTTTGTGCATTCATTGTCGTTAAATCTAAATAACAAAACGTGTCCTCTGGGAGGGCGTCCCATGCAGGCTCTCTATTCTTCCTTCTTAATTAAATTTTTCTGTGAGAGCAATCGTGAGGTACTTACATCGGTAGCTATCGAAATCCTTATAAAGATGGTTATTACACTGATCATTTTTAAAAAAAATCTCGGCTTTTACTCGCCAATCTCCAATCTTCTACCCGACAGATTGCACGGTACCGTACACTTTGTGCGCATCACACGGTGCACAAGCAGCCGCGGCTGCAGGCCAATGTCAGTTCGCCCATTTTCGGAGGCAGGGGTGGAGTCTTGTTTTATCTGTCACAGCTACATGTGTGTACATACATGTACATGAACACATCTAGCGCAGGGGATGTTATATGTCCTGCCAGTATCAGTCCAGTCACACAGCTAGGATGGTCCATTTTTTTTTCAGTCGGTGTAATAAAAATCATGCAGATGTGGAAAGCTGTATAAACTATTGAGAAAAAATTGAATTCTTTTCAAATTGTGATACATGTTGGGAATTCTTCAAACAGATGTGTCGTGTCCAGTATTTGCAAATATTGTTGACTTTATCTGACAATTTGAAAGAATTTCAAATCTTCTCAGAAATGGGTAGAATCCTGTTTGGTCATGTAACTTTTCTAGCTACCAGGCCTAAGGGTCTCAGAATCACATATGGGTCTGAATACAAGTACTTTTGTCCGTAGACCTTATCCAAAAATATATATCGCCCATCCGAACCATTACGTTTGACTTCCCAAAACTGCCTTAGAACTGTTACGCCTAACTATAGCAAAGTGCTGCAGTTGGGCTGGCCCAACTATTGACCGATGTCTGTGGGAAATGTCTCAACATTATACAAGTCAATGTGTCTCACACTTGACACAATTCATCTAAAACATCTGTTCCTCTAGCCCTATGACCGATGACATAACATTTTTAAACAATATGATTTTGGCACAAGCTGGGCACATCATGCAGGCAGGACCTCTCTGCTGTAGTCGGGCCGGCCCAACTACAGCAGAGTAGTTGGAGTGGGCCCAATTATAGTTGGGACTGATGCTATAGTTGGGGCGTAACAGAACTACTGGTACCAAACACAGCACAGGTCTGCATTTACATCCAAGATAAGCACACAGTAGTGTCCTGTTTAAATAGTACAATTTCAGTGGCAGATGTAAAAGAAATTTCCCATGTTTGTGGAGAGTCCAGACTTTGTGGCAATTGATCTGCCATTGCAATTTTCTTGTGAGTGTAAATGGTCTGAACTACCTGCTTACATGATGCCCAGGAAGGCAGGTCAGTCTGGTTTGCACAGTGGAGGAGTCTGACAAATAATGTTACAGCTCCTCAGGGTACCAGACCACAGATGCTGGTTGAGAAAATTTGAACAATTCGTAATGGCAGCTCCACAATCTGATGGGGACCCTGTGTGAAAAATGAGAAATTTCTCTTGTCATCTGAACAGTACGGTAAGTTACCAGTAAATAGTGAAGTACATGTACATGGACCACTTCAGATTGATAGGTGATCGGTGGCATCTTTATGTTATTATCTTGGTCTAGGAAAACCATGTAGTCTGAGTCTAGTCACCTGACATGTCTGATGGCTGATGCCATCTGTGCGTGTATACCTGTGTGTGTGGAGTTGCAAACCTTACGAACATGTGGACTCGTGAACAAAAAAGGTCCACATAATGCAGGTTATTTGAACCTTGTGTGGACTGATCCATGTCCACACAAGGTTCCTCTTTCTGAAAAAAAAAAGGTTAAAGCCCTATCCGTACTGTACTTTTGTGGTCAACCTTACCAAGACAATGGTTACTTTTCCCATTTTAAGTCCAGTTCAGACATCCCAGGAAGTTTTCCTCTCAGTTACTTTTCCTGAGTTGCGCGGTCATTTTTACTGGTCAACTTGTGCCCATGAAAAATTCCCAAGTTACGTGTACATGTACCTTTCCCGAGATGGAAAGTCCAGTGTGGAAGGCCCGATTTTGTAAAAGCATGGAAAGTGACTCAGTAGTAGTACCTTGGGTTTGTACCTTGGCCTTGTAAGGAAAGGCTGTACTCGGAACAAAAGACCGATCTGCTGGAAATTGCCAACCTTTTTTTCAGTTGTCAATAGCAGGGGAAATCCATCATTGTTTTGAAAGATTATACCACTGTTTGTGGCATTCAGCATGAGGGGATTACCTCCAGGCACAAAAGTGCTCCAGCACTCCAGTGATAAGCGATACAATGCCACTGCATGCTAATCTGGCCCCTATTGAAAAGACATCAGCAGGGCACTATGCCAGTTTCAGGAACAAAAGAAACTTATGTAACACCGCACAAACTGGGCTCTTTTTACAAGGCGGCAGGCCTGGCTGAAATACTTGGGCATCAACAGATGTTGTCTGTCAGATTCCAGTAACCACCGGACAGGCACTCAATGTGGTTTAGGCATTCAGGAGAAAAAGATATGAATTTTGGAAGATTTGTTAAAACTGAAGATATCGAAAATCGCCCAGTTTGAGACACAGCATTTCCAAAGGTACCGTACCTGGCAGCGAGTGGTTAAGTTTTAAGTGAAAGATGAGAAACTACTTGTGTTTTCCCATGTTATGTGTTTAACCCCTTGAAGATGGGAATTTTTTTCTAAAAGCTGACTCCAAAAATTCCAGCCTCACTTGGCCACGAAGGCCACCTTCCAAACTGCAAATTCTCGGTTTGTGGCCCTGCATGCTTTGCACGCTTTGAATTACACAGTGAAAAGGCTCATTGTTCGGTGGCATGCGGCTCTACTCACGCTTCCACATTCCCGTTACCTCTTTTCAAAGTGGGGACTATTGGGAAGCTGGTGATTATGATGCAAATTCGGTCATTTCATTTCTTGGCTACACACAAAGGCCAATCACCATATATACAAGAGCCAGGGTCTGTCTTCTTTCACCGTGTTCGCTTGAGTGTGGGCCGAGAATAATAGATGACAAGCAGCCTGAGGATCTCAATTTTTACGGCGGCTTTTACCGTCTCCTGGCGCGAAGGGGTTAAATTGAAAAAAGATAATCAACTCGTTTGTGGATTTTTTATTTTCATTTTTAAATCGAACAACAGAAAATGACTTGTTTTTGGGGTTGTTTAATTTTCGTTTTCAAATCCAGTACAAACGAACGAAACATACACAGACTGCTCAGGCGGAAACTACACTAATTGGACTCATGACCACTGATTGAGTGCTTCTTGTTAATGTATTTGTGCAGATCCACTTCAGCAACTACCTGTATGGTGGATCCACGCATTGTTCAACAAATCCCATCAAAGCTCAGTATTTTGAATTTGTTGCACCTGTCAGTACGTTAATATTCTCTGTTGTCTACATGTATCATGTCGATAGTGCCCTCTGTATTGAATTATGCAAAGTGCTGTCAGTTACTAGCCAAGTTACCGGTACATTGCTCTAGGTCGTGGTTCCAAACAATGGACTGGCTAATCCAACAGTGTAAATCGAGTAGCATTGGTCAAAGTTTAGTTAACTCGTCCAAGGCTGTTCTCACTTGCATGACTTGGACACTAAAGACTCCGCCTGTCATACTGCGTGAGTACATGTACGGTGACATGGTGGTTGTATACATGTACTTGTAGATGTACATGTACAGTACTACTTACATGTACATGTATGCTTGTGCTAAGCCTGTTTTAGGCGCATAAGTATACATGTGATGAAAGTGAAATCCATACTAGTGCAAATTATGGTATGTACAACGTAGGTACTGTAGGCATGCAGGAGATCGAGTGCCAGCATTTTCACTTCACAAAATTTTACATGTGCAGTTTACCAGTGTATACTGGTATGTTCAGTTGAATAGCATGTACGTAAATTGCTATGTTATACGCACGTATGGTATTCACTTGATATTAAGAGAGCCACACCTAGATGTGCGTCAGTAATGTTTTCTTGTAGTTCAACGAAATCAATTATCCATCACATCTGTAACGATCAACCTATCATCTGTTCATCCATCTCCTCAAAATTTTACATGTGCAGTATACCAGTGTATACTGGTATGTTCAGTTGAATAGCATGTACGTAAATTGCTATGTTATACGCACGTATGGTATTCACTTGATATTAAGAGAGCCACACCTAGAGGTGCGTCAGTAATGTTTTCTTGTAGTTCAACGAAATCAATTATCCATCACATCTGTAACGATCAACCTATCATCTGTTCATCCATCTCCTTTATAATTATATAGCACACCTGAACACTCATGTACACGTATGCCTTCTTTTTGTGTGAATACAGGATTATACTGCAGGTATACATGTAAATGAGGCTCATGACACAAGAGCAGTGAAAATTCATTAGCCATACACGTAGCTGCCAGTAAAGGAGGCTAGGACGTGCATGGTTATGTACATGGGACCGAGTGTGTTGTCCATGCCATGACTGGATGACACCGAGAGAGTTGGGCTTTGTTTGTCAGCATTCATGTAGTCACTGGAAGGAGGTGCGATGCTTGGCCGCAAGTGCTGCCGTTTGATCACCTCCAGCCGGATCGGCATCTTCCTGCTGTTCCTGATGCTAACCTGGGTGTACGCGTTCATGAACTACACCTTGTACCGGGCCCAGCCCGGGGTGCGGGAGAGCGACCGGCTGCGGCAGAAGATTTTGGAGGACAGCGAGCTGTACGTCAAGGCGCTGGCCAATGAGGAGAGAGAAGGTCTGAACGCTCAAAACTCGGGAGTGGTGTATGGTAAGAACAAACCCTTGGCCTTTCTGTCAAATCTCAGCTTTTTTATGTGTTACCGTACTTATTTATGGTAGTTACAAGTACGGTATGAGAGAGCCACTCCTGAGTTACCTGTTTGGCTAATCTTTCGCTGAAACCCTCAACGTTATTGCCCACCTAATGTCCATTTCCATTGTGAAGTGACTCACACAGGTACTGTACATCAGAATGAGTTTACTTTGATCTTATAATGCACTCTCAAAACAAAATTATGGACAATATGGCTATAAGACTCATTTTGTGGGATCAGTTATTCAGGTCACAGATGATAGTTTCAAACTTAAACTTCTTTTCTTATTAGACAAATAAGCAGGTACATGTAGATTGAGTACAAGGGACTAAATTCTGGAACACTATGCCATACATGTACATGCATGGCACATGGAGAAAAAACACTGAGATTTGGAAAATTGAAGCCTAACCATGCTGAACCCAACTAGGCTATGCAGCCTTTTTTGCAGGATTTCAATGGTCCCTAGGGGATTAGGGTTAAGGGATCCCAATATTAGCCGGTGTGCTTTGATCAAATACACGTACGTGTGCATTGTATACATGTACCATATGCCACTCCGTTTCACATGATATTATCAGATTGCATGTCATATCATAATCATTTCATGGATATGTGGCATTACACGCACATCTCTAATCACCTGCGCCTGCAGCACAGGCCTTTGTGCCGTTTCCATGGCCCGAACTTTTTCCACCGTTGCTCAGGAAAGGCGTGTATGGCGTAATGCCCACTAACGTCATACCTGTATGAACAAGAGTGGACCACTGATCCTTGCCTATCAAAATCCAATCCTGGTCTGGTGTGAATTTGATTGAGCGTCAGGACGTCAAGTCACAGCCATCATGTTGCATTAGGTGTACGTACACTGCACATGTACCGGGACATGTCCAAATTGAGTGCCAATCTGTGAACTGAATGGTAGTATGCCAGAGTTATAAACAACTTAAAAGGCCGTGCAAAGCATTTTTGGTCAACAACCCTTGAAAATTCACCTTCCTGTCTCAACATTTTCAATGTTTGTTTTGGTGTTATAAGGAGTATTAGATGCCTTTAAGGTTTTAATGCTAATGAGTAATTGCCATAGTCAAGGACAAAATTGTATTCCTTGGGGAAAAAAAACCTCAATGCTTAAAATTAAAACTAAATTTCCTCTTTGGTGATTCGTGGCTCGGAAAGTGCATGATGTTTTGATGCCCAAAGTTTGGTTTCACATTCTCAGTTGTAACAGAAAAACTCTGAAATGAATGGTCTTTCATGTCTGATACCACTGCTACAGTGCTTCTACTCGTCCTGATTAGCGCTGGCAATTTGAAATACTTCAAATAGTTCTTTCTTCGATACACATGTAACCCAACACGTAGGTTTCATTTAAAGTATAAAGTTGCACAAAATGTGTGAGGGATGTAAGCTTGCAAATTAAAAATGGGCTCTGTCGTTTCAGGATTGCCCACAGTTATTAGAGTATGTACATGTATGTAGTAAGGTGCACTTTTTACATACGTACCTACATGTACATGTATTTGCAGTGTGCGGTACTTTATGAAATCTGTACAGAGTTTGAAGTGTACAACTGTACATGTACCTATTTACATGTACGTGTACATGTACACATAAGTGCACTTTGTACTCACGTGAACATGTTGATAATTGTAATGGATTTTTTCCTTGGTACATGTACCAGGCACCGGTAGTACAAATATATTAAAAGATTCACGATTGAACCTTGCTATGACCCTGAAAGCTTGATACATTTCACTGAATAGTTTAATTTCAGTCACTGCTTGAAATACATGTACATGTACTGCAATTATTTGGTAGCAAAGAACCAACGGGCACAGTGGTCTTGGGATTCCCCGTGATCTTTGTGCCAGTCCACCTTGTGCCAAGACCCACAGGAAACTGCCTCACGCTGTAGATAGTGGCACAACAGACACCCCATTCCACTCAGAATGTACATGTACATGTATTTGAGGTGTGCCTGTCAATGCAGCCAAGATGGGGCTTAAGTTTGTGTAGCAACACTCCAAGTTTCCTACACTACTTAATACATGTTCCGGTACATGTAGGGTCCCTTGGGGAACTGCCCTATGCTTGAGGTAGCAACGCAACAGTCATTCGTTTCCACTTGGAATGTTGCGCTGCACCTGTTCAAGGAGTATGGATGGGGTTTTGTCCAGGAGATACCTCATGCTTTCTGCACCACCGCAACAAAGGCCAGGGCCCACAAGGAATCTCACTTTGGTGCAGAAATGGACAGAGCAGGTGCAGCCTCCCACACTTGGTGTCACAAGGTGTTTTGATCCCTGTAACGAGGGCAGGTACCCATCTGAGAATACCTCAGACTCCAACCGTCCTTAGATGGTTGGATGGAGCTGTTGGAGTTGTTCCACAAAGGAGTCAATGGGAGGGAGCTGTTACAATTGCTCCACAAACGAGAGAGTGGAGCACCGCTGCTCCACATGGAAGTCAGTGGGGCAGAGCCAGTGGAGTTGTTCCACTCACAATCAATGGAACACAGATGCTCTGCTCACAAGTCAGTGGAGCAGAGATGGTTGGAGTTACCTGGGAGTCAATGGAGCAGAGCCAATGGATTTGTTCCACGCACAATCAGTGGAATACAGGTGCACTGCTCAAAAGTCAGTGGAGCAGAGATGGTTGGAGTTACCTGGGAGTCAATGGAGCAGAGCCAATGGATTTGTTCCACGCACAATCAGTGGAATACAGGTGCTCTGCACACAAGTCAGTGGAGCAGAGATGGTTGGAGTTACCTGGGAGTCAATGGAGCAGAGCCAATGGATTTGTTCCACGCACAATCAGTGGAATACAGGTGCACTGCTCACAAGTCAGTGGAGCAGAGATGGTTGGAGTTACCTGGGAGTCACACAAGTTGGAGGGGGGGCAAGAGTCGGAGCTGCTTCACACAGGAGTCAATGGAGCTGAGCGGAGCCAGTGAAGTTGCTCTGCACACAATCAACTGAGCACAGGTGCTCCGCACAAGTCGATGGAGCACAGCTGCTCTGCGCACAAGACAATGGAGCAGAGCTGGTGGAATTGCTCATACACAATGCAATGGCGCACAGCTGCTCTGCGCACAAGACAATGGAGCAGAGCTGGTGGAATTGCTCATACACAATGCAATGGGGCACAGCTGCTCTGCTCACGAGACAATGGAGCAGAGCTGGTGGAATTGCTCCATACACAAATCAAGGGAGTGGAGCAGTTGGCTCTGCCCCATGATACATAAGTCAATGAAGCACAGCTGCTCTGCACACAAGTCAGTGGTCTGCAAACGTTATCGGTACCATACCCTAAGCTACCCCTGTAGGTTCATGAAGATTTAGCGATTTTGGTCTCCCCAAGTCAGTCCTAATTTTCTTAACCCTCAACACAGTATTGGCCTGAGCCATATGTATGCACATTCACGTATATGTCACCATCAGGGTAGATTGTGAAAACAGATTTTGTTTTCTAAGTACAATACTAGTACATGTACATGTACCGCTATGTACATGTACACCTAATACACATTCATGACACAGAGCTGAATTGCCATCGGACCTTTCACCGTCCGTTATCGTTGCTGTTTGCCAAACGCGCATGCAAGCTTTCGTGCACGAAGTAAGTACCATACGCATACCCAGATGAACTTCATGTAGCATTTAGGTACCCGTGTGATAGTTCATCTGGACATGCCCTTAATGAGATAATCAAGGAACTGTTGCTTGTGGCTCACAGGCATACATTTACTGGCACATGTGCCTGAACATCACTCTTTGTGCATACATGTAGCTACACCGTTATGTACATGTACGTGGTACCACATACACTTGAATAGATGGCAACACATGTACATGTACCACAAAGAAATACATGTCGTGTTTCACAGAGGTGTTATGTACCATACTTGTGCTGGTGTAGGCCTTCATAGTCAAACAAATGTAACATGCAGTATTTCAGTTGAATAGTTGATAATAGCACGCCAAGGTTTTAGACCCTGGGTTTCATGTCTGGAACTACTGGTAAACGTACCCGGTAGTTTGTCAATTTTCAATATTGTGGGAAGCTACATGTAGTATCAAGTAACTAACTTCAAACCATATGTTGTCATTTACATACCTAATTGGGATACCACCCAGCATTGATTATTCTGCGGGCATTGAAACTGAATTGCTTGTAATTTTAGTAGCACGTACCGGTAGTGGCAGTGTAGACATGCATGCAGTTATCAATGCTTTCGATAAGGCCTACCCATGTTTTTCAGTTGATCCTCGTCTTTAAACATGCATAGTTCTACAGTATACACGTAGATCTGTTCTTGAGTTTTTTTTCATATGAAGCAAACATGTTTCTGTGCAGTATGCACCTTTCAGAGTGTGTAATGTTTCCTATTTAGTCATGAAAGATGACAAGCATCATTGAAATCAAGTCATCCAGTGGGACATGTACCGGCATATATGTACAAGTACATCATACACTTGCACATTGTACAATGTACATGCATACGTAGTGGGTATTTTATTTTGACCCCGACGATACTTGCACACCTACATGTACATGTACAGCGTGTTCAGTATCGTAATGTACATGTACTGTAGTTAACATGATGTACTGATATCAATGCATGAAGGAAAAAAAAGTTTGCAGATTATCTGTAATTGTGAAAAACAGCATGTCCCCCCTCCCGGTACATATATCATTGCTTGAAAAAGGTCATGTGTCACAATTGACATAATACTTGAGATGTGCCCTGGTACAACAGTGATGGACCAGTGTAAATATCCACGTATGGACATTTTATTCAACTAAACAAAGTCGGCAGATTACACATGATCTTATAAACTACGGTGCAGTGTGCAGTATTGGTTAAAACTGGTCGGCTGGTGAATGTACCGGTTCATGTACTGTGCATGTATGTATATGGTACACATGTACGTGTAGCGGATATTTACCAGTACGACTACACCATACATGTACATGTAAAGATAAAAGTGTATCCCCTCCCCAAAAAACCCCTTGCTAGTGCAGTCAATCAGCGTTTGGTCCAGTTTGACATATGCAAGCGTGTATCATGATGTGTTGAGGGAAAAAGAGCTGAGGGTCAGTGCATGTACACATGTACATTTACAGTGTGTACACGTGTGCATGCTCATGTAATGCAGGAGAGAAATCACCTTCTTAATGACTATATGGGGACCAGTCGTACTGTACGTGTATGAGCATATTATGTACAGTATGACTCACTTTAACAACATGAAGTCATTGACTCATAACTTTAAATCATATCCGTATTTGTTTTTTGGGATCCACACAGACCTGAAGCGAACCTTGGCCGTCCTTCTGGAAAACATCCTGCAGCGCCTGGGCACCGTTGAGCAGAAGGTGGACATCATCTACACAAACGGCAGCCAGCTCTTTCGGAACCTCACAGGATTTGCCGCAGCCGAGCAAAAGCATGCGGCGAGGAGCGAGGCGGAAGAACACCAAGACGGCATTTACACCAACAAGAGGAACAAAGGGGGCAGGAAGGAGCCCTTGGATTATGCGGAGGAAGAGGAAGATGAACGACCAGTATTAGCTAAAGGTAGGCTTCTTCTGGTCTTCAAGTCTGATCCTTGGCCCTGATACTTGCCAACATTATTTATTACATACATGTACATGTAAGTCTGCGTTGCTGTGAGCATGTACATTTATACATGTACTGTACATTTCCTAATGGCCCATTCACACATACACGTACGGTAGCACAAACTACATGTACATTTACACGTATACACATGTACAAGTAAGTACATACTGCTCACTGCGAACCACTTCACATTGTGTACACACATACATATTTGATATCTTGATGATTAGCTGTTATTTGGAGTGCATGATTGAATTCTAACTGGCGTGCTGCTGGAAACCACTCCTTGCCATTCATTACATGGGATCATTAACATAAGACCATGATTTTCTGGCCGTGTTTGACTTTCCCAGTTGGTACCTGGTATGGCCTTTCCCTGTCTGTGATTCATGAGCAGAGCCTGTCACTGCTATTAGCCGTCTCAGTCTAATGTCAGAATTCTGTTTGGAGCACCATCCTGACCATTTGAATAGTGTTCCAAGCGGACTAGACGGCACCAGCGGTGCAGTCAAGATGGGGGGGGGAGGAGAAACGTAGTCCCACAGTTACATGTGTTTGCCCTGTGTGGTCAGAGGTGACATGTTTTGCACTTATTTGTATTCATGTTTCTCCTTTTGGGGGAGGGGTGCACTGGGAATTCGCGGTAGAATAGAGGTCACAGAACCAGGTCTTTTTGGCTAGAAGTCACTTCTCTGTTGGAGTCAAAATGCACTCATATAATGCACGTGTATACATGTAGGCCTGTTCCCCTGAGGACTGTTCTAGTCTGGAGAGCACTGTTCTAGTCTTGAGCACTGTTCTAGTCTGGAGCACTGTTCTAGTCTGGAGAGCCTCTAACACTGGGGGCAAATTTTACAGTGCTCAGGAATTTGTTTGCTTTTTAAATAGCAAAAGCAGGGAACCGGCAAAGATGTCATGCATTCTGTATTCAAGTTTTGTGACTGGTTCACACTTCACAGTTGATTTACACAGACTTAAAAAAAAAATTAGTTACATTTCCTACTTCCCACCCTACCCTCTTTTGATTGTGTGACCCGGAAGTTTTGTGGGAGAAAGATTTGTAATAATATGAATTTGGAAATAAAAAAGTATACAGTGTATGGTGTGACATACATGTACATTGAATGTAGTACAAAAAGGTATGGTATAAAAAGGGACAATATAAAAGGTGTATGTAAATGCATGCCACCGGTATCCTTTAAAATGTTATTCATTTCCTATGAAACAACTACTTGTATTACATGTACTTGTACCTGACATCTTTGTTGTCATTAGTTTCAACCAATTAGTTTCAACGAATCAGTATGTTAATAAAATTTCCCCCCCCCATGTTTAACGTCAACAAAACTCTCTGCCATCAAGGACAGGTACATGTACCTGCTTACCAGTACCTACTGGTACCCAGTTTCCAGACGACATATAATAGGAAGGTTTTTCTTATTTTGGCCTACCGTAAAAGCACCTGTGAAATGAAGTCTTGGTGTTCACACAAGGATCCAACTGGCTCTGCCAATGAAAACTGCATGTACCTGTGGAGCTTTTCAAGGGGTTCCCTCTTCAGAAACCTGCACTCTGTCTTGGTGTTCACTAAATTGGCAAGCTTACTGAGCAACCTGCATTAATCCAAATGGACGTGGCTATGAGTAGCACACTCATGTACATTTGTATGGGGAGCCGGATAACCTCTTGCTAGTGGCTCCCATAGTGTGCTCATGTTACCTGTAGTTGGAGCCACAGCCACAACTTTTGCACACTGCCTTGTGGCTTAATTGAATATCTCAGGCTCTTGAGAAATTACATGTACTGTACATGCACTACATTGGGTACTGCAATCAATGAGTGATGGATTTTGTCCCTGTTGAGCTGATGTCAGGTGAAATAGGATATTACCTTATTGCCCGTTATCGGGTCATTAGCTTGAGCCAGAGACATTATATGTGTCTCACGGGCCATTTGCAAAAGCCTGTTAATTTCATTACGATATTCTGGTGCAAAAAGTGCAAAACCATCAGACAGATTTGTAGAGATGTTAGACACCACATGACACTACAGGGGCACGAATCAGACTAAAGATGCAGTGTACATGTACTTGCGCTCTTACCTTACATCATAATGGCGTATATAAAACCTTTGTAATATTTCTCCAGTTTTCAGTATTATTAGATACATTTTGATTGCTGAAAATCCACGCTTTCTCCCTTCACCACTAAAAAGGGTTGGGGGCAGAGAGAGTTTATCCAGTAGCCATCCTCCCCCTCCCCCCGTTAAAAAGTGGGAGGATATCTCCACCCCCTCCCCAGATGATTGACACCCTGTGTACCAGACTCGTAGTTAGTCATCATTCATGAAGTCCATAGACCTGCGTGTAATAGGGAACATCTAAAGTTGAGGTCTGTGAAGTTAATGGAAACCTCCCAGGGGACATTTCCGACAGTGCATTTGATCTCGCCGTACGGTGTTGATGTCAGGTTTTTTAACCACATTGTACATGATTGTGTATTGAATGTACCATTTTTCTTACTTCCACTCATTTCTTCATCGCTGGTGCTGCGTCGAAAATGTGTGCCCGCCGGTTATGCAACATGTAAGTTCAAGGCATGTCTGTGGAGGAATAAGAAAAGTATACCTAAGTATGATTATTGTAGTGTCTGATTGCTGTTACACCTTGCCTCTAATCAAGGGAATGAGTACACATGCACATGTATGTACAGGGTTTTAGAGATAAAGAGTTCCACGTGTTCATGTATACATGCATATTACCTGCGGTACATGTTGAAAACAAAATGTTGTACCAGTACGTGTTCATGTACATCACATCCATTTTCATTAGAATGTCAAACTGTGATACATGTACCAAAAAGGCTGAGTTTGCTCAGATTTCATATGCAGACTGAAACTGAATCAGTGATAAAATGGCCTCTGGAGTCACCTTGTTGGACTCTTCCAGATTCCTTAAAATCCACTCATCCAAATCCATTGGAGTGCTTTGTCAGACTGAGGAGAGCACTGTTATAGTCTGGACAGCACTGCTCTCGTCTGGAGAGAACTGTTCTAGTCTGGAGAGCACTTCTCTAGTCTGGAGAGCACTGTTCTAGTCTTGAGCACTGTTCTAGTCTGGAGAGCACTGTTCTAGTCTGGAGAGCACTGTTCTAGTCTGGAGAGCACTGTTCTAGTCTGGAGAGCACTGCTCTAGTCTGGAGAACACTGTTCTAGTCTGGAGAGTACTGTTCTAGTCTGGAGAACACTGTTCTAGTCTGGAGAGTACTGCTCTAGTCTGGAGAGCACTGCTCTAGTCTGGAGAGCACTGTTCTAGTCTGGAGAACACTGTTCTAGTCTGGAGAGCACTGTTCTAGTCTGGAGAGTACTGCTCTAGTCTGGAGAGCACTGTTCTAGTCTGGAGAGCACTGTTCTAGTCTGGAGAGCACTGTTCTAGTCTGGAGAGCACTGTTCTAGTCTGGAGAGCACTGTTCTAGTCTGGAGAGCACTGTTCTAGTCTGGAGAGCACTGCTCTAGTCTGGAGAGCACTGTTCTAGTCTGGAGAGCACTGTTCTAGTCTTGAGCACTGTTCTAGTCTGGAGAGCACTGTTCTAGTCAGGAGAGCACTGTTCTAGTCTTGAGCACTGTTCTAGTCTGGAGAGCACTGTTCTAGTCTGGAGAGCACTGTTCTAGTCTTCAGCAGTGCTCAAGTCTGTAAAGTTCAAATCTCATGAGCAGTTTGTGTCCTGATTTATGTGTGTTTGGAAGGAGGCTGGCCCAAAATGCTAGGTGAACTCTAACTTCTTTTGCATACAGGAACCCCTGTTTGTTTACATCATAATTTTCTGAAGGTGTTGTATTGACGCCAAGTTTTCCAAAAATAGACTTTGTCATCTCTCCCTCTTATGTCAATTTACTCTACATGGATTGTCAAGTACATGCAAACATGTATAAACGTCCAATTGTTTTGGGGATTGACATGCGACTCATTTCCTTGATCAGGTCACAGTTCACTTTCATTTCTTCGCTTTCATTCTGTGTATCATCAATCGTGGCTTTACAGCTATCATTAACTTTCTCAACGTTTTCTTAAAAACAAAGATTGGAAGTTTTCTGCACAGTTTTGAGGGTCACCATTTCCTTGTGGTGTTTTAACATGTATTTGTTCATTCACTAAGCAGTCTTGGAATAACAAATTCTGGCAAAAATAATAACAATTATAATAACAGTTATAAATAACAGTTACTAAATATTCTCACCAGTATAAGTGTAAAAGTGTATAATAAATTCATTAAAAATTAGACGATAGCCTGCTGTCTGATAAATCCATACTGTACGTATGTAATAAATTCTTTGGGTGATTTTTTTCCCCCAACTTTTAGTTACAAAATTTAGCTCAGGTCAAATGGTCGAGCATGCATGTACCGGCGCTGGTACTCGTGTATTGTGTAAAATCCTAGGAAGACCTCAGTGATTGCACAAGATGCAAGTTTTGTGCACAGGTGCATGGGGGGAATTCCTGCAAAAAGTAATAGATCCCCCCAAATTTTGAAATAATAAAAATAAGAGGAAGCAGATTTTTTAAAAGCTGTATTTTATTTCTCTTTCTTCCCAAAGCATGTAAAAAGCCCCAAAATGTAGCCTCATCCTCTAGAAAGGGTTACATCAAAATATTGACAAAATTCCCCCCCCTAAAAAAAACCCCGAAAATTCCTCGTCCCCTCCCAAAAAAACTGCTTTTGGAACCTCCCTTCTCTGTGTACACATCAGGCAGGATGTTTGGTTTTTATAAAATTTAACTTCAAACACAAAAATCAAACATTTGAATTCATGAATATTAATTTTATAATTGCTTTTCTGTTGTTATGTGGTTAAGGCTTTAATCACCATTTCTTCAACTAACTACATATTTCCTGGTTTTTTTTGTTTACTTCCCGTACCTACAGTGTGCATATACTGTATGTACTGGGTACATGTACTTCCAGCTTGCCATAACACATTGAAAAGTACGTTCTTGCACAATGCCCACACAGCTTGGAATTTCCCTCTTTTTTCAGCAAGGATGTGCCTCTCAGGATTTTGACAGATTTCAGGGATTTCGCAACTTTCACGAAAAATCAAGTGGAGTATTTGCATGTCCTGTCCCTCCTTCTGTTTTAACCGTCAAAAACAGTCAAAAATGCCTTCCAATTGATTTCCCCCAGTACACAGACACGTATGGGAAATTTGACTGATTTTGACTGATATGACAACTGTGTCAAGAATGCATCTTAGCATAGGAGGGTTCTAATGTATTCTTATTATGGGTCCAGGAAAGTTACATGTATGTCTTTTAACTTCATTCTCTAATTCCACTTTTGTTTTCTGTCTTTCCAGTCCCATGCCTGAATTGCAGAAGGCTTGTTCCTGTCTTCTCAGAAATATTAGTATCCTCTGACTGATTATTTTATCCACGATGGCACACTCCAAGACCTTAATAATTATTGAGGAAAACCTTACTTTGTGCATGAAAGCCACACAAGATCATTTCCTGTCACCCGTAAAAATCCTTGTGAATTATTGAAAAAAAAAAATTTGAAAAGATCACTGATCGAGTAAGTCCTGCTCTTATGGGCCTTTGCATACATGTTGGTGTACTTGTATTGATTACCACCGATCAACAAAACTGCATTCACAGTGTTGTGAAAAACAGATTGGTAAACAAGTAAACACTATTTGTATACGTACATGTACCAGTACATGTCAGAAAGTTTTCACCACATTCTTAAAACATAGATATACATGTAACACTCAGGGATTTGTTTGAAGAATACCATGCATAGATGTGCAGTTTTTACATCATTTGCCTGAACTATTTTAGGAATAAATGGGACATATAACCTCAAAGGTCAATAGATTTGTGTGGCTTTGATGTAATTTGATTTCATCACATCTACTCATTAACCATGCACATAATTTATTCACTGTTTAGTGCTAGTGGGAGGCAGCTGTGTTCTAACAAATTCAAGTTGTTTTTCTCTGATACTTCTCTTTTTCAGTACTTTGTGTTTTTTTCCAGGTATCTGTTTTTTTTCCCCAGACCTGTTAATGTCTGCTCTTTAGTTTCTCTTATCTTGGAACATCACATACAAGGAACACTTACCGCTACACTGGCTTCTTTGCATGGGCAGAAAATATGTATTTTGAATATTTTCTTTATTTTGTTTTGCTGCAGATTTAATTATGCAACCAGAAATGAAATGTTCGTATCTCCGAGATGAGCTTCGGGGATACCCAGATTGTGAACGAAAAATTGCCGTAAGTTAAAACAAATTTCCAGGGAATGATGTGCTTACCGGGGAATTTCAATTGATTTGTATTCATTTTTGGTACAACTTCAGTAGAACAGTGTATCGTTCTAACGTTCTACCCCTGTTTTATTGTGGAGAGCCCTGAAGTGGTGATTTTGTTCACGACTTAGGCTGTGCTTCAGCATGTCCAGGGGTGTTCTCACATTTATCTTACCAGTATCGCTGCTCTGTGACATGAATTTCCACAATTTTCTACTGTAAATTTACATGTACAATGTATGTATGTAAATGACATGAATAGTGTTCTGCTTTCCATTCCTGTCTTATTTAAAATTGACCAAACATCATGATCAAACTGTATGCTTTTCTAGCCAGGGGAGAGTTTAATTACTTTCATGTCACACTGTTCATTTATGGGTCTTTTCTTTTTACATTATGAACCTGAAATTTGCTCACTGGCCAACTTTGATACATATATAACATCAGCAATGAATCCTCGCAGCAAAATATGATGAAATTCTGCAACCTCTATTTGTAGATGATTTTAATTAATTTTTAAAGTCTGTTTTACTATTATATACTGTGTGATTGATCATTTTTATGACGGCAGACCAACACGAATTATTACAATTTTTGGACTGAGACAGTGTTCTGAGAGCACAGCTGTATAATATATTGACTCACATGCATTGAACTTATCCAACAACATGTACATGTACATTGTAGTGTGCCATCAGGAGTTTTGCTCTCCAATGACCTTGACTTTTGCGTATACCCAACTTGTTGATTTCTTATTGTTACAGTGTCTGTTGAATGCACATGTACTTTCACAGTGTATGCATAATTTGTTTCTCTGACTCGGCCTTGTCTGTCTTAACTCCCCCGTTCTCTTGACTCCACCCCTCCAGTGGATGAGGGAAATGTGGTCATCGGACCCCTGTTACAGCAAGTATGGTGTGGATGGCAGTGAGTGCTCCTTCCTCATCTACCTCAGTGAGGTGGAGTCATGGTGTCCAATCCTCAAGTGGAGACCACAGTCGCCTAGGCCCCTTTTGACAGGGTCCAACAGACCCAAGGTAGGTTCTGACCGAAGTGTAAAAGTTGTCAGTGTCGAAGAATCATGGATTGTCCAGTTGGAAGCACCGTTGGAGTCATGTGCCCCATCTCCCGGAGTTCATGACTCAGTGTTACTCCGTCAAGGAAATCTCAAGAGGGATTCTTGAGGTTGGCCTTGATTTCATATGTACCTGTGAAATACATGCAGTGTACATATACACACTTCTTCAGCTTGCGTGTACAGCTTATACATGTAATTGTCAGTATGAAATGCAAGAAGTGAAGGGATAACCTGAGAGGTAAGTGTTGCACGCAATGCCACTTTTTAAGTGCATTTGGACTTGCAGTAAGACCCCCCAAAAGTCTCTGGTTTCTGGTTACCATGCACGTCGCCGTAGACCTGTGCGTCGGCAAAACAAAGAATTTTTTAATTTTGCATAAAATGATTTCCAAAAGCCGCCAAACTTACTTGATCGGCAGGAATTCTGCTACTGCGTAACTTTAACATGTTTTCAATGGGTGGGGTGGAGTAATATGTACGGTGATGGAATCCCCCTAGGCTTCCATACATTTCAGTCAGGCACTCTGATCAGATGACGTCATTCGTGTATCTTTACATGAAGGCTGTGTCCGAATCAGTTGGCTGCGGCTTGATATTATGCATGATTCTATGGGAACTAGCCGTGGATGCTGCCAAATGCTCGGTGTAATTTTTGGTCGTAGCCAATTGATTTGGACCCGGGCCCTCATATGTCTGTGAACCAGACAAACAAAGTGGTCTTATGTCGGTAAATATACATCTTGAAAATGCTTTGGAGCAGCAAACCATGAGGGGCCAGTCTATTTCAGTGTCAGCGAGGCAGTGGCGGTACGTACGCATGCAGTGGGGATGGACTTGCATCGCATTATGACAACCATACATGTAACAAGTCATGCATCGTCACTTGCAAAGAACAGCGGTAGATTAGAGTGAGAGGAGATTTTATTTTCTGAGCTGAATTTCTTCCCCAGTTTATTAAATGCAGCTTGTTTCTTGTAAGCTAAAACAGAAAACAATATGCACAGTATATCATTTACCTCGTGAGAATTTAATTTTCATTTTGACTCTGGAGCTGAACAATTTTTATTTATTTTTTTTTCATAGGCTATTTGACGTGCAACTTGTTTCCTCTAAGCTAAAACAGAATACAATGTGCAAAGAATGTCACATACTGCTACCTCATGAGAACTTCATTTAAAACTGCAAACTGGAGCTGACCATTTATTTGTCACATATGATTTTCCATGGTTGTGCTGCTGTATTTTAACAAGCTCAATCTTGCCATGAATAGAAGCCTCTTGTTTGAGTGAGAGGAATGAAACCATTGCCTCATGTCATATTTTATGGTCTTTTTATTAGTACTGTAACAAGGCAAATGCGCAAGTACTGTATATGTGCATGTGCATCACTTCTAAGGAAAAAAGAAAAAGAGGATTAAAAAAATCCCAGAAAACAAAAACTCATCACCTCACCACTTTTGGACCAAGTCCATGACCAGAAACCGGAGTCCTTTTTTTGGCCTTAGGTCACTAGTGCGCCTCTTCAGGGACTATGAGTGACCAGAACAGGCTGCTAAATGTACATGTATAGCATTGCCTGATGCTAAAGGCCCTGGGAAATTTGACCCTCTTCTGGTCACTCACAGGCTTGATGGAGGGGGGTCTGGACGTGCACAAGTTGCCAAATGATGGCAGTCTGTATGCATCTTACAACACACATTTGTCCAAAATGTAAAATGAGAAAAGTAACCTTTCGGAGAGTCTCATTACCGAACTACATGTACATGTACATTGCTCATCATGCGTATTTCAATTCAACTCATCAACTCCTAAGCAATTCAACAAGAAAATCAAGGAATGCTTTCAGTCTCTGTAGATTCAGTTTGTAATGTTGCTGTTAATTGTTTTTGTCATGTGAGGGTGCTGTAATCAATCAACATTTTGAGTATAGTGCCTAACTGGGCACTATACTCTAGAATATACTGGTAGGGGTGTACATAATGTCTTGGCAGGTGTCCAGTTTATGCAAATGCAAATTTCTATTCACTGCCTGGTAGTAGCCTATATTAGTGAACCCCCTGTGACCATATTCTCTGCCAACCAGGATTAGAAACACAGCAAGAGGTGTGTCAGATCATGTACATTATATGTTTGCTGCTTACATGTAGCTATCAGTTATCATGCCTTTAATGTACATTAACAAGGCAATGCACCACAAACGTGTTTACAGATTGTTGGAAGGGCATGTACCCACATACATTTATATCCTGCTTAGTGTTTGGCTATATTCCGTAATGAAGTCAGTATCAAATTCAGATGGCCTATGGGGAGTGGTAGATGAACTGGTATCAACTTGCATCATGTTTTAGACAGGAAGTAGTCCTTTGCCTAAGTATACCTCTGAGGAAGAAAACTGACCGAAAAAGTGAGGCAGAGATGGATTCATCCCATCTTTTGCGATAAATATGTTAATATTACTGTAATAGTAACATTAAATCATCCTTAAACTATTTATTAACCCATCTATTTACGAATAAGCTCAACCCAAGTGGGACTTGCATGGATAAAAAAAATTGTTGTTCAAACTACCCATCCTGCTTTATTTGGGATTTAGATTAAACCGAAAGAGACTATCAATCCAGATTAAAGCTTAACAGAATGATGTAGGAGGGGAGAATGCTGGTTTGGCTTTGTTTGGAGTACGTGCAGTTTTAGCAGAGATCAGTTGCTCGTTTGAAATGTTAAAAAGCCTGTTACCCTGAGGATGTGGTGTCTTATCAAACTTGAAAAGGGTTGTCAAATTAAAGGAACTTGTAGATACGTATTTGGAGCATTGTTTTTTTACCAAGCCCTTCAAGACTTACTCCTCTTATGTCTCTCAGTTGTTTGAATGACTGGATGTTGAACAACATATTTGTGTCTTTTGCTTTTTTTCTTCCTGCTCAGACTTCTGCCTCCCCTTCCCTCTGCCGTCTGATTTTCCGGGGCAATTGTCGTGTACATGTATGTCCTACATCCATGCATGTACTGGTTTATGTACGACCACGGGGAGGGGAACAAAAAATGATGCTATGCTGCATGTTGGTCAGGGTTGAGGGTAATTGGCAAGAATGTTGTAGACTGAGCTCATGGAACCCCTCCTAGAAATGGAGCCTCTTCTTACATACTCGTCTATCCCTGTACATTTTTGTTTCGTTCCTATCCTTCAGAATCCCAGCAGGCATCACATGCATTAATCAAATATTCACCTTCCTATTTGGTAGGAAATGTTTACTTTCTCTTTTCCTCCACACAGCCGATGTGGTTACCCTAACCTGTCAAAACATGGCCTTCTTAGCCGACTACCTGAAGCGGCGTTTCGTGTAGTCAGTACGTGTTGGCTCAAATTTTACCCATAGATACACGTGTGAGCTCTCACAATGCACAACCAACCTTGGGGGGGGGGTGGAGATAAAGAAGCACATCAGGGTAGTGTATGCATGGATGATTTGGTTGGCTCAGATCAGTCGTAAAATGGATGACCATTAACTTTAATGGTTGCACGTTACGGCCGGAATTTTGCAAATTAGATTGGGGTGCAGTGCCTCAGTTTAATACTGCCACACTTAAGTATATTTATTACACGGAGATACAGTGTGATCCATGCAGAATCTGAATTGAATTCACCGTCATTGAACCTTAAGAAGGGGGGGTGGGTTTCTGCAATCAACAGTGTATTGAATGCACGTGCGGTTCACTTCCAAGATTGAATGGGTATTTTTGTAGTGTGTATAAGTACCGTTGCATGTGGATATTATAAATAACAGTTCGGCCAAGCACATGTGTGTTTGAGAACGTGTACATAATTGACTATTATTGTTTCAACGTAGGGTTAGGAATTTGTTGCTGTCAGAGAAATGGGTTCCTTGAGAGGGCACTGGTGATTAGGGTGGGAGAAGTTTACATTACTTTCAAAGCAAAAAGGGACAAAGACCCTAACAAAACCTAGTGATTTTGATGTAGTCCATTGTGTGATGGTACATGTACCTCTATGTATCTTAGTGTACATGTAGGTTTTACAGGACAGACACACAGTGTGTAACACGAGGGATGCTTCATCAGTGGGCTTGGTTTTGTGATGACAAAGTATGCCAGAACTTTTAGATGTCTTTCTGTTAGTGTATTGATTTTGGTATTATAAGATTGAAAAAGGGTGAGTGTCTTGTGTGATTACTTGGAGTCATAGTGAGGCATGCAGCAGACAGGGCCAAGTGGAGGAGAGCCAAAAGGAGAAAGCTGGCCAATCCAGAGCAGACTGGACGACGGCCTTCAAACCGAAGATGATGTGTCTTATGAAAGCAAGATCACTTAAATGCAGAAAGGGTGTTTCTTCGACAATTGTACGTTTTGGAGTACACTTGTGCCACAGGCTCACATTGTCTACCTAAATGGTACAAAACAACATGTGTTCAGGAAATGAACCTTAACAGATGTGTACTGGATTTCAGTCTACTCGGTACTTCCTGTACGCTGCACACATTTACATTTTTAGGCCCCCCGCCGACAAGGTTGAAGGGGTATACATGTACATGTACTTTCCGGCTTGTCCTTCCTTGGGTGTGTGTCCGTAATATTCTTGTCAGCATGATAACTTGAGAAATTATTCACGCATAAATTTTCAAATTTGGTTTGTTGGAAGCTTTTTTTACATTTGGGTCCAAAAGGTCAAAGGTCAAGGTCACAGTTACCAAAATGATAGAAATCTTTTTAATGCAATATCTTGAGAAATATTTTTGTATGAACTTCAAATATGGGTTGTGCATTGTTTCTGATAATTCCACAAGTCTATTTGCATTTCAGTCTGAAGTGTCAGAATGGCTAACAGAATTCGGACAAATGTTGTTTGCGATTCAAAAATTAAAGTTGTGGATTTAGGCATGGGCTCGATGGGACATCAGTGTTTGTTAACATTTCATCCTTGTTTGTAATGCATTTCTCTTGATCTCTTGTTTGTGGAAGGAAACTGGCTAAAAAGTGCTGGTTGCCCATGCCACAGCTGCTTTCTGTGCACAGTTAACAGGCCATGCCATCACAGTAATACCATGGCTGCTAGGTTGCCCTAGCACATGTACATGTATGTCATCACAGTTACATGCATCTACACATACCTGAAAAATGTCAGAGCGTATTAGCTTCAGGGTGTAATCACGTATTTACACAGGTATCCTGTCTTACTCTGCAGTGATTGGGATGTAACAAAGAAAACACTAAAACAGACTGAATTGGAACCGAAATCAGACGTTGGCAATGATTACATGAAACACTGTGGGAAGTGAAGAAAAGGCACTTGTGTGTTTAGCTGTGACATTAACGTGCACCCGGAGTCAAAACCTCCCTCGCAGCCATCAGAAGCAGGGCTTCTAAACAAGTTTTCCCAGGGCTGCTAACATTGAGTTAAGGATGAGTGTGAGAACAGACATTGGCATGGCTCTAGGAGCCTGTTCAGTGTTCTGATCACATATTATGGCCCTACTGGCACAAACCATGTCTGACGTTACCACCAGTGTCATACGGAGACAGCTACATATAAATTGTTTCCCCCTTACCACAAACGAGCTTACAGAGTGTGTGATGTGGTGAAGATGAGACATGCATGTAGAAGGATTGAAATTACTTTTTCAATTACTGTTTTAGTGTTGTTGTTTTTTCATTTAGTTTTGTTTGTGAGAAATCCCACATCTGTTAAGTTACCTGAAAGTAACCTGATATTCCTGTGTCTCATGCTTAATGTATTTAGTTGGTGACCTACTTCATGTCCATAGAAGTGTTGACTGGATTCTCCAAAATCTTAATCTTTCTCCCGTCTGAGTTGAGAAATTGTGCTTTTTACATTTTACAAAATGTCGGTTTTTTCTTTTTTACAATTTTGATATCCCTTATTGACAACATATTAAGATCTAGATATAACATTTTTCCCTTTAAAATGGCAATTTTACTTCAGAAATTAAAAACACGAATCCATTTAAACCATTTGGTAAGTGAGGAATTGTTCAATTTCAAATAGGGAAATTGTTTACATTTTAAATTGTGATTAGCCGCAAAGAAGATGTGAGTTTACACAACAGATACTTTTATTTGAACATCTGTCTGTCCATAGGTTTATACAGGGCTTTCCATCGTGGCAACCACATGCAGACCCACAGGTTTCTAATAACTGTATTACATACATTGTCCACACAGACTTGTATGCATACATGATAATTGGACTTTGTACTTGGATTGTCCGTTTTCTGCAGTGTTTAACAAGGGTCCACCTCAAGCATGATATTTGGGGCGGGGTTGGATCGTCTGTTTTCTGCAGTGTTAAACAAGCGTCCGCCTCAAGCATGATATCTGGGCCGGGGATACGGTGGCATAAGTGGGGAGTTGACACAGTGGGAAAATCGCTTGTTTGGTGGGGATGGAGTGGGGATTTGTTTGGAATGAGCAGGGAGGTGATGAGGGGAAGGGGCAGTGATTTGTTTGGGATTGGGTCGGGTGGGGTGGAAGGATGGGGTTAGGTACATGTAGGTTGAGGGTTAGGTAGAATGGATATTTTTCTGGTCAATGTAAATGTATGCGTAGCAAAAGACAAAGCAGTTGTAAAATGTTGTGTTTCATTGAATTGATTCTTACTAAGCGGTTAGCCATGACAGCTTCACTGTTGCAGTGTGTTGTACATCTTGAGTACATGTATTATACAGTTTGCTCTGACAGCTGAAGTCCTTCATATTGGAAATTCCAATTAACTCGGGCATTTTCACTGAAGCAAGAACCCATCAGTCCTATGTGTGCATTTCTTCCTACTTTAGTATCTTCTTATTTTGAGTTAAGCAAATTTGGTAAAGGTATAAATTTGTTCCAACAATGAGGGTGGGGGTGTGATGCTGGAAAAATTGTGAAATTTCTTGGATGTTTAAAATTGTAGGAGGAGATACAGGATGGTGCTGTACATGATAGAAGCTTGGATTTACATATACATACAGAGGGTACCAGATATATACATGTAGATGCATTTAACATCCATTCCTATCGGTTTGAAATTGGAAATTCAGAGGAAGATTACATAGGCACATGTACATTGGCCTTAGGTTCACCTTGTATATTACTTTAAAACCCAAACAGTCTTCAACGGTCAACAGGTGAAATATTTGGGCATTGCTGGGTTAATACGTTTTAATTACATCATGAACTTTAACTTGCGTAGTCATGTTAACACCAATAGAAGGGTACATGTGATTGGAAGGTATTTTTTCATGTCAATACGAAATTCAGAGGGCGATCCTATGACCTCTTCAGCCTGTCAAAAAACTGATGAATAGATGTGTATGTTCCCATCTGCTGGATATAGAAAGCCCTGTGTGTAGGATGTGATGTCATGGGTCCCAGACTGTAAATTTGACTTCAGTTTACTGTTATGTTAATGTCACCATTTGTTTCTGTATTTTTTTTCTCAATAAAACTGTTTTGGATGCATGATACAGGCCACCCTCAGAAAAGACAAGGAAGGTCTGATGGCCATTCTCGACAGGGCCAATGCGGTCAAGCTGGAATGGGTCAAACAGCGCATAGATCGCATGTGGAACGACAAATGGATTCCTGCCATGGAGGCATTGCAGACGAAGCAGAACCTCACCAACAGAGAAGAAAAGAAGGTAGACCCACATATACATATGGAAAAAAAGAGGATGTTTGATGTCCTGTGGACTTTGTGTGTATGTGTTTTGGGGGTGGGGGGTGCACACCACCATGTATAGAATTGTTGCAAAGGAACAGTTCAAATGTGTTGGTGACTTGGTAGCTTTTTATCTTCAGAAAAAAATAATAACCTTGATCAGATGAATGTTGAAATTTTTTAGGAGCTCACATACCTTTTATTTGTTTTGGGCATGAATGTTGTGTGCCCTGTTCTAAGCCACTTGGGGGCTTGCATGTTGACTGTGTTTGGCATGATCATTTCAAAAATTACTGCAAAAAGTCCAATCAGTGACATTTAATTAAACAGATGAGGGGTCATTCCAGAAATTGGGGTCCATTTTCTTGGTGTCCCTGTCACGTCTGACATGATTTTTTAAGTTCAGAACTCATTGTCTAATTTCCAAGAGTGATGAATTAATGCAAATTACCTGTCCAACAAACTGTAAAAGTTTGAAATCAATTCCAGTGACATTTCCTTGTCAAATAACAAAGATCAGCTGTAATAGGGACACAAAAATGTCACACTTTTGGACCCCTAATTTCTGGAATTACCCTTAGTTGAAATCAAGCCATTAAACAATTTGTTGTAGTCATGTTTTGCTCTGCTTAAAAGATCCAGCAAGGATTTCGATGCTGCAAAAGGGAAAAAAAAAAGAAGCTAGTCAGACTGCCATTGCAATTTTCAAGAAAGCTTGTACATATATAAGAAAGTTAATTGCTCCACACAAGTACAAGCTGCTTTTGTTGTTTGCTTTGTGTCTTTGTATAATGTTGCCAGGCACCAACTTGGTAAAATATTCTTTTCTTGCTGAAACCAAATAGTGTGTGACCCTTTTGATAATTTTTACCACTTGTTTGCTATTGCAATCATATCTTAAATACATGTACCGATACACCATTGGCGGACATTGACAGCATCAGGTATGCACTGCATTTTTTTCATGTACATACAGTATGGTTGTCCAGCTGGAGTTAAACCCATCCTTGGTGATAAATGTACTGAGCTGCAAATGCATAATTTTTCGGGCAAAACTTGTCTACTGCGGGAGGCTTCATCTGACGTCTTGCTTCTTTCTAATTTTTGTTTCTGCTGGAACAATGATGTGCTGCTTTACAGCTGGAAATAAGGCATTTGACCTTTGAATCTTGTTTCTTTCAACCCTTGGAATGAAATGTACTTAACCACTCCCTGCTGGGGATTCCGGATCCGGACATGTATGCTTTAAATGCGTGGCCGGGGTCTGTGAACTCGGACAAAGGGAACAGGACCTTGTAACAAAAGACAGTACTTGGAACAAAAGACCAGGCTGCTGGGAATTGCCGACATTTTTCACTCTCAAAAGTGGAGATAATCCAGCCTTGTTTTAAAACAGTATACCAAGGTTTGGGCCATTTAGACCAAGCGGATTACCGCCGGGGACAAAAGCGCTTTACCACCGCAGCGATGAGCCACACTGCACCACTGCATGCTAATCTGGCCCCTATTGAATGGAGGTCAGCAGTGCACTGAGCAAGGTTCTTGAACAAAAGAAAGTTATATAACACCGCACAATCTGGGCTCTTTTTACAAGGCTGCAGGCCTGGCTGAAATACTCAGGCGTCAATAAATTTTGTCTGTCAGGCTAGAGGGGCCACCAAACAGTCCTTCATGTGTTTGTAAGTGTCCAGTAAAGGAAGATACAAATTTTTAAAGAATTTTTAAAACAGAAAAAAATGATAAATATCCCGGCCCAGCATCATCAACATTGATAACTGCCCCGGCAGGAAGTGGTTAACCCCTACCATTTGTTGAGATTCTGTACTAGAAATTGGAGAATTATTCCTGATTTGGCACTTTTGGTGCTGAATAGTATAGTACTACATACTCTAAATAGGGGCTGGTTACACTCAAGCTGGTGCCTTGGAAACTGCAGTCCATACATGTACCGGTATACATGTATATCATTCGAAGGGGCGAGGTACCACATTCTTCTCAGCTTACTTGCATGTAAAACATGCACAGTTATAAAACCTTCAATGGTAAAAATAAATTGACATCTTGTACATTAGTCACTATCAAATCAAGTTTCAGAGGAAACACCCAATCTTAAGGCACTTTTTGTAAAAAGGACACATTTTAACAAAATCAATCACTTGGTGAGCCATCTTTCAAATCCAAAACATTTCGTGAAAAGTGCGTCTTGTTGTCCAGAACTGCCTAATTATGTTCAATAAAAGCTACTCTCTCCTAGCAGTGCTGTTCTTGTCGATATTTGCATTGATGAGTGTTGGGGCTTCTCGTTGACCTTGTAATACTGAATGTTTTCTGGCCAAATTAACCTTGTGAAGCTCTTATTCATCGCTCATTACTTCGAACGGCCAGTCGGTCTCTACCAGATAGTTGTTTCTATATCAGTATAAAGAAACATCTGTCCTTTATTTAATGGCATTTATATTGCTCCGTAGGTGTCTTCTAGCCCTCACAACTATTGAATACCACTGTGTCGTGGCAACTGTTTTTAGTACATGACTACAATGCAGTTGCATTGGTTACCAATGCATGAATTGCCGAGCTGTCCGAGTTGAATCATCTCCATGGGCTTCAGCGTCACTAAAAGGAAATGATAAGAGCCTTTGTTGGGTTCAGTTGGTATACTAACCACCGGTTAGATATTCTCCTCAGTCCCTTTCAACTCTTCAAATTCTGGTTATGGGGCTTTTTTCCGGCTTTGCCATGACTTTCTTAACAAGTTCTGTGTGCGTGAGGCTATCCCTTTGGCCCTTACGAGTTTGTTGTCTACTTGTAATTGTCATCTCCCAGGGTTGTGTAAATTGGTCATTCTATAAGTTTGGGGTCCAAAGGGTGACATTTTTCTGTCCCTGTTACCTCTGCCATGTATACCATCTGACATTTTTGACAAGGGATGTATCACTGAAATTGATTTCAAACTATTATTATTTGTTCGGCCGGTCAATTTGCAGTACTTATTCAGTCTTGGAATTAATGAGTTCTAAACATTCAAAAATCATACGCCATACGTAACAGGGACAGGAAAAAAATTAGAGCTCAAATTTATAGAATGACCCACATGTACTGTATCGGTTTTTGCTTCTAAATTTCACCTTTCTACTCGTGGGTCCCCTAATACTGACTTTTGAGTCTTTATCATCAGCTTTATGTAAGTCTGAGCATTAATGAACAACCACATCTGAGCAATAATTGTTCTCCTATGTTTCAGTCTTAATTGGAGGAGCATTACAATGGGCTTCTTTTTTTAAAGAAATATTTGTCCACAGCGTGTATAGATGAATTCAGTCCCGTTTCTGTCGGGACATTCCCGATGGTCACCTTTTAGGTAAGCTTCACCTGTAGGCTTTGTGCAGTAGTTATTTGCTCACTGCCATTGCTGGGGCCGCATGTGGTCAACGGATTCGTCTACACTGACCAACTCCTGTTGATCAACAATGTATCTTTTTCTTGCCTTTTTGCCAACAATTGAATGCAATTACACCAGAGCACTTCTCCATATGCAAGAATAGCACCTGATTGGTGGGTGGGTTTTTGCACTGACCATGCGGAAAATGTGTCAAACAAAAATGACTGTAATTTTAAGGTACCTGCATTTTTTAAATTTTCTTCAGTGCAGTTCCGTAATTGGAACAAGTGGCCTGTGCTCATGAGCCCCGAGCTGGACCAAGAGAGAATGCCATTTTCCCATCAACAGAGACCCCTTTGGTCAGAACTGCGCTTCGTTGGTTCACAAACGACTGTCAAATGCATGCGTTATGGTCGCGTTGCAACCAGCAAACTGAACACTCCCGACCAACATGGCTCTTTTTATCTGATGAAAGGGCACTTCTGCTCAAGACGGATTGATAGCTTTGTGAAATGCTATTTCACAGAATTTGGGGGTGAATGTTTCTCTTAGGAATGAAATCAACCCAACCACAAAGAAGAATAAAGAACTTACTTGTTTCTATCCTAACATTTTGGGAAAGTAAAAACTTTGCCAAAAATCTGTAAGTGGTGTTTTCATCATGAAGTTTTCAAAAAGGTTTTTTTTTGGAGGGGGGGGCTAGGGTCTTTTTAATCCAAGTGTGAAGTGTTTTTTTTTATGTTTCTCATTACACAAAGGATTGTAGATTTGAATGCTCTGTTATATTAAACCAAACCTAAGCCCCAGACCTCCACAACGCAATGAAAAACACAATGCAACACAACAGAAAATTTAACACGCCACACAGCACAAAACACAAGCACAGTATACAGCCATCTGTTAGTATCTGCGTCATTTTTTTTTTTCAGTTATGACCTTTGCGCATTTCCACTAGATAATTCAAGACCTTACCACTTTTATTCTTGCAACCAATAGTTGAATTAATAATGATATTTGGAAAGCGAAAATTTCCGTCGGGGTTCTCTTCACCTACGACTGGTCAAATAAGCATTAATAATGTAAACATTAATGAGATGTACATCCATACAAATTGTGAGTTTGGTCTGTGTTCAGATATTGATAGAAAATTCTATCTTAGCAAGAGAAATGGAGATGAATAGGAATGTAGGAGACTAACAAAGAAGGGATGGGGGTAAAAAGCAAATTTGGGGGTGTATCATATTTACACAGCCAGTACACAAGATTTTCAGAAAACCAGAAAAAAAATGGTCCTGTCAAAAGCTGTCAGTATTTGTTATTGCCCTGCTGTGAGCATTTTGCCTGCTTTGATCTATATGCAATTAAGAGCTGACATTGAAGACTCAAAACAATCATGATGCTGAAAAAAGCAGAGATCTATTACGGAGGAACTTTTAAGAATTAATTTCTGAAGAAATTGAATGACAGAAAGTAATCAATTGCTTTAGCACAAAAAAGGTCACCATCTTAACTGCTGTGAGCATAAATTTGCCAATTAAGGTATTCTTCCTTGCACTTTTATGAAACTGGGACAGCTAGATGATGAAAGGTTAAAAGAGGAGAGAACAACTTCGTACAAATGCTAGCAAAAAACATGGCACTTGCTTCTCACACATTTGTAAGTTGAATGCAGATGAACAACATGTATTCAAATACGAAACTCATGGACGTGACTTCATGTTCTGATTAAAATACACAGACAAGAGGAATCAATTGCCAAGACCCCGAATGAGAGTCGACTTGGTTATAAAACCCACACAGCCCATATGCTAAGAATTTTTTTCTGGGATCCCTCCGCAATCCTTCAAAATCCACCATCAGGCAGGAGCCTCATTGGCTGTCCTCTCCAGTAAAACTTTCAAAAGTACACTGTTCATTGAACACGTGCACTTTCATCTGCAAAATCTCCTGAAACCCCTTGGCAAAGTCGGAAGGATCATGGCAGTTTTGCGTGGAGGCCGGATAATCTACCGGTAGTGTTGGGTTCTCGAGGGATGTTTTCACGACAGATACTTGTTGATCAAAGTCTCAAACCTACTTACTGTTTTTATTATCAAATCATGCGTAGGAGTCTCATCATGTTGCCCGCATCCTAAGTTTTACATATTGATGTAGATGCCCATGCCCTTGGGGCTTCACTGAAGCTTTTCACAAAATTAACATTGTGATTTATTCATTGCTTCCGTGCAAATCTACCCACGCACATTCAAGGGCATGTGCCAAAGGAACATGAGGTCTGGTGTACAAAGTTTGTGTCACTGCCCGGCAGGAGCATTTCAAGGAAAGATTTCCAAAACTCAGACAAAGTGATTGAGAGGTGACAGACAGTCCGTGGGAAATGGTTTGTGTTGGTGGTGGATAACTTGATAATTTCCTGTCATCACGCATCCTGCTGCTACTGTTCTGGGGAGGGTAAACTAAAATCAAGTTAACATCTTGAGACAGTTTTCTCCAAGTTTATTCCTCTTCTTTGCGTCTGTGTTGTAATGATTGAAAATGAAAGGAGCTAGCTCCCGAGATTCCACTGATGTTTCAAGTTTCTTGAAGTTTCAACTTTCAAGTTTCAAGTTTCAACTGCAATAACACCCGCCCCTTCTGTGTCCATGGAACTCTGTTTTTAGTCGTCTTAACCCCTCCCCCTGTGCATTATCTTTGTACTTATTCTATTTCACCCATTCTCTGGCCAGATCTTGGTTCACATGGGATTACTGACCAAAGAGTCGGGGTTCAAGATTGCCGAGAATGCCTTCTCTGGGGGCCCCCTGGGTGAGCTTGTCCAGTGGAGTGACATTTTAGCGTCGCTTTACATCCTAGGACACAACCTGGAGGTGTCCGTGATGTACTCATCACTGAAAAGGTAACATTTGAACAGTTGTTCCGTTAACACACGACAGAAATGATCAAGCACTAAATACAGGCTGAAGAAGAGCTTATCTTTGAAAAGTACAGCTTGTTTGAGCACAGTGAAAACCCATATGAATCGTAGAGTTGCGGTCAAATGTACCCCATGCCAAATCTCATGTCAATCAAAAGTCAGTCACGACTGAAAGGGTACAGTGACACAGAAAGGGCCTTTTTGGCTCTTCATTTGATTTATGAGTAATTTGAGACTGAATGATTTAAGGGTTTGTATTCAGACTTCCTGTCATTAGATACCAGCTAACATACTTTAATAGGAGAACATGTGATGCAGACTTAAACATCGATGAACTGAAGCTGAATACAAAACTTTTGAGTTTATCCCCATTTTATACTCACAGAAAGTACAGAGCACATGTACAGTATCTCAAGTGAAGTTTGGGTCTAAGTGAATCATAATGTACATGTACATGTATGAATGCAGCCTTTCTATTCAGCACAGTTTTCTAAGTACAAGCTTAGTAATTTTCCTACATGTACATGTGTTTGTATTTTACTTCCTGATGTGAACCATGCTATTCCAGCAAAATTGACTCACCGAGTGACACAAATTACCAATGCCGTACTTTTTTGAATGGATTTAGTAAGATTTTGAATCTGTATAAAATGAACCAAGTCGCACGTTCATGATTCACAAGGTATTTGCATTGAGGTTTATATAGTTCAGCTGAAGAGAAGTTGACCAATCTGAATTGTCATTTCAAGGCAAACACAAACATGAAGGCCTTTTCCTCTGTCAGTGAATGTTTACATATTAAAGTTGGAGGAGTTTTCTCTTCCTCAGTCGTACACTATTATGTGAGAATCTGTTGTTTTTTTCCTGACTGGGCACATATGCAGTTTTCTGAAAGGAAAGGGGGTCATTAGTCAGAGTTGTCCGATTGGAGGTGAGCGGCCCTTTGACCTGGTGTACATCGACATTGTGGGCTTGAAACAATTCAAGAAGGCCGCTGGACCTCTCTGGAAGCAGCTCAAGTAAGCCAAGGGGGGCCGTGTTGACAGGGCTTGCTCATCAAACGGGCAAATTTGCTGAGAAAAGAAAATCATTTGCTAAGTGAAAGCACGTTACCATTGAGCATTTTATGTTTCATAAATTGCTCTTGACTGGTTCTCCTCTGATTTTTGCTTGGCACATAAATCTGCTAAGCTTGTTTTCCTTCGGGGAGCCGTGCGAAATTGGCCAAGGGAGGCTTTCGTCCAGAGCCCCACAGATACTGTATTGTTTTCAACAGGAGCAGGGTACCAGCCAAATGTGATCTGCTCTGTAAAAGTGAGTTAGAAGTTGCCAAAACCACTTCTGAGTTAGAGTTTGTATTGGAAAGAGCAAAGTTGGCAAACTGAACTCTTTCATTCAGTTTGTCGTCCTTATAACAATTGGCATTATACGGGTGACAGATACTGAGAGCTCATATTGATTTACATGTACATTAGGCAGGATTCTTTCAATGGCCTTTAACTCAAAAGTTGCCCTGGTGACTGATGACTCATTTGTACAACTATTGTGGGATGTACTTGCCTAGACTGGTTGTCGGCTGATTTCATTCTTTTAAGTATTGTGTTGTGTTTTTTGCCTGTTTGAGATAAATTTGAGTCACTTTTTCATGCCTTCCACTTGAGCACATTGAACATGTAGTTTAGTGTCTTTATTGCACAGCCCATTTGAACATTACCTTGTCATTGTCTTGAATTTGCACTGAATAAAATTCATACATAATAAGTATTATTTACCCACATGTAATTCTCTTTTCATATTTCCAGCTGCATGTTGCGAGTGATTGATTCCTTTGGTACAGAGCCGGCCTACAACATCCGTAGCTACTCCAAGAGGACAGGTCGTAAGACGGACTGGGGAGGCTGGGAACTCCTCCCCAAGCAGTTCTTTACTATGTTTCGTGAGTTCCTTCTCACTCTTGACTCTTTTTGTTTTAGTCTGGCACTTAAGTGTGTATGTGTCTAAACCATTTGTTACTTGTCAAAACCATTTTTTAAGTGTATAAACCGTGGATATCTAAAGCAGAGGTTAGGCGTGTAAACCAATGTTTATATTAGTGGTTAGTTCTGTAAACCAGTGTTTAAATACTAGTACACAAACATATATGGCTAAACCAGTGGTAAGATCTTTAAACCAGTGTTTAAATATGTAAACTCTAGATACTTCTCAAAGTGTCAATGACCGTTGCCCCTTGGTTATTTGCAGCTCACACGCCAGACAATTCCTTTATGGGGTTCGTAGTGGAGAGCAACCGGTACGAGACGGCTGTACCGGGGAATCGTGACAACAAAGCTCTCGTCTATGGCAAGATGTCTTACATGTGGAAGGTAAGGCGCAGGGATTTCTGCCAAGTACCCTTGTGCATATACTGCCTTTCATCTGTTTTTTTTACCTGTTTTAGGAGACATTTGGGCCTTGAGAAACACAAACTGCCAAAAAATGCAGTTGTGGTAAAGAACTGGGATTGTTACCCAGTGAGGGGCTTTCCCAAATTGTGGAGCGGAATCTGAGTGAAGTGCCAATGCCTTTAATCAGGTACCGTTCACAGACAACCAGCGGTTGACACGTATATGCAAATACCTTCACAGTGTACTCATCTGCTTATGGTCAGCGTGTGGATTTTGGAACCAGATGAGATCCTCAACACTATGTCTTGCATTGAAGATCCACTCCTCATGCCTCATGTACATGGGGCTTGATAAGAAAGGGTCATACCAGTAATGTAAGTGGAAGACACTGGAAACCAAAAGAAAAAAGCCCTTAACATTCAAACAATGAAATATGAATGAGAGTCATTCCATTCCAATTTGTGATGGTGTCCTTGTTACATGGGTAATTTTATTAAATGTCATGACCAGTAGAGTAGGCCATTTGCTGTGTGAAAAAGCACACACCTATTCAGCCTTGCAAGATGTGTAGCAATGTCAATTTGGAATCGACATACAGGGAACTAGCTGTTCATTTTTAGGGAACCCATGTAACAATTGACACCTGACAAATTGTGCCCCAACCTCATGGAATGACCCATGAACTGATTTTGCACATCAACTGATTCCTATGGCGGCTGTTTTCAATTGTGGAAATCGATATTTGAAGAGTTGTTTAGTAAAGGGGGAGGGGTGTTCATGATGGCAGAAGTTGCTGCAGATTTTAAAAGGAAAATCGGGGATTCAGAGTGAAAAACGTCAGTACAGTAAAATGGAGGACAGTAAAAAATGTATTGTACATGCAAAACCAAAGACAGTAAAAATAATTGATACAAACATTGAATAACGTCAAAAAAGATCCAAAAATCTTCTATTACCGTATCATTTGTGTAGTTGTAACGCTCTGTAAAAATGAGTTACAAGTCGCTGGAGCCACTTCTGAGTTTGACTTGGTATTAGATTGAGGAATTGGAGCTCTGTGCTCATCAGTGTGGTATGATGAACATGGATGTTGTGTAGATTATAAAATGTTGAGGATTCCTATTGCTTTAACACTGTGCGAGATTCTTCCAAAGGCCCTTAACTCCAAAGTGGCTCTGATGACATGATGGGACTCATTTTCGCAGAGCGGGTCACAATTTGTAATTGAACCTAAACTTGGCTTTTTAAGAAGTCGTTCCCGACAAAAATGACAAGCACCTGTACTTATCTGTTTTGGATCAGTTCCCAGGACTTGAAAATAAAGGATCATCAGAGGTAACAGGAAAATTTCCTTTACAGCCCATTGTTCCATCTATTCTTTGATTCTGACTTCTGTTTACATTCAACATATACCATGCATGATTTTCATGAAAGTTTGGGCTAAAGTAGTGCTAGAAGTAGGTTTATATGCTAGGGAGCGTTTGCGGTAATTAATGGTTGAAGTTTTATTTTCCACTAGCCCTAACCCTAATAGACCGATTACGCCCGCTAAGTCACGTGACCTATACGACCCGAGTTGAAGTGCACCCCCAAACGGCAAAAGAAAAGACAGATAGTAGTAAGTTTTCCCAGCGGGTTCTTGTATGCGGACTGCTTGTACGCGAAGGCCATACATTAAGGAATAAATTTGTTACTCGTACTCAGCCTGCTCCGCGTCAAATGCGCCATTG